>NC_074670.1:65839084-65894084 GCF_029448725.1 Salvelinus fontinalis
AAGGGACTCAGTGGCCATGCTCTGCTTAGGTGACAACACCCAGAGCTCCGTTGACACACACTCAGCGTGACGCAGCTTGATGAATAGCTCTGTTTAGCCAGCCCCTCCCCCTATACCTGGGGTTGGTGCTGACCTGGGTACTGTTCATTACGTATCAAATTTAAAAAAAACACTGAAACACGGAATGACTCCAAGAACTGCTCTTTTTGCGTTGCAAAATGTTTTGCTACAGTGTGCATTAATGAATAGGAACCTGCTCATGTTTACCAGGTTTCCACCAGGTGTCTGCTTTACCAGTCTGGTTTGTGATCCTTCAGTGTCTCATTTTCTACCCTTCCTGCTTTGTGACTGTGGTGGTAGAGGCAGTAGGAGAGAGGAGGGAGGCCCCGGTGTTTCTAGTCTGATTGGAAAAAGGCTGTCACACACAGTAGAGGACGCCTGGCTGCTGTTTTCAGGGCGCGCCGTCTCACTAGTTTAGAGCACCAGTCAGTCAAGTGTAGAGGATGTGGGGGCTCTCCGTTTCCCCACCCCCACCCCCACCCCACCCGTTGATTTATACCATGATGTTCTACAGCAGGGGGATTATAGTCTCTCTCCCACCACCCGTGGATTATAGTCTCTCTCCCACCACCCGTTGATTTATACCATGTTGTTCTACAGCAGGGGGATTATAGTCTCTCCCACCACCCGTGGATTATAGTCTCTCTCCCACCACCCGTGGATTATAGTCTCTCTCCCACCACCCGTTGATTTATACCATGTTGTTCTACAGCAGGGGGATTATAGTCTCTCTCCCACCACCCGTGGATTTATACCATGTTGTTCTACAGCAGGAGGATTATAGTCTCTCCCACCACCCGTGGATTATAGTCTCTCTCCCACCACCCGTTGATTTATACCATGTTGTTCTACAGCAGGAGGATTATAGTCTCTCTCCCACCACCCGTGGATTATAGTCTCTCTCCCACCACCCGTTGATTTATACCATGTTGTTCTACAGCAGGAGGATTATAGTCTCTCTCCCACCACCCGTGGATTATAGTCTCTCTCCCACCACCCGTTGATTTATACCATGTTGTTCTACAGCAGGGGGATTATAGTCTCTCTCCCACCACCCGTTGATTTATACCATGTTGTTCTACAGCAGGAGGATTATAGTCTCTCTCCCACCACCCGTTGATTATAGTCTCTCTCCCACCACCCGTTGATTTATACCATGTTGTTCTACAGCAGGGGGATTATAGTCTCTCTCCCACCACCCGTTGATTTATACCATGTTGTTCTACAGCAGGAGGATTATAGTCTCTCTCCCACCACCCGTGGATTATAGTCTCTCTCCCACCACCCGTTGATTTATACCATGTTGGTCTACAGCAGGAGGATTATAGTCTCTCTCCCACCACCCGTGGATTATAGTCTCTCTCCCACCACCCGTGATTATAGTCTCTCCCACCACCCGTGATTATACCATGTTGTTCTACAGCAGGGGATTATAGTCTCTCTCCCACCACCCGTGGATTATAGTCTCTCTCCCACCACCCGTTGATTTATACCATGTTGTTCTACAGCAGGGGGATTATAGTCTCTCTCCCACCACCCGTGGATTATAGTCTCTCTCCCACCACCCGTTGATTTATACCATGTTGTTCTACAGCAGGAGGATTATAGTCTCTCTCCCACCACCCGTGGATTATAGTCTCTCTCCCACCACCCGTTGATTTATACCATGTTGTTCTACAGCAGGGGGATTATAGTCTCTCTCCCACCACCCGTGATTTATACCATGTTGTTCTACAGCAGGGGGATTATAGTCTCTCCCACCACCCGTGATTTATACCATGTTGTTCTACAGCAGGGGGATTATAGTCTCTCTCCCACCACCCGTGGATTATAGTCTCTCTCCCACCACCCGTTGATTTATACCATGTTGTTCTACAGCAGGAGGATTATAGTCTATCTCCCACCACCCGTTGATTATAGTCTCTCTCCCACCACCCGTTGCTTTATACCATGTTGTTCTACAGCAGGGGGATTATAGTCTCTCTCCCACCACCCGTTGATTTATACCATGTTGTTCTACAGCAGGAGGATTATAGTCTCTCTCCCACCACCCGTGGATTATAGTCTCTCTCCCACCACCCGTGGATTATAGTCTCTCTCCCACCACCCGTTGATTTATACCATGTTGTTCTACAGCAGGAGGATTATAGTCTCTCTCCCACCACCCGTGGATTATAGTCTCCCTCCCACCACCCGTTGATTTATACCATGTTGTTCTACAGCAGGGGGATTATAGTCTCTCTCCCACCACCCGTGGATTATAGTCTCTCTCCCACCACCCGTGGATTATAGTCTCTCTCCCACCACCCGTTGATTTATACCATGTTGTTCTACAGCAGGGGGATTATAGTCTCTCTCCCACCACCCGTGGATTATAGTCTCTCTCCCACCACCCGTGGATTATAGTCTCTCTCCCACCACCCGTTGATTTATACCATGTTGTTCTACAGCAGGAGGATTATAGTCTCTCTCCCACCACCCGTGGATTTATACCATGTTGTTCTACAGCAGGAGGATTATAGTCTCTCTCCCACCACCCGTGGATTATAGTCTCTCTCCCACCACCCGTTGATTTATACCATGTTGTTCTACAGCAGGAGGATTATAGTCTCTCTCCCACCACCCGTTGATTATAGTCTCTCTCCCACCACCCGTTGATTTATACCATGTTGTTCTACAGCAGGAGGATTATAGTCTCTCCCACCACCCGTTGATTATAGTCTCTCTCCCACCACCCGTTGATTTATACCATGTTGTTCTACAGCAGGGGGATTATAGTCTCTCTCCCACCACCCGTGGATTATAGTCTCTCTCCCACCACCCGTGATTTATACCATGTTGTTCTACAGCAGGAGGATTATAGTCTCTCTCCCACCACCCGTGGATTATAGTCTCTCTCCCACCACCCGTGATTTATACCATGTTGTTCTACAGCAGGGGGATTATAGTCTCTCTCCCACCACCCGTGGATTATAGTCTCTCTCCCACCACCCGTGGATTATAGTCTCTCTCCCACCACCCGTTGATTTATACCATGTTGTTCTACAGCAGGGGGATTATAGTCTCTCTCCCACCACCCGTTGATTTATACCATGTTGTTCTACAGCAGGAGGATTATAGTCTCTCTCCCACCACCCGTTGATTATAGTCTCTCTCCCACCACCCGTTGATTTATACCATGTTGTTCTACAGCAGGGGGATTATAGTCTCTCCCACCACCCGTGGATTATAGTCTCTCTCCCACCACCCGTGATTTATACCATGTTGTTCTACAGCAGGAGGATTATAGTCTCTCCCACCACCCGTTGATTATAGTCTCTCTCCCACCACCCGTTGATTTATACCATGTTGTTCTACAGCAGGGGGATTATAGTCTCTCTCCCACCACCCGTTGATTTATACCATGTTGTTCTACAGCAGGAGGATTATAGTCTCTCTCCCACCACCCGTGGATTATAGTCTCTCTCCCACCACCCGTGATTTATACCATGTTGTTCTACAGCAGGAGGATTATAGTCTCTCTCCCACCACCCGTGGATTATAGTCTCTCTCCCACCACCCGTTGATTTATACCATGTTGTTCTACAGCAGGGGGATTATAGTCTCTCTCCCACCACCCGTTGATTTATACCATGTTGTTCTACAGCAGGAGGATTATAGTCTCTCTCCCACCACCCGGGGATTATAGTCTCTCCCACCACCCGGGGATTATAGTCTCTCTCCCACCACCCGTTGATTTATACCATGTTGTTCTACAGCAGGAGGATTATAGTCTCTCTCCCACCACCCGTGGATTATAGTCTCTCTCCCACCACCCGTGGATTATAGTCTCTCTCCCACCACCCGTTGATTTATACCATGTTGTTCTACAGCAGGGGGATTATAGTCTCTCTCCCACCACCCGTTGATTTATACCATGTTGTTCTACAGCAGGAGGATTATAGTCTCTCTCCCACCACCCGTTGATTATAGTCTCTCTCCCATCACCCGTTGATTATAGTCTCTCTCCCACCACCCGTTGATTTATACCATGTTGTTCTACAGCAGGAGGATTATAGTCTCTCTCCCACCACCCGTGGATTATAGTCTCTCTCCCACCACCCGTTGATTTATACCATGTTGTTCTACAGCAGGAGGATTATAGTCTCTCCCACCACCCGTGGATTATAGTCTCTCTCCCACCACCCGTGGATTATAGTCTCTCTCCCACCACCCGTTGATTTATACCATGTTGTTCTACAGCAGGGGGATTATAGTCTCTCTCCCACCACCCGTTGATTTATACCATGTTGTTCTACAGCAGGAGGATTATAGTCTCTCCCACCACCCGTGGATTATAGTCTCTCTCCCACCACCCGTTGATTTATACCATGTTGTTCTACAGCAGGAGGATTATTGTCTCTCTCCCACCACCCGTGGATTATAGTCTCTCTCCCACCACCCGTTGATTTATACCATGTTGTTCTACAGCAGGAGGATTATAGTCTCTCTCCCACCACCCGTGGATTATAGTCTCTCTCCCACCACCCGTTGATTTATACCATGTTGTTCTACAGCAGGGGGATTATAGTCTCTCTCCCACCACCCGTTGATTATAGTCTCTCTCCCACCACCCGTTGATTTATACCATGTTGTTCTACAGCAGGAGGATTATAGTCTCTCTCCCACCACCCGTGGATTATAGTCTCTCTCCCACCACCCGTTGATTTATACCATGTTGTTCTACAGCAAGAGGATTATAGTCTCTCTCCCACCACCCGTTGATTTATACCATGTTGTTCTACAGCAGGAGGATTATAGTCTCTCTCCCACCACCCGTGGATTATAGTCTCTCTCCCACCACCCGTTGATTTATACCATGTTGGTCTACAGCAGGAGGATTATAGTCTCTCTCCCACCACCCGTTGATTATAGTCTCTCTCCCACCACCCGTTGATTATAGTCTCTCTCCCACCACCCGTTGATTATAGTCTCTCTCCCACCACCCGTGGATTATAGTCTCTCTCCCACCACCCGTGGATTATAGTCTCTCTCCCACCACCCGTTGATTTATACCATGTTGTTCTACAGCAGGGGGATTAAAGTCTCTCTCCCACCACCCGTTGATTATAGTCTCTCTCCCACCACCCGTTGATTTATACCATGTTGTTCTACAGCAGGAGGATTATAGTCTCTCCCACCACCCGTTGATTATAGTCTCTCTCCCACCACCCGTTGATTTATACCATGTTGTTCTACAGCAGGGGGATTATAGTCTCTCTCCCACCACCCGTGGATTATAGTCTCTCTCCCACCACCCGTGATTTATACCATGTTGTTCTACAGCAGGAGGATTATAGTCTCTCTCCCACCACCCGTGGATTATAGTCTCTCTCCCACCACCCGTTGATTTATACCATGTTGTTCTACAGCAGGGGGATTATAGTCTCTCTCCCACCACCCGTGGATTATAGTCTCTCTCCCACCACCCGTGGATTATAGTCTCTCTCCCACCACCCGTTGATTTATACCATGTTGTTCTACAGCAGGGGGATTATAGTCTCTCTCCCACCACCCGTTGATTTATACCATGTTGTTCTACAGCAGGAGGATTATAGTCTCTCTCCCACCACCCGTGGATTATAGTCTCTCTCCCACCACCCGTTGATTTATACCATGTTGTTCTACAGCAGGGGGATTATAGTCTCTCTCCCACCACCCGTGGATTATAGTCTCTCCCACCACCCGTTGATTATAGTCTCTCTCCCACCACCCGTTGATTTATACCATGTTGTTCTACAGCAGGAGGATTATAGTCTCTCTCCCACCACCCGTTGATTATAGTCTCTCTCCCACCACCCGTTGATTTATACCATGTTGTTCTACAGCAGGGGGATTATAGTCTCTCTCCCACCACCCGTTGATTTATACCATGTTGTTCTACAGCAGGAGGATTATAGTCTCTCTCCCACCACCCGGGGATTATAGTCTCTCCCACCACCCGGGGATTATAGTCTCTCTCCCACCACCCGTTGATTTATACCATGTTGTTCTACAGCAGGAGGATTATAGTCTCTCTCCCACCACCCGTGGATTATAGTCTCTCTCCCACCACCCGTGGATTATAGTCTCTCTCCCACCACCCGTTGATTTATACCATGTTGTTCTACAGCAGGGGGATTATAGTCTCTCTCCCACCACCCGTGGATTATAGTCTCTCTCCCACCACCCGTTGATTTATACCATGTTGTTCTACAGCAGGAGGATTATAGTCTCTCTCCCACCACCCGTTGATTATAGTCTCTCTCCCACCACCCGTTGATTATAGTCTCTCTCCAACCACCCGTTGATTTATACCATGTTGTTCTACAGCAGGAGGATTATAGTCTCTCTCCCACCACCCGTGGATTATAGTCTCTCTCCCACCACCCGTTGATTTATACCATGTTGTTCTACAGCAGGAGGATTATAGTCTCTCCCACCACCCGTGGATTATAGTCTCTCTCCCACCACCCGTGGATTATAGTCTCTCTCCCACCACCCGTTGATTTATTCCATGTTGTTCTACAGCAGGGGGATTATAGTCTCTCTCCCACCACCCGTTGATTATAGTCTCTCTCCCACCACCCGCTGATTTATACCATGTTGTTCTACAGCAGGAGGATTAAAGTCTCTCTCCCACCACCCGTTGAATTATAACATGTTGTTCTACAGCAGGAGGATTATAGTCTCTCCCACAACCCGTGGATTATAGTCTCTCTCCCACCACCCGTTGATTTATACCATGTTGTTCTACAGCAGGAGGATTATAGTCTCTCTCCTACCACCCGTGGATTATAGTCTCTCTCCCACCACCCGTTGATTTATACCATGTTGTTCTACAGCAGGAGGATAATAGTCTCTCTCCCACCACCCGTGGATTATAGTCTCTCTCCCACCACCCGTTGATTTATACCATGTTGTTCTACAGCAGGAGGATTATAGTCTCTCCCACCACCCGTTGATTATAGTCTCTCTCCCACCACCCGTTGATTTATACCATGTTGTTCTACAGCAGGGGGATTATAGTCTCTCTCCCACCACCCGTGGATTATAGTCTCTCTCCCACCAACCGTGATTTATACCATGTTGTTCTACAGCAGGAGGATTATAGTCTCTCTCCCACCACCCGTGGATTATAGTCTCTCTCCCACCACCCGTTGATTTATACCATGTTGTTCTACAGCAGGGGGATTATAGTCTCTCTCCCACCACCCGTGGATTATAGTCTCTCTCCCACCACCCGTGGATTATAGTCTCTCTCCCACCACCCGTTGATTTATACCATGTTGTTCTACAGCAGGGGGATTATAGTCTCTCTCCCACCACCCGTTGATTTATACCATGTTGTTCTACAGCAGGGGGATTATAGTCTCTCTCCCACCACCCGTGGATTATAGTCTCTCTCCCACCACCCGTTGATTTATACCATGTTGTTCTACAGCAGGAGGATTATAGTCTCTCTCCCACCACCCGTTGATTATAGTCTCTCTCCCACCACCCGTTGATTTATACCATGTTGTTCTACAGCAGGGGGATTATAGTCTCTCTCCCACCACCCGTGATTTATACCATGTTGTTCTACAGCAGGAGGATTATAGTCTCTCTCCCACCACCCGTGGATTATAGTCTCTCTCCCACCACCCGTTGATTTATACCATGTTGTTCTACAGCAGGGGGATTATAGTCTCTCTCCCACCACCCGTTGATTTATACCATGTTGTTCTACAGCAGGAGGATTATAGTCTCTCTCCCACCACCCGGGGATTATAGTCTCTCCCACCACCCGGGGATTATAGTCTCTCTCCCACCACCCGTTGATTTATACCATGTTGTTCTACAGCAGGAGGATTATAGTCTCTCTCCCACCACCCGTGGATTATAGTCTCTCTCCCACCACCCGTGGATTATAGTCTCTCTCCCACCACCCGTTGATTTATACCATGTTTTTCTACAGCAGGGGGATTATAGTCTCTCTCCCACCACCCGTTGATTTATACCATGTTGTTCTACAGCAGGAGGATTATAGTCTCTCTCCCACCACCCGTGGATTATAGTCTCTCTCCCACCACCCGTTGATTTATACCATGTTGTTCTACAGCAGGGGGATTATAGTCTCTCTCCCACCACCCGTGGATTATAGTCTCTCTCCCACCACCCGTTGATTTATACCATGTTGTTCTACAGCAGGAGGATTATAGTCTCTCTCCCACCACCCGTTGATTATAGTCTCTCTCCCACCACCCGTTGATTATAGTCTCTCTCCCACCACCCGTTGATTTATACCATGTTGTTCTACAGCAGGAGGATTATAGTCTCTCTCCCACCACCCGTGGATTATAGTCTCTCTCCCACCACCCGTTGATTTATACCATGTTGTTCTACAGCAGGAGGATTATAGTCTCTCCCACCACCCGTGGATTATAGTCTCTCTCCCACCACCCGTGGATTATAGTCTCTCTCCCACCACCCGTTGATTTATACCATGTTGTTCTACAGCAGGGGGATTATAGTCTCTCTCCCACCACCCGTTGATTTATACCATGTTGTTCTACAGCAGGAGGATTATAGTCTCTCCCACCACCCGTGGATTATAGTCTCTCTCCCACCACCCGTTGATTTATACCATGTTGTTCTACAGCAGGAGGATTATAGTCTCTCTCCCACCACCCGTGGATTATAGTCTCTCTCCCACCACCCGTTGATTTATACCATGTTGTTCTACAGCAGGAGGATTATAGTCTCTCTTCCACCACCCGTTGATTATAGTCTCTCTCCCACCACCCGTTGATTTATACCATGTTGTTCTACAGCAGGGGGATTATAGTCTCTCTCCCACCACCCGTGGATTATAGTCTCTCTCCCACCACCCGTGATTTATACCATGTTGTTCTACAGCAGGAGGATTATAGTCTCTCTCCCACCACCCGTGGATTATAGTCTCTCTCCCACCACCCGTTGATTTATACCATGTTGTTCTACAGCAGGGGGATTATAGTCTCTCTCCCACCACCCGTGGATTATAGTCTCTCTCCCACCACCCGTGGATTATAGTCTCTCTCTCACCACCCGTTGATTTATACCATGTTGTTCTACAGCAGGGGGATTATAGTCTCTCTCCCACCACCCGTTGATTTATACCATGTTGTTCTACAGCAGGGGGATTATAGTCTCTCTCCCACCACCCGTGGATTATAGTCTCTCTCCCACCACCCGTTGATTTATACCATGTTGTTCTACAGCAGGAGGATTATAGTCTCTCTCCCACCACCCGTTGATTATAGTCTCTCTCCCACCACCCGTTGATTATAGTCTCTCTCCCACCACCCGTTGATTTATACCATGTTGTTCTACAGCAGGAGGATTATAGTCTCTCTCCCACCACCCGTGGATTATAGTCTCTCTCCCACCACCCGTTGATTTATACCATGTTGTTCTACAGCAGGAGGATTATAGTCTCTCCCACCACCCGTGGATTATAGTCTCTCTCCCACCACCCGTGGATTATAGTCTCTCTCCCACCACCCGTTGATTTATACCATGTTGTTCTACAGCAGGGGGATTATAGTCTCTCTCCCACCACCCGTTGATTTATACCATGTTGTTCTACAGCAGGAGGATTATAGTCTCTCCCACCACCCGTGGATTATAGTCTCTCTCCCACCACCCGTTGATTTATACCATGTTGTTCTACAGCAGGAGGATTATAGTCTCTCTCCCACCACCCGTGGATTATAGTCTCTCTCCCACCACCCGTTGATTTATACCATGTTGTTCTACAGCAGGAGGATTATAGTCTCTCTTCCACCACCCGTTGATTATAGTCTCTCTCCCACCACCCGTTGATTTATACCATGTTGTTCTACAGCAGGGGGATTATAGTCTCTCTCCCACCACCCGTGGATTATAGTCTCTCTCCCACCACCCGTGATTTATACCATGTTGTTCTACAGCAGGAGGATTATAGTCTCTCTCCCACCACCCGTGGATTATAGTCTCTCTCCCACCACCCGTTGATTTATACCATGTTGTTCTACAGCAGGGGGATTATAGTCTCTCTCCCACCACCCGTGGATTATAGTCTCTCTCCCACCACCCGTGGATTATAGTCTCTCTCCCACCACCCGTTGATTTATACCATGTTGTTCTACAGCAGGGGGATTATAGTCTCTCTCCCACCACCCGTTGATTTATACCATGTTGTTCTACAGCAGGGGGATTATAGTCTCTCTCCCACCACCCGTGGATTATAGTCTCTCTCCCACCACCCGTTGATTTATACCATGTTGTTCTACAGCAGGAGGATTATAGTCTCTCTCCCACCACCCGTTGATTATAGTCTCTCTCCCACCACCCGTTGATTTATACCATGTTGTTCTACAGCAGGGGGATTATAGTCTCTCTCCCACCACCCGTGATTTATACCATGTTGTTCTACAGCAGGAGGATTATAGTCTCTCTCCCACCACCCGTGGATTATAGTCTCTCTCCCACCACCCGTTGATTTATACCATGTTGTTCTACAGCAGGGGGATTATAGTCTCTCTCCCACCACCCGTTGATTTATACCATGTTGTTCTACAGCAGGAGGATTATAGTCTCTCTCCCACCACCCGTGGATTATAGTCTCTCTCCCACCACCCGGGGATTATAGTCTCTCTCCCACCACCCGTTGATTTATACCATGTTGTTCTACAGCAGGAGGATTATAGTCTCTCTCCCACCACCCGTGGATTATAGTCTCTCTCCCACCACCCGTGGATTATAGTCTCTCTCCCACCACCCGTTGATTTATACCATGTTTTTCTACAGCAGGGGGATTATAGTCTCTCTCCCACCACCCGTTGATTTATACCATGTTGTTCTACAGCAGGAGGATTATAGTCTCTCTCCCACCACCCGTGGATTATAGTCTCTCTCCCACCACCCGTTGATTTATACCATGTTGTTCTACAGCAGGGGGATTATAGTCTCTCTCCCACCACCCGTGGATTATAGTCTCTCTCCCACCACCCGTTGATTTATACCATGTTGTTCTACAGCAGGAGGATTATAGTCTCTCTCCCACCACCCGTTGATTATAGTCTCTCTCCCACCACCCGTTGATTATAGTCTCTCTCCCACCACCCGTTGATTTATACCATGTTGTTCTACAGCAGGAGGATTATAGTCTCTCTCCCACCACCCGTGGATTATAGTCTCTCTCCCACCACCCGTTGATTTATACCATGTTGTTCTACAGCAGGAGGATTATAGTCTCTCCCACCACCCGTGGATTATAGTCTCTCTCCCACCACCCGTGGATTATAGTCTCTCTCCCACCACCCGTTGATTTATACCATGTTGTTCTACAGCAGGGGGATTATAGTCTCTCTCCCACCACCCGTTGATTTATACCATGTTGTTCTACAGCAGGAGGATTATAGTCTCTCCCACCACCCGTGGATTATAGTCTCTCTCCCACCACCCGTTGATTTATACCATGTTGTTCTACAGCAGGAGGATTATAGTCTCTCTCCCACCACCCGTGGATTATAGTCTCTCTCCCACCACCCGTTGATTTATACCATGTTGTTCTACAGCAGTAGGATTATAGTCTCTCTCCCACCACCCGTGGATTATAGTCTCTCTCCCACCACCCGTTGATTTATACCATGTTGTTCTACAGCAGGAGGATTATAGTCTCTCTTCCACCACCCGTTGATTATAGTCTCTCTCCCACCACCCGTTGATTTATACCATTTTGTTCTACAGCAGGAGGATTATAGTCTCTCTTCCACCACCCGTGGATTATAGTCTCTCTCCCACCACCCGTGGATTATAGTCTCTCTCCCACCACCCGTTGATTTATACCATGTTGTTCTACAGCAGGAGGATTATAGTCTCTCTCCCACCACACGTGGATTATAGTCTCTCTCCCACCACCCGTGGATTATAGTCTCTCTACCACCACCCGTGGATTATAGTCTCTCTCCCACCACCCGTGGATTATAGTCTCTCTCCCACCACCCGTTGATTTATACCATGTTGTTCTACAGCAGGGGGATTATAGTCTCTCTCCCACCACCCGTTGATTATAGTCTCTCTCCCACCACCCGTTGATTTATACCATGTTGTTCTACAGCAGGGGGATTATAGTCTCTCTCCCACCACCCGTGGATTATAGTCTCTCTCCCACCACCCGTTGATTTATACCATGTTGTTCTACAGCAGGGGGATTATAGTCTCTCTCCCACCACCCGTTGATTATAGTCTCTCTCCCACCACCCGTTGATTTATACCATGTTGTTCTACAGCAGGGGGATTATAGTCTCTCTCCCACCACCCGTGGATTATAGTCTCTCTCCCACCACCCGTGGATTATAGTCTCTCTCCCACCACCCGTGGATTATAGTCTATCTCCCACCACCCGTGGATTATAGTCTCTCTCCCACCACCCGTTGATTTATACCATGTTGTTCTACAGCAGGAGGATTATAGTCTCTCTCCCACCACCCGTTGATTATAGTCTCTCTCCCACCACCCGTTGATTTATACCATGTTGTTCTACAGCAGGAGGATTATAGTCTCTCTCCCACCACCCGTGGATTATAGTCTCTTTCCCACCACCCGTTGATTTATACCATGTTGTTCTACAGCAGGAGGATTATAGTCTCTCTCCCACCACCCGTGGATTATAGTCTCTCTCCCACCACCCGTTGATTTATACCATGTTGTTCTACAGCAGGGGGATTATAGTCTCTCCCACCACCCGTGGATTATAGTCTCTCTCCCACCACCCGTTGATTTATACCATGTTGTTCTACAGCAGGAGGATTATAGTCTCTCTCCCACCACCCGTGGATTATAGTCTCTCTCCCACCACCCGTTGATTTATACCATGTTGTTCTACAGCAGGGGGATTATAGTCTCTCTCCCACCACCCGTGGATTATAGTCTCTCTCCCACCACCCGTTGATTTATACCATGTTGTTCTACAGCAGGGGGATTATAGTCTCTCTCCCACCACCCGTTGATTATAGTCTCTCTCCCACCACCCGTTGATTTATACCATGTTGTTCTACAGCAGGAGGATTATAGTCTCTCTCCCACCACCCGTGGATTATAGTCTCTCTCCCACCACCCGTTGATTTATACCATGTTGTTCTACAGCAGGAGGATTATAGTCTCTCTCCCACCACCCGTGGATTATAGTCTCTCTCCCACCACACGTGGATTATAGTCTCTCTCCCACCACCCGTGGATTATAGTCTCTCTCCCACCACCCGTGGATTATAGTCTCTCTCTCACCACCTGTTGATTTATAATATGTTGTTCTACAGCAGGAGGATTATAGTCTCTCTCCCACCACCCGTGGATTATAGTCTCTCTCCCACCACCCGTGGATTATAGTCTCTCTCCCACCACCCGTGGATTATAGTCTCTCCCACCACCCGTTGATTTATACCATGTTGTTCTACAGCAGGGGGATTATAGTCTCTCTCCCACCACCCGGGGATTATAGTCTCTCTCCCACCACCCGTTGATTTATACCTTGTTGTTCTACAGCAGGAGGATTATAGTCTCTCTCCCACCACCCGTTGATTATAGTCTCTCTCCCACCACCCGTTGATTTATACCATGTTGGTCTACAGCAGGAGGATTATAGTCTCTCTCCCACCACCCGTTGATTATAGTCTCTCTCCCACCACCCGTGGATTATAGTCTCTCTCCCACCACCCGTTGATTTATACCATGTTGTTCTACAGCAGATAACGGGTAGGTCTGAAGGGGTCCAGATAGGGTTGACTAGGCTGGTAGGAGGGTAGGTCTGAAGCGGTCCAGATAGGGTTCACTAGGCTGGTAGGAGGGTAGGTCTGAAGGGTTCCAGATAGGGTTCACTAGGCTGGCAGGAGGGTATGTCTGAAGGGTTCCAGATAGGGTTCACTAGGCTGGTAGGAGGGTAGGACTGAAGGGGTCCAGATAGGGTTCACTAGGCTGGCAGGAGGGTAGGTCTGAAGGGGTCCAGATAGGGTTCACTAGGCTGGTAGGAGGGTAGGTCTAAAGGGGTCCAGATAGGGTTCACTAGGCTGGCAGGAGGGTAGGTCTGAAGGGGTCCAGATAGGGTTCACTAGGCTGGTAGGAGGGTAGGTCTGAAGGGGTCCAGATAGGGTTCACTAGGCTGGTAGGAGGGTAGGTCTGAAGGGGTCCAGATAGGGTTCACTAGGCTGGCAGGAGGGTAGGTCTGAAGGGGTCCAGATAGGGTTCACTAGGCTGGTAGGAGGGTAGGTTTGAAGGGGTCCAGATAGTGTTCACTAGGCTGGTAGGAGGGTAGGACTGAAGGGGTCCAGATAGGGTTCACTAGGCTGGTAGGAGGGTAGGTCTGAAGGGGTCCAGATAGGGTTCACTAGGCTGGTAGGAGGGTAGGACTGAAGGGGTCCAGATAGGGTTCACTAGGCTGGTAGGAGGGTAGGTCTGAAGGGGTCCAGATAGGGTTCACTAGGCTGGTAGGAGGGTAGGTCTGAAGGGGTCCAGATAGGGTTCACTAGGCTGGTAGGAGGGTAGGTCTGAAGATAGGGTTCACTAGGCTGGTAGGAGGGTAGGTCTGAAGGGGTCCAGATAGGGTTCACTAGGCTGGTAGGAGGGTAGGTCTGAAGGGGTCCAAATAGGGTTCACTAGGCTGGTAGGAGGGTAGGACTGAAGGGGTCCAGATAGGGTTCACTAGGCTGGCAGGAGGGTAGGTCTGAAGGGGTCCAGATAGGGTTCACTAGGCTGGTAGGAGGGTAGGTCTGAAGGGGTCCAGATAGGGTTCACTAGGCTGGTAGGAGGGTAGGTCTGAAGGGGTCCAGATAACGTTCACTAGGCTGGCAGGAGGGTAGGTCTGAAGGGGTCCAGATAGGGTTCACTAGGCTGGTAGGAGGGTAGGACTGAAGGGGTCCAGATAGGGTTCACTAGGCTGGTAGGAGGGTAGGTCTGAAGGGGTCCAGATAAGGTTCACTAGGCTGATAGGAGGGTAGGTCTGAAGGGGTCCAGATAGGGTTCACTAGGCTGGCAGGAGGGTAGGTCTGAAGGGGTCCAGATAGGGTTCACTAGGCTGGTAGGAGGGTAGGTCTGAAGGGGTCCAGATAGGGTTCACTAGGCTGGTAGGAGGGTAGGACTGAAGGGGTCCAGATAGGGTTCACTAGGCTGGTAGGAGGGTATGTCTGAAGGGGTCCAGATAGGGTTCACTTGGCTGGTAGGAGGGTAGGTCTGAAGGGGTCCAGATAGGGTTCACTAGGCTGGTAGGAGGGTAGGTCTGAAGGGGTCCAGATAGGGTTCACTAGGCTGGTAGGAGGGTAGGTCTGAAGGGGTCCAGATAACGTTCACTAGGCTGGTAGGAGGGTAGGTCTGAAGGGGTCCAGATAGGGTTCACTAGGCTGGTAGGAGGGTAGGTCTGAAGGGGTCCAGATAGGGTTCATTAGGCTGGTAGGAGGGTAGGTCTGAAGGGGTCCAGATAGGGTTCACTTGGCTGGTAGGAGGGTAGGTCTGAAGGGGTCCAGATAACGTTCACTAGGCTGGTAGGAGGGTAGGTCTGAAGGGGTCCAGATAGGGTTCACTAGGCTGGCAGGAGGGTTGGTCTGAAGCCGTTCAGATAGGGTTCACTAGGCTGGTAGGAGGGTAGGTCTGAAGCTGTTCAGATAGGGTTCACTAGGCTGGTAGGAGGGTAGGTCTGAAGGGGTCCAGATAGGGTTCACTAGGCTGGTAGGAGGGTAGGTCTGAAGGGGTCCAGATAACGTTCACTAGGCTGGTAGGAGGGTAGGACTGAAGATAGGGTTCACTAGGCTGGTAGGAGGGTAGGACTGAAGGGGTCCAGATAGGGTTCACTAGACTGGTAGGAGGGTAGGTCTGAAGGGGTCCAGATAGGGTTCACTAGGCTGGTAGGAGGGTAGGTCTGAAGGGGTCCAGATAGGGTTCACTAGGCTGGTAGGAGGGTAGGTCTGAAGATAGGGTTCACTAGGCTGGTAGGAGGGTAGGTCTGAAGGGGTCCAGATAACGTTCACTAGGCTGGTAGGAGGGTAGGTCTGAAGGGGTCCAGATAGGGTTCACTAGGCTGGTAGGAGTGTAGGTCTGAAGGGGTCCAGATAGGGTTCACTAGGCTGGTAGGAGGGTAGGTCTGAAGGGGTCCAGATAGGGTTCACTAGGCTGGTAGGAGGGTAGGTCTGAAGGGGTCCAGATAGGGTTCTCTAGGCTGGTAGGAGGGTAGGTCTGAAGGGGTCCAGATAACGTTCACTAGGCTGGTAGGAGGGTAGGTCTGAAGGGGTCCAGATAGGGTTCACTAGGCTGGTAGGAGGGTAGGTCTGAAGGGGTCCAGATAGGGTTCATTAGGCTGGTAGGAGGGTAGGTCTGAAGGGGTCCAGATAGGGTTCACTTGGCTGGTAGGAGGGTAGGTCTGAAGGGGTCCAGATAACGTTCACTAGGCTGGTAGGAGGGTAGGTCTGAAGGGGTCCAGATAGGGTTCACTAGGCTGGCAGGAGGGTTGGTCTGAAGCCGTTCAGATAGGGTTCACTAGGCTGGTAGGAGGGTAGGTCTGAAGCTGTTCAGATAGGGTTCACTAGGCTGGTAGGAGGGTAGGTCTGAAGGGGTCCAGATAGGGTTCACTAGGCTGGTAGGAGGGTAGGTCTGAAGGGGTCCAGATAACGTTCACTAGGCTGGTAGGAGGGTAGGACTGAAGATAGGGTTCACTAGGCTGGTAGGAGGGTAGGACTGAAGGGGTCCAGATAGGGTTCACTAGACTGGTAGGAGGGTAGGTCTGAAGGGGTCCAGATAGGGTTCACTAGGCTGGTAGGAGGGTAGGTCTGAAGGGGTCCAGATAGGGTTCACTAGGCTGGTAGGAGGGTAGGTCTGAAGATAGGGTTCACTAGGCTGGTAGGAGGGTAGGTCTGAAGGGGTCCAGATAACGTTCACTAGGCTGGTAGGAGGGTAGGTCTGAAGGGGTCCAGATAGGGTTCACTAGGCTGGTAGGAGTGTAGGTCTGAAGGGGTCCAGATAGGGTTCACTAGGCTGGTAGGAGGGTAGGTCTGAAGGGGTCCAGATAGGGTTCACTAGGCTGGTAGGAGGGTAGGTCTGAAGGGGTCCAGATAGGGTTCACTAGGCTGGCAGGAGGGTAGGTCTGAAGGGGTCCAGATAGTGTTCACTAGGCTGGTAGGAGGGTAGGTCTGAAGGGGTCCAGATAGGGTTCACTAGGCTGGTAGGAGGGTAGGACTGAAGGGGTCCAGATAGGGTTCACTAGGCTGGTAGGAGGGTATGTCTGAAGGGGTCCAGATAGGGTTCACTTGGCTGGTAGGAGGGTAGGTCTGAAGGGGTCCAGATAGGGTTCACTAGGCTGGTAGGAGGGTAGGTCTGAAGGGGTCCAGATAGGGTTCACTAGGCTGGTAGGAGGGTAGGTCTGAAGGGGTCCAGATAACGTTCACTAGGCTGGTAGGAGGGTAGGTCTGAAGGGGTCCAGATAGGGTTCACTAGGCTGGTAGGAGGGTAGGTCTGAAGGGGTCCAGATAGGGTTCATTAGGCTGGTAGGAGGGTAGGTCTGAAGGGGTCCAGATAGGGTTCACTTGGCTGGTAGGAGGGTAGGTCTGAAGGGGTCCAGATAGGGTTCACTAGGCTGGTAGGAGGGTAGGTCTGAAGGGGTCCAGATAGGGTTCACTAGGCTGGCAGGAGGGTTGGTCTGAAGCCGTTCAGATAGGGTTCACTAGGCTGGTAGGAGGGTAGGTCTGAAGCTGTTCAGATAGGGTTCACTAGGCTGGTAGGAGGGTAGGTCTGAAGGGGTCCAGATAGGGTTCACTAGGCTGGTAGGAGGGTAGGTCTGAAGGGGTCCAGATAACGTTCACTAGGCTGGTAGGAGGGTAGGACTGAAGATAGGGTTCACTAGGCTGGTAGGAGGGTAGGACTGAAGGGGTCCAGATAGGGTTCACTAGACTGGTAGGAGGGTAGGTCTGAAGGGGTCCAGATAGGGTTCACTAGGCTGGTAGGAGGGTAGGTCTGAAGGGGTCCAGATAGGGTTCACTAGGCTGGTAGGAGGGTAGGTCTGAAGGGGTCCAGATAGGGTTCACTAGGCTGGCAGGAGGGTAGGTCTGAAGGGGTCCAGATAGGGTTCACTAGGCTGGCAGGAGGGTAGGTCTGAAGGGGTCCAGATAGGGTTCACTAGGCTGGTAGGAGGGTAGGTCTGAAGGGGTCCAGATAGGGTTCACTAGGCTGGTAGGAGGGTAGGTCTGAAGGGGTCCAGATAACGTTCACTAGGCTGGTAGGAGGGTAGGTCTGAAGGGGTCCAGATAGGGTTCACTAGGCTGGTAGGAGGGTAGGTCTAAAGGGGTCCAGATAGGGTTCACTAGGCTGGTAGGAGGGTAGGTCTGAAGGGGTCCAGATAGGGTTCACTAGGCTGGCAGGAGGGTATGTCTGAAGGGGTCCAGATAGGGTTCACTAGGCTGGTAGGAGGGTAGGTCTGAAGGGGTCCAGATAGGGTTCACTAGGCTGGTAGGGGGGTAGGTCTGAAGGGGTCCAGATAGGGTTCACTAGGCTGGTAGGAGGGTAGGACTGAAGGGGTCCAGATAGGGTTCACTAGGCTGGTAGGAGGGTAGGGATGAAGGGGTCCAGATAGGGTTCACTAGGCTGGTAGGAGGGTAGGTCTGAAGGGGTCCAGATAGGGTTCACTAGGCTGGTAGGAGGGTAGGTCTGAAGGGGTCCAGATAGGGTTCATTAGGCTGGTAGGAGGGTAGGTCTGAAGGGGTCCAGATAGGGTTCACTTGGCTGGTAGGAGGGTAGGTCTGAAGGGGTCCAGATAGGGTTCACTAGGCTGGTAGGAGGGTAGGTCTGAAGGGGTCCAGATAGGGTTCACTAGGCTGGTAGGAGGGTAGGTCTGAAGGGGTCCAGATAGGGTTCACTAGGCTGGTAGGAGGGTAGGTCTGAATGGGTCCAGATAGGGTTCACTAGGCTGGTAGGAGGGTAGGTCTGAAGGGGTCCAGATAGGGTTCACTAGGCTGGTAGGAGGGTAGGTCTGAAGGGGTCCAGATAGGGTTCACTAGGCTGGTAGGAGGGTAGGTCTGAAGATAGGGTTCACTAGGCTGGTAGGAGGGTAGGTCTGAAGGGGTCCAGATAACGTTCACTAGGCTGGTAGGAGGGTAGGTCTGAAGGGGTCCAGATAGGGTTCACTAGGCTGGTAGGGGGGTAGGTCTGAAGGGGTCCAGATAGGGTTCACTAGGCTGGTAGGAGGGTAGGTCTGAAGGGGTCCAGATAGGGTTCACTAGGCTGGTAGGAGGGTAGGTCTGAAGGGGTCCAGATAGGGTTCACTAGGCTGGTAGGAGGGTAGGTCTGAAGGGGTCCAGATAACGTTCACTAGGCTGGTAGGAGGGTAGGGATGAAGGGGTCCAGATAGGGTTCACTAGGCTGGTAGGAGGGTAGGTCTGAAGGGGTCCAGATAGGGTTCACTAGGCTGGCAGGAGGGTATGTCTGAAGGGGTCCAGATAGGGTTCACTAGGCTGGTAGGAGGGTAGGTCTGAAGGGGTCCAGATAGGGTTCACTAGGCTGGCAGGAGGGTAGGTCTGAAGCTGTTCAGATAGGGTTCACTAGGCTGGCAGGAGGGTAGGTCTGAAGGGGTCCAGATAGGGTTCACTAGGCTGGTAGGAGGGTAGGTCTGAAGGGGTCCAGATAGGGTTCACTAGGCTGGTAGGAGGGTAGGTCTGAAGGGGTCCAGATAGGGTTCACTAGGCTGGTAGGAGTGTAGGTCTGAAGGGGTCCAGATAGGGTTCACTAGGCTGGTAGGAGGGTAGGTCTGAAGGGGTCCAGATAGGGTTCACTAGGCTGGTAGGAGGGTAGGTCTGAAGGGGTCCAGATAGGGTTCACTAGGCTGGTAGGAGGGTAGGTCTGAAGGGGTCCAGATAACGTTCACTAGGCTGGTAGGAGGGTAGGTCTGAAGGGGTCCAGATAGGGTTCACTAGGCTGGCAGGAGGGTATGTCTGAAGGGGTCCAGATAGGGTTCACTAGGCTGGTAGGAGGGTAGGTCTGAAGGGGTCCAGATAGGGTTCACTAGGCTGGTAGGAGGGTAGGTCTGAAGGGGTCCAGATAGGGTTCACTAGGCTGGTAGGAGGGTAGGTCTGAAGGGGTCCAGATAGGGTTCACTAGGCTGGTAGGAGGGTAGGTCTGAAGGGGTCCAGATAGGGTTCACTAGGCTGGTAGGAGGGTAGGTCTGAATGGGTCCAGATAGGGTTCACTAGGCTGGTAGGAGGGTAGGTCTGAAGGGGTCCAGATAGGGTTCACTAGGCTGGTAGGAGGGTAGGTCTGAAGGGGTCCAGATAGGGTTCACTAGGCTGGTAGGAGGGTAGGTCTGAAGATAGGGTTCACTAGGCTGGTAGGAGGGTAGGTCTGAAGGGGTCCAGATAACGTTCACTAGGCTGGTAGGAGGGTAGGTCTGAAGGGGTCCAGATAGGGTTCACTAGGCTGGTAGGGGGGTAGGTCTGAAGGGGTCCAGATAGGGTTCACTAGGCTGGTAGGAGGGTAGGTCTGAAGGGGTCCAGATAGGGTTCACTAGGCTGGTAGGAGGGTAGGTCTGAAGGGGTCCAGATAGGGTTCACTAGGCTGGTAGGAGGGTAGGTCTGAAGGGGTCCAGATAACGTTCACTAGGCTGGTAGGAGGGTAGGGATGAAGGGGTCCAGATAGGGTTCACTAGGCTGGTAGGAGGGTAGGTCTGAAGGGGTCCAGATAGGGTTCACTAGGCTGGCAGGAGGGTATGTCTGAAGGGGTCCAGATAGGGTTCACTAGGCTGGTAGGAGGGTAGGTCTGAAGGGGTCCAGATAGGGTTCACTAGGCTGGCAGGAGGGTAGGTCTGAAGCTGTTCAGATAGGGTTCACTAGGCTGGCAGGAGGGTAGGTCTGAAGGGGTCCAGATAGGGTTCACTAGGCTGGTAGGAGGGTAGGTCTGAAGCTGTTCAGATAGGGTTCACCAGGCTGGTAGGAGGGTAGGTCTGAGGAGGTGTAGGAGATTTTCTCTAGTCCGTCTCAGAACCACGGAGCACCTTTGTTGTCCAATCATCCGCCAGGCCAGTCCTCCGTGATTCGTTACTGGGATTACGCGGCCCATCACCTTGTTTCTCCCTAGTTAATCCAGACAGTTAGGAGGTGGCATGGCTTTGTCTTGGTGGGCAGTGTGTGTGTGGCATGGCTTGGTCTTGGTGGGCAGGGTGTGTGTGGCATGGCTTTGTCTTGGTGGGCAATGTGTGTGTGGCATGGCTTTGTCTTGGTGGGCAGTGTGTGTGTGGCATGGCTTGGTCTTGGTGGGCAGTGTGTGTGTGGCATGGCTTGGTCTTGGTGGGCAGTGTGTGTGTGGCATGGCTTTGTCTTGGTGGGCAGGGTGTGTGTGGCATGGCTTGGTCTTGGTGGGCAGTGTGTGTGTGGCATGGCTTGGTCTTGGTGGGCAGGGTGTGTGTGGCATGGCTTTGTCTTGGTGGGCAGTGTGTGTGTGGCATGGCTTTGTCTTGGTGGACAGTGTGTGTGTGGCATGGCTTTGTCTTGGTGGGCAGGGTGTGTGTGGCATGGCTTGGTCTTGGTGGGCAGTGTGTGTTTGGCATGGCTTTGTCTTGGTGGGCAGGGTGTGTGTGGCATGGCTTTGTCTTGGTGGGCAGTGTGTGTGTGGCATGGCTTTGTCTTGGTGGGCAGTGTGTGTGTGGCATGGCTTTGTCTTGGTGGGCAGTGTGTGTGTGGCATGGCTTGGTCTTGGTGGGCAGTGTGTGTGTGGCATGTCTTGGTCTTGGTGGGCAGGGTGTGTGTGGCATGGCTTGGTCTTGGTGGGCAGGGTGTGTGTGGCATGGCTTGGTCTTGGTGGGCAGGGTGTGTGTGGCATGGCTTGGTCTTGGTGGGTAGTGTGTGTGTGGCATGGCTTGGTCTTGGTGGGCAGTGTGTGTGTGGCATGGCTTGGTCTTGGTGGGCAGTGTGTGTGTGGCATGGCTTGGTCTTGGTGGGCAGGGTGTGTGTGGCATGGCTTGGTCTTGGTGGGCAGGGTGTGTGTGGCATGGCTTGGTCTTGGTGGGCAGTGTGTGTGTGGCATGGCTTGGTCTTGGTGGGCAGGGTGTGTGTGGCATGGCTTGGTCTTGGTGGGCAGTGTGTGTGTGGCATGGCTTGGTCTTGGTGGGCAGTGTGTGTGTGGCATGGCTTGGTCTTGGTGGGCAGTGTGTGTGTGGCATGGCTTGGTCTTGGTGGGCAGTGTGTGTGTGGCATGGCTTGGTCTTGGTGGGCAGGGTGTGTGTGGCATGGCTTGGTCTAGGTGGGCAGTGTGTGTGTGGCATGGCTTGGTCTTGGTGGGCAGGGTGTGTGTGGCATGGCTTGGTCTTGGTGGGCAGGGTGTGTGTGGCATGGCTTGGTCTTGGTGGGCAGGGTGTGTGTGGCATGGCTTTGTCTTGGTGGGCAGGGTGTGTGTGGCATGGCTTGGTCTTGGTGGGCAGGGTGTGTGTGGCATGGCTTGGTCTTGGTGGGCAGTGTGTGTGTGGCATGGCTTGGTCTTGGTGGGCAGGGTGTGTGTGGCATGGCTTGGTCTTGGTGGGCAGGGTGTGTGTGGCATGGCTTGGTCTTGGTGGGCAGGGTGTGTGTGGCATGGCTTGGTCTTGGTGGGCAGGGTGTGTGTGGCATGGCTTGGTCTTGGTGGGCAGTGTGTGTGTGGCATGGCTTGGTCTTGGTGGGCAGTGTGTGTGTGGCATGGCTTGGTCTTGGTGGGCAGGGTGTGTGTGGCATGGCTTGGTCTTGGTGGGCAGTGTGTGTGTGGCATGGCTTGGTCTTGGTGGGCAGTGTGTGTGTGGCATGGCTTGGTCTTGGTGGGCAGGGTGTGTGTGGCATGGCTTGGTCTTGGTGGGCAGTGTGTGTGTGGCATGGCTTGGTCTTTGTGGGCAGGGTGTGTGTGGCATGGCTTGGTCTTGGTGGGCAGGGTGTGTGTGGCATGGCTTGGTCTTGGTGGGCAGGGTGTGTGTGGCATGGCTTGGTCTTGGTGGGCAGGGTGTGTGTGGCATGGCTTGGTCTTGGTGGGCAGGGTGTGTGTGGCATGGCTTTGTCTTGGTGGGCAGGGTGTGTGTGGCATGGCTTGGTCTTGGTGGGCAGGGTGTGTGTGGCATGGCTTGGTCTTGGTGGGCAGGGTGTGTGTGGCATGGCTTGGTCTTGGTGGGCAGTGTGTGTGTGGCATGGCTTTGTCTTGGTGGGCAGTGTGTGTGTGGCATGGCTTTGTCTTGGTGGGCAGGGTGTGTGTGGCATGGCTTGGTCTTGGTGGGCAGGGTGTGTGTGGCATGGCTTGGTCTTGGTGGGCAGTGTGTGTGTGGCATGGCTTTGTCTTGGTGGGCAGTGTGTGTGTGGCATGGCTTGGTCTTGGTGGGCAGTGTGTGTGTGGCATGGCTTTGTCTTGGTGGGCAGTGTGTGTGTGGCATGGCTTGGTCTTGGTGGGCAGGGTGTGTGTGGCATGGCTTGGTCTTGGTGGGCAGTGTGTGTGTGGTATGGCTTGGTCTTGGTGGGCAGTGTGTGTGTGGCATGGCTTTGTCTTGGTGGGCAGTGTGTGTGTGGCATGGCTTTGTCTTGGTGGGCAGGGTGTGTGTGGCATGGCTTGGTCTTGGTGGGCAGTGTGTGTGTGCCGAGTACAAATCCTTTGTCTGTACAGTTTCCGTTGGTTGTCTCCAGAAGACATACATTTACCTTCTATTAGCAGGGAGAGTGCCATATTGGTTACAGCATTAGCCTTATACACTTCTTAAAGCCTTCCATTATTAGGCCTACAGTTAGTTCACCATACTCAAGCTGTTACCTGGGTAATGTCTGTTACCTGGGTAATGTCTGTTACCTGGGTAATGTCTGTTACCTGGGTAATGTCTGTTACCTGGGTAATGTTTAAGATGGAGCCGGAGGGTAGGCCTGCCTTATCGGGGTTGGCACTGAAACCGAGGCTGGCACTGAAACCGCACTCAATGAGCTGTATTCCACCATAAGCAAACAGGAAAACGCTCATCCATTATAGTCCCCGGCTCCTAGTGGCCGGGGACTATAATGCAGGAAACTTAAATCAGTTCTACCTAATTTCTATCAGCATGTTAATTGTGCAACCAGAGGGAAAACAAATTCTAAACCACCTTTACTCCGAACTTAGAGACACATCCAAACTCGCCCTCCTTTTGGCAAATCTGACCATAACTCTACCCTCCTGACCCCTGCTTACAAGCAAGAAGTCAAGCAGGAAGCAACAGTGACTCGGTCTATAAAAAAGTGGTCAGATGAAGCAGAACCGAACCATCAAACAAGCAAAGCATCAATACAGGACTAAGATCGAATAACACCGACTCCGACGCCAGTCGGATGTTTTTATTAATTAATTTATTTCACCTTTATTTAACCAGGTAGGCTAGTTAACCAGGTGGGCTAGTTAACCAGGTAGGCCAGTTAACCAGGTAGGCCAGTTAACCAGGTAGGCTAGTTAACCAGGTAGGCCAGTTAACCAGGTAGGCCAGTTAACCAGGTAGGCCAGTTAACCAGGTAGGTCAGTTAACCAGGTAGGCTATTTAACCAGGTAGGCCAGTTGAGAACAAGTTCTCATTTACAACTGCGACCTGGCCAAGATAAAGCAAAGCAGTGCGACACAAACAACAACATGGAGTTACACATAAACAAACGCACAGTCAATTACACAATAGAAAAGTCTATATACAGTGTGTACAAATGAGGTAAGATTAGGGATGTAAGGCAATTAATAGGCCATAGTGGCTAAATAATTACAATTTAGCAATTAAACACGGGAGTGATAGATGTGCAGAAGATGAATGTGCAAGTAGAGATGCTGGTGTGCAAAAAAAATATATATGGGGATGAGGCAGTTGGGCGGGCTATTTACAGATGGGCTATGTACAGGTACAATGATCTGTAAGCTGCTCTGACAGCTGAAGTTAGTGAGGGAGATATGAGTCTCCAGCTTCAGTGATTTTGCTGTTCGTTACAGTCATTGGCAGCAGAAAACTGGAAGGAAAGGCGGCCAAAGGAGGAATTGGCTTTGGGGGATGACCAGTGAGATATACCTGCTGGAGCGCGTGCTACGGGTGGGTGCTGCTATGGTGACCAGTGAGCTGAGATAAGGCGGGTCTTTACCTAGCAAAGACTTATAGAAGACCTGGAGCCAGTGGGTTTGGCGACAAATATGAAGCGAGGGCCAGCCAACGAGAGCGTACAGGTCGCAGTGGTGGGTAGTATATGGGGCTTTGGTGACAAAACAGATGTCACTGTGATAGACTGCATCCAGTTTGCTGAGTAGAGTGTTGGAGGCTATTTGGTAAATGACATCGCCGAAGTCAAGGATCGGTAATAGTCAGTTTTACGTAGTTATGTTTGGCAGCATGAGAGAAGGATGCTTTGTTGCGAAATAGGAAGCCGATTCTAAGACTCCTCTCTCTGTCTGAGGATGTGTCAGGTCTTGCTAACTATTACAGACTACAAAGGGAAGCACAGCCAAGAGCTGCTCAGTGACATGAGCCTACCAGACGAGCTTAATAACTTCTATGCTCGCTTCGAGGCAAGTAACACTGAAACATGCATGAGAGCATCCTGACTGGTTGTATCACTGCCTAGTATGGCAACTGCTCGGCCTCCGACCGCAAGGCACTAGTGCGAACGGCCCTGTACATCACCGGTGCCAAGATTCCTGCCATCCAGGACCTCTATACCAGGCGGTGTCAGAGGAAGGCCCTAAAAAATGCCAAAGACTCCAGCCACCCTAGTCATAGATGTTTCTCTCTGCTACCGCACGGCAAGCGGTACCGGAGCGCCAAGTCTAGGTCCCAGAGGCTTTTAAACAGCTTCTACACCCAAGCCGTAAGACTCCTGAACAGCCAATCAAATGGCTAACCAGACTATTTGCATTGCCCCCTTTCTACCACCCCTTTCTACCCCCCCCCAACTGCTGCTGCTACTATTATTATTATATTATTATTTATGCAAACCAATATGTGGTTGTAAGGCTGGTTGGTTATTTAGGAAGCAAGGTTGAGGTTAGCTTATGGTAAGGTGATCTCAGTCCTGTCCCTCCGTCTGAGTCTCATTGGGGTGGGAGGGGGTTGAAAGGAGAAGAAACTACTTTACTAAAGCAGCCTGTCCCTCCGTCTGAGTCTCATTGGGGTGGGAGGGGGTTGAAAGGAGAAGAAACTACTTTACTAAAGCAGCACAGTCATGATGATATGATGACTAGCTTTTATGTCTGCTTGTCTGCCTGTCTGACTGTCTGTCTGTCTGACTGTCTGCCTGTCTGCCTACCTGTCTTTCTGTCTGTCTGTTTGCCTGTCTGCCTATCTGCCTGGCCTCCCCCTTATAAGAGGATCCCGTTACATGACAATGTGGGTTAAAGTTCCAGTTTCACATTAAACATGTGGTAGACAGTCGAGGTTTGGCAGGGACATTTTAGGTACAATTTTAGTGTCTGTGTGTGTGTGTAGTTTTGCATGGGGGATTCTTGGGACGTTTTAGTGTGTGTGACTGTGTGTCACAGGGTGATATGTGGCCGTAGAGGGTTTGGAGGCATACAGCTGGATGTGTTTGGCTGTCTCAGTCTCCTCCTCTCCAGTCTCAGCCTCCAATCCTAGGCTTCCTCACTCTCCTTTCCCTCCTCCCCCCTCAGATCTCCCCTTCTCCTCTGAACTTACCAGTCCAAAACAATGTCCTCTGCGTTCAAAAAATATGCTTCCATTTGAGTCATGGTCGCTAACTGAGTCGTCTTCCAAAAGCATATGTTTCACTTTCACGATCAATTTCCTCTATAATTTTGTCTACATTCGTATATCTAGTCTTAGATGTAGCTTTCCCTGACTTATTCGCCATGATGTTCGATTTATAAACATCTGAAGATGCTTGTTACCGAAACAGTGCTGTGCGTAATGAGTTTGGCTACTTCCAGTATGAAACTTCAATGGCGAATGACGGTCTTTACGCTGGAGTTTACTACATGGGTTGGTCTTCCAAAACACAAACATTACATATTGCCGTTTACCTCTGCTCATTGGATATCTACCCAGTTAGATTTCAAGACGATCAATGGTCATTGGGTTAAAATACAGTCAATCAACGAAACAGCGGTCATATAATTGGTGCACAATGAGGTCGTTACTTGTTAACTTCCAATCGGTTTCTTTGGCTCAATACGTCCCGCGAAATGACCCATCAAGTTTGGTTGTGTTACAAACAAACAGTTGATTGCAATGAAACCAAACATGACTGGATAAAGTCAGGTTTAGTCTGTGTATTTCCATCGAATGTTTTGTCGAAAATTGAATGACACGAAATTCAACGAGATAAGCGTTCACAAAATGTTTTGTGTTAGGCTATAAAAATGGATTTAACCGAACAAAAGACCATTCATTGTGTAACAATGAGCCCTGGGATTGCAAACAGAGCAAGATCTTCAAAGGTAAACAATTTATTTCATTGCTATCTGTGATTTTGTTACGCCTGTGCTGGTTGAAAAAGTAGTTTGGTATGGGGCTCTGTGCTCAAATAATCGCATTGTATTCTTTGGCAGTAAATCCTTTTTTAAATCTGACAACGCAGTTGGATTAGCAAGATTCTAGGCTTTTGAAGCATGCGAGACACTTGTATTTTCAGGAATGTTTAATATGACTATTTGTGGCGATCACCGTATGTTGTTGAATCCAAACCCGTATCCGGGATCCGTAGATCAGAGAAGTTAACCCCCATGACAAGGCAGTTAACCCCCAAACAAGGCAGTTAACCCCCCAAACAAGGCAGTTAACCCCCAAACAAGGCAGTTAACCCCCCAAACAAGGCAGTTAACCCCCAAACAAGGCAGTTAACCCCCCAAACAAGGCAGTTAACCCCCCAAACAAGGCAGTTAACCCCCAAAATAAGGCCGTTAACCCCCAAAATAAGGCAGTTAACCCCCCAAACAAGGCAGTTAACCCCCAAAATAAGGCAGTTAACCCCCGAACAAGGCAGTTAACCCCCCAAACAAGGCAGTTAACCCCCCAAACAAGGCAGTTAACCCCCCAAACAAGGCAGTTAACCCCCCAAACAAGGCAGTTAACCCCCAAAACAAGGCAGTTAACCCTCAAAACAAGGCAGTTAAACCTAAAAACTAGGCAGTTAACCCCCCAAACAAGGCAGTTAACCCCCAAAACAAGACAGTTAACCCTCAAAACAAGGCAGTTAAACCTCAAAACAAGGCAGTTAACCCCCCAAACAAGGCAGTTAACCCCCAAAACAAGACAGTTAACCCTCAAAACAAGGCAGTTAAACCTCAAAACAAGGCAGTTAAACCTAAAAACTAGGCAGTTAACCCCCCAAACAAGGCAGTTAACCCCCCAAACAAGGCAGTTAACCCCAAAACAAGGCAGTTAACCCCCCAAACAAGGCAGTTAACCCCCAAACAAGGCAGTTAACCCCCAAAACAAGGCAGTTAACCCCCCAAAACTAGGCAGTTAACCCCCCCAAACAAGGCAGTTGACCCCCCAAAACAAGGCAGTTAACCCCCAAAACAAGGCAGTTAACCCCCCAAAACAAGGCAGTTAACCCCCCAAACAAGGCAGTTAACCCCCAAAACAAGGCAGTTAACCCCCCAAACAAGGAAGTTAACCCCCCAAACAAGACAGTTACCCCCCAAAACAAGGCAGTTAACCCCCCAAACAAGGCAGTTAACCCCCCAAACAAGGCAGTTAACCCCCCAAACAAGGCAGTTAACCCCCAAAACAAGGCAGTTAACCCCCCAAACAAGGCAGTTAACCCCCCAAACAAGGCAGTTAACCCCCCAAACAAGACAGTTAACCCTCAAAACAAGGCAGTTAAACCTCCAAACAAGGCAGTTAACCCTAAGAACTAGGCAGTTAACCCCCAAACAAGGCAGTTGGGGTTTGGGTTAAATGCGGTAGACACATTTCGGTTGAATACATTCAGTTATGCAACTGACTTGGTTTCCCCCTCCCTCCCTCCTACCCCGTCAGATCGTGAGAGCACAGCTGTTTTCCTTCTGTTATGAAACGGCAGGCCAAAGAGAGGAAACAGAAAATGGTTTCATGAAATATAGATCTGATTCTGCAGCCTAAACAGAGCCTCAGCCAGGTTCACTCTGGCAGACACTGTGTGTGTGTGTGCGTGCGTGCGTGCCTATGTGTGTGTGTGTGCACGTGCGTGCGTATGTGTGTGTGTGCACGTGCGCGTGTGTATGCACGTGCGCGTGTGTATGTGTGTGTGCGTGTGTATTTTTCTCAGTATCTGAGCTCACGTAAAGAAGTTAGAGAGGGTCTAATGTAATGCCTCTCCTCTCCTGCTGCATTCTCCAAGACACACACGCACACGCACGTACACACGCACGTACAGATGGGGCAGTTTGCAGTGTGATGGGGAATGCGTCGTCCGTGGATCTGTTGGGGTGGTTGTAGCGGGTTTACTCTCGGGTGGAGAGCAAGGTGGAGGTGATATGGGCCTTGACTCTCAAAGCACTTCATGATGACAGAGGTGAGCGCTGTGGGGCGAAAAGTCATTTAGTTCAGTCACCTTGGTTTTCGAAACTTGCTTGGGTAGAGAAACAATGGTGGACATCTTGAAGCAAGTGGGGACAACAGACTGGGATAGAGAGAGATTGAATATGTCCTTAAACACTCAAGACAGCTGGTCTACGCATGCTCTGAGGGTTAGGGTTAGGGTTAGGGTTATGCTCTGAGGACTCACTAGGGTGGAGAGGGGGTTTCTCTACCACCTGAGTCACACAGGGTCCCCAGCCCCAGTATATACCCACACAGGAACCCCAGCCCCAGTATATACCCACACAGGACCCCCAGCCCCAGTATATACCAACACAGGACCCCCAGCCCCAGTATATACCACACAGGACCCCCAGCCCCAGTATATACCCTCACAGGAACCCCAGCCCCAGTATATACCAACACAGGACCCCCAGCCCCAGTATATACCAACACAGGACCCCCAGCCCCAGTATATACCACACAGGACCCCCAGCCCCAGTATATACCCTCACAGGAACCCCAGCCCCAGTATATACCAACACAGGATCCCCAGCCCCAGTATATACCCTCACAGGAACCCCAGCCCCAGTATATACCCACACAGGACCCCCAGCCCCAGTATATACCACACAGGAACCCCAGCCCCAGTATATACCAACACAGGACCCCCAGCCCCAGTATATACCCACACAGGACCCCCAGCCCCAGTATATACCAACACAGGACCCCCAGCCCCAGTATATACCCACACAGGACCCCCAGCCCCAGTATATACCCACACAGGACCCCCAGCCCCAGTATATACCCACACAGGACCCCCAGCCCCAGTATATACCAACACAGGAACCTCAGCCCCAGTATATACCCACACAGGATCCCCAGCCCCAGTATATACCACACAGGATCCCCAACCCAAATATATTCCTCAGACCCAGTATATACCTCAGACCCAGTATATACCTCTGCCCCACTATAGACCCAGTATATACCTCAGTATTTACCTCAGACCCAGTATAGACCCAGTATATATGCTCTGTCTGCCTGCCTGTCTGCCTACCTGTCTGAGTCTGCCTGTCTCTCTTTATATTTATATCTCTGTCTGTCTGTCTGTCTGTCTGTCTGTCTGTCTGTCTGTCTGTCTGTCTGTCTGGTAGTGCTATCTCTGCTGCCCTCTCGTGGTCAGACGCATAACAACACCTATCTCCAGGATCTTCTACATTCTACACTCTATATAGTGCACTGGAATATCACTGTATTTGACATGTCTATTAAACCTCTCTGTGTTTCTCTCTCTGTTTCAGCTGAACTGGAGTTTGTTCAGATAGTAATCATAATGGTGGTGATGACAGTGATGGTGGTGGTGATTATCTGTCTGTTGAACCACAGGCTGTCTGCCCTGGCCTTCTTTAGCAGACAGACACACAGCCTCGACCAGGACAGACAGCGGGATCAGGTCAACATGCAGCACGTCAGTACACACACACACACACACACCTACCGACCGACCGACCGACCGACCGACCTACCTACCTACCTACCTACCGACCGACCGACCGACCGACCGACCTACCTACCTACCGACCGACCGACCGACCGACCGACCGACCGACCGACCGACCGACCGACCGACCGACCGACCGACCTACCTACCTACCTACCTACCTACCTACCTACCTACCTACCTACCTAGCTACCTACCTACCTACCTAGCTACCTAACTACCTAACTACCTAACTACCTAACTAACTAACTAATAAATGACAGAGAAACAGAGAGACAGAGAGACAGAGAGACAGCGAGACAGCGAGACAGAGAGACAGAGAGACAGAGAGACAGAGAGACAGCGAGACAGAGAGACAGAGAGGCAGAGAGACAGCGAGTTAGAGAGGCATTAGGATAGCTGCTTCATCCTCATTTTTATTGATGAGTCTGGCTGGGTGCAGTGAGCAGAGCTGGAGGAGCTAGGAGGAGCAAGTAGAAGCTAGGAGGAGCTGGGGGAGCTAGGAGGAGCTAGGAGGAGCTGGGGGAGCTAGGAGGAGCTAGGAGGAGCTGGGGGAGCTAGGAGGAGCTGGGGGAGCTAGGAGGAGCTGGAGGAACAAGTAGGAGCTAGGAGGAGCTGGAGGAGCTAGGAGGAGCTAGGAGGAGCTGGGGGAGCTAGGAGGAGCTGGGGGAGCTAGGAGGAGCTAGGAGGAGTTGGGGGAGCTAGGAGGAGCTAGGAGGAGCTGGGGGAGCTAGGAGGAGCTAGGAGGAGCTGGGGGAGCTAGGAGGAGCTGGAGGAGCAAGTAGAAGCTAGGAGGAGCTGGGGGAGCTAGGAGGAGCTAGGATAAGCTGGGGAAGCTAGGAGGAGCTGGAGGAGCTAGGAGGAGCTAGGAGGAGCTGGAGGAGCAAGTAGAAGCTAGGAGGAGCTGGGGGAGCTAGGAGGAGCTAGGATGAGCTGGGGGAGCTAGGAGGAGCTAGGAGGAGCTAGGAGGAGCTGGGGGAGCTAGGATGAGCTGGGGGAGCTAGGAGGAGCTGGGGGAGCTAGGAGGAGCTGGGGGAGCTGGAGGAGCTGGAGGAACAAGTAGGATCTAGGAGGAGCTGAGGGAGCTAGGAGGAGCTGGAGGAGCTAGGAAGAGCTGGGGGAGCTGGAGGAGCTGGAGGAACAAGTAGGAGCTAGGAGGAGCTGAGGGAGCTAGGAGGAGCTAGGAGGAGCTGGAGGAGCTGGGGGAGCTGGAGGAACAAGTAGGAGCTGGGGGAGCTAGGAGGAGCTAGGAGGAGCTGGAGGAGCTGGAGGAGCAAGTAGGAGATGGAGGAGCAAGTAGGAGCTAGGAGGAGCTGGAGGAGCTAGGAGGAGCTGGAGGAGCTGGAGGAACTGGATTAGCTGGAGGAGCTGCAGGAGCTAGGAGGAGATAGGAGGAGCTGGAGGAGCAAGTGGGAGCTAGGAGGAGCTGGGGGAGCTAGGAGGAGCTGGAGGAGCTGGGGAGCTAGGATGAGCTGGGGAGCTAGGCGGAGCTAGGAGGAGCTGGAGGAGCTAGGAGGAGCTGGCGGAGCTAGGAGGAGCTGGAGGAGCAAGTAGAAGCTAGGAGGAGCTGGGGGAGCTAGGAGGAGCTAGGAGGAGCAAGTAGGAGCTAGGAGGAGCTGGAGGAGCAAGTAGAAGCTAGGAGGAGCTGGTGGAGCTAGGAGGAGCTAGGAGGAGCTGGGGGAGCTAGGAGGAGCTGGAGGAACAAGTAGGAGCTAGGAGGAGCTGGGGGAGCTAGGAAGAGCTAGGAGGAGCTGGGGAAGCTAGGAGGAGCTAGGATGAGCTGGGGGAGCTGGAGGAGCTGGATGAACAAGTAGGAGCTAGGAGGAGCTGGAGGAGCTAGTAGGAGCTGGGGGAGCTGGAGGAGCTGGAGTAACAAGTAGGAGCTAGGAGGACCTGGGGGAGCTAGGAGGAGCTCGGAGGAGCTGGGGGAGCTAGGAGGAGCTGGCGGAGCTAGGAGGAGCTGGAGGAGCAAGTAGGAGCTAGGAGGACCTGGAGGAGCAAGTAGAAGCTAGGAGGAGCTGGTGGAGCTAGGAGGAGCTAGGAGGAGCTGGGGGAGCTGGAGGAGCTGGAGGAACAAGTAGGAGCTAGGAGGAGCTGGGGAAGCTAGGAGGAGCTAGGAGGAGCTGGATGAGCTGGGGAGCTAGGAGGAGCTAGGAGGAGCTGGAGGAGCTAGGAGGAGCTGGAGGAGCAAGTAGGAGCTAGGAGGAGCTGGAGGAGCAAGTAGAAGCTAGGAGGAGCTGGTGGAGCTAGGAGGAGCTGGGAGAGCTGGATGAACAAGTAGGAGCTAGGAGGAGCTGAGGGAGCTAGGAGGAGCTAGGAGGAGATGGAGGAGCTAGTAGGAGCTGGGGGAGCTGGAGGAGCTGGAGGAACAAGTAGGAGCTAGGAGGACCTGGGCGAGCTAGGAGGAGCTAGGAGGAGCTGGAGGAGCTAGTAGGAGCTGGAGGAGCTAGGAGGGGCTGGAGGAACTGGATGAGCTGGAGTAGCTGGAGGAGCTGGGGAGCTAGGAGGAGCTAGGAGGAGCTGGAGGAGCTAGGAGGAGCTGGCGGAGCTACGAGGAGCTGGAGGAAATTGGGGAGCTAGGAGGAGCTAGGAGGAGCTGGAGGAGCAAGTAGGAGCTAGGAGGAGCTGGGGGAGCTAGGAGGAGCTGGGGAGCTAGGAGGAGCTGGAGGAACTAGGAGGAGCTGGGGGAGCTAGGAGGAGCTGGAGGAAATGGGGGAGCTAGGAGGAGCTAGGAGGAGCTAGGAGGAGCTGGAGGAGCAAGTAGGAGCTAGGAGGAGCTGGAGGAGCAAGTACGAGCTAGGAGGAGCAGGGGGAGCTAGGAGGAGCTAGGAGGAGCTGGGGGAGCTGGAGGAGCTAGGAGGGGCTGGAGGAACTGGATGAGCTGGAGGAGCTGGAGGAGCTGGGGAGCTAGTAGGAGCTAGGAGGAGCTGGAGGAGCAAGTGCGAGCTAGGAGGAGCTGGGGGAGCTAGGAGGAGCTGGAGGAGCAAGTAGGAACTAGGAGGAGCTAGGGGAGCTAGGAGGAGCTGGAGGAGCTAGGAGGAGCTAGGAGGAGCTGGAGGAGCAAGTATGAGCTAGGAGGAGCTGGGGGAGCTAGGAGGAGATAGGAGGAGCTGGGGGAGCTGGAGGAGCTAGGAGGAGCTTGGAGGGGCTGGAGGAACTGGATGAGCTGGAGGAGCTGGAGGAGCTGGGGAGCTAGGAGGAGCTGGGGAGCTAGGAGGAGCTAGGAGGACCTGGAGGAGCTAGGAGGAGCTGGCGGAGCTAGGAGGAGCTGGAGGAGCTAGGAGGAGCTGGGGGAGCTAGGAGGAGCTAGGAGGAGCTGGAGGAGCAAGTAGGAGCTAGGAGGAGCTGGAGGAGCAAGTAGAAGCTAGGAGGAGCTGGGGGAGCTAGGAGGAGCTAGGAGGAGCTAGGGGAGCTAGGAGGAGCTAGGAGGAGCTGGAGGAGCAAGTAGGAGATAGGAGGAGCTGGAGGAGCAAGTAGAAGCTAGGAGGAGCTGGGGGAGCTAGGAGGAGCTAGGAGGAGCAAGGAGGAGCTGGAGGAGCAAGAATGAGCTAGGATGAGCTGGGGGAGCTAGGAGGAGCTGGAGGAGCAAGAATGAGCTAGGAGGAGCTGGGGAGCTAGGAGGAGCTGGAGGAGCAAGTAGAAGCTAGGAGGAGCTGGGGGAGCTAGGAGGAGCTAGGAGGAGCAAGTAGGAGCTAGGAGGAGCTGGAGGAGCAAGTAGAAGCTAGGAGGAGCTGGTGGAGCTAGGAGGAGCTAGGAGGAGCTGGGGGAGCTAGGAGGAGCTGGAGGAACAAGTAGGAGCTAGGAGGAGCTGGGTGAGCTAGGAGGAGCTAGGAGGAGCTGGGGAAGCTAGGAGGAGCTAGGATGAGCTGGGGGAGCTGGAGGAGCTGGATGAACAAGTAGGAGCTAGGAGGAGCTGGAGGAGCTAGTAGGAGCTGGGGGAGCTGGAGGACCTGGAGTAACAAGTAGGAGCTAGGAGGACCTGGGGGAGCTAGGAGGAGCTCGGTGGAGCTGGGGGAGCTAGGAGGAGCTGGCGGAGCTAGGAGGAGCTGGAGGAGCAAGAATGAGCTAGGAGGAGCTGGGGGAGCTAGGAGGAGCTGGAGGAGCAAGTAGAAGCTAGGAGGAGCTGGGGGAGCTAGGAGGAGCTAGGAGGAGCAAGTAGGAGCTAGGAGGAGCTGGAGGAGCAAGTAGAAGCTAGGAGGAGCTGGTGGAGCTAGGAGGAGCTAGGAGGAGCTGGGGGAGCTAGGAGGAGCTGGAGGAACAAGTAGGAGCTAGGAGGAGCTGGGGGAGCTAGGAGGAGCTAGGAGGAGCTGGGGAAGCTAGGAGGAGCTAGGATGAGCTGGGGGAGCTGGAGGAGCTGGATGAACAAGTAGGAGCTAGGAGGAGCTGGAGGAGCTAGTAGGAGCTGGGGGAGCTGGAGGACCTGGAGTAACAAGTAGGAGCTAGGAGGACCTGGGGGAGCTAGGAGGAGCTCGGAGGAGCTGGGGGAGCTAGGAGGAGCTGGCGGAGCTAGGAGGAGCTGGAGGAGCAAGTAGGAGCTAGGAGGACCTGGAGGAGCAAGTAGAAGCTAGGAGGAGCTGGTGGAGCTAGGAGGAGCTAGGAGGAGCTGGGGGAGCTGGAGGAGCTGGAGGAACAAGTAGGAGCTAGGAGGAGCTGGGGGAGCTAGGAGGAGCTAGGAGGAGCTGGATGAGCTGGGGAGCTAGGAGGAGCTAGGAGGAGCTGGAGGAGCTAGGAGGAGCTGGAGGAGCAAGTAGGAGCTAGGAGGAGCTGGAGGAGCAAGTAGAAGCTAGGAGGAGCTGGTGGAGCTAGGAGGAGCTAGGAGGAGCTGGGGGAGCTGGAGGAGCTGGATGAACAAGTAGGAGCTCGGAGGAGCTGAGGGAGCTAGGAGGAGCTAGGAGGAGATGGAGGAGCTAGTAGGAGCTGGGGGAGCTGGAGGAGCTGGAGGAACAAGTAGGAGCTAGGAGGACCTGGGGGAGCTAGGAGGAGCTAGGAGGAGCTGGAGGAGCTAGTAGGAGCTGGAGGAGCTAGGAGGGGCTGGAGGAACTGGATGAGCTGGAGTAGCTGGAGGAGCTGGGGAGCTAGGAGGAGCTAGGAGGAGCTGGAGGAGCTAGGAGGAGCTGGCGGAGCTAGGAGGAGCTGGAGGAAATGGGGGAGCTAGGAGGAGCTAGGAGGAGCTGGAGGAGCAAGTAGGAGCTAGGAGGAGCTGGGGGAGCTAGGAGGAGCTGGGGAGCTAGGAGGAGCTAGGAGGAGCTGGAGGAGCAAGTATGAGCTAGGAGGAGCTGGGGGAGCTAGGAGGAGATAGGAGGAGCTGGGGGAGCTGGAGGAGCTAGGAGGAGCTTGGAGGGGCTGGAGGAACTGGATGAGCTGGAGGAGCTGGAGGAGCTGGGGAGCTAGGAGGAGCTGGGGAGCTAGGAGGAGCTAGGAGGACCTGGAGGAGCTAGGAGGAGCTGGCGGAGCTAGGAGGAGCTGGAGGAGCTAGGAGGAGCTGGGGGAGCTAGGAGGAGCTAGGAGGAGCTGGAGGAGCAAGTAGGAGCTAGGAGGAGCTGGAGGAGCAAGTAGAAGCTAGGAGGAGCTGGGGGAGCTAGGAGGAGCTAGGAGGAGCTAGGGGAGCTAGGAGGAGCTAGGAGGAGCTGGAGGAGCAAGTAGGAGATAGGAGGAGCTGGAGGAGCAAGTAGAAGCTAGGAGGAGCTGGGGGAGCTAGGAGGAGCTAGGAGGAGCAAGGAGGAGCTGGAGGAGCAAGAATGAGCTAGGATGAGCTGGGGGAGCTAGGAGGAGCTGGAGGAGCAAGAATGAGCTAGGAGGAGCTGGGGAGCTAGGAGGAGCTGGAGGAGCAAGTAGAAGCTAGGAGGAGCTGGGGGAGCTAGGAGGAGCTAGGAGGAGCAAGTAGGAGCTAGGAGGAGCTGGAGGAGCAAGTAGAAGCTAGGAGGAGCTGGTGGAGCTAGGAGGAGCTAGGAGGAGCTGGGGGAGCTAGGAGGAGCTGGAGGAACAAGTAGGAGCTAGGAGGAGCTGGGTGAGCTAGGAGGAGCTAGGAGGAGCTGGGGAAGCTAGGAGGAGCTAGGATGAGCTGGGGGAGCTGGAGGAGCTGGATGAACAAGTAGGAGCTAGGAGGAGCTGGAGGAGCTAGTAGGAGCTGGGGGAGCTGGAGGACCTGGAGTAACAAGTAGGAGCTAGGAGGACCTGGGGGAGCTAGGAGGAGCTCGGTGGAGCTGGGGGAGCTAGGAGGAGCTGGCGGAGCTAGGAGGAGCTGGAGGAGCAAGAATGAGCTAGGAGGAGCTGGGGGAGCTAGGAGGAGCTGGAGGAGCAAGTAGAAGCTAGGAGGAGCTGGGGGAGCTAGGAGGAGCTAGGAGGAGCAAGTAGGAGCTAGGAGGAGCTGGAGGAGCAAGTAGAAGCTAGGAGGAGCTGGTGGAGCTAGGAGGAGCTAGGAGGAGCTGGGGGAGCTAGGAGGAGCTGGAGGAACAAGTAGGAGCTAGGAGGAGCTGGGGGAGCTAGGAGGAGCTAGGAGGAGCTGGGGAAGCTAGGAGGAGCTAGGATGAGCTGGGGGAGCTGGAGGAGCTGGATGAACAAGTAGGAGCTAGGAGGAGCTGGAGGAGCTAGTAGGAGCTGGGGGAGCTGGAGGACCTGGAGTAACAAGTAGGAGCTAGGAGGACCTGGGGGAGCTAGGAGGAGCTCGGAGGAGCTGGGGGAGCTAGGAGGAGCTGGCGGAGCTAGGAGGAGCTGGAGGAGCAAGTAGGAGCTAGGAGGACCTGGAGGAGCAAGTAGAAGCTAGGAGGAGCTGGTGGAGCTAGGAGGAGCTAGGAGGAGCTGGGGGAGCTGGAGGAGCTGGAGGAACAAGTAGGAGCTAGGAGGAGCTGGGGGAGCTAGGAGGAGCTAGGAGGAGCTGGATGAGCTGGGGAGCTAGGAGGAGCTAGGAGGAGCTGGAGGAGCTAGGAGGAGCTGGAGGAGCAAGTAGGAGCTAGGAGGAGCTGGAGGAGCAAGTAGAAGCTAGGAGGAGCTGGTGGAGCTAGGAGGAGCTAGGAGGAGCTGGGGGAGCTGGAGGAGCTGGATGAACAAGTAGGAGCTAGGAGGAGCTGAGGGAGCTAGGAGGAGCTAGGAGGAGATGGAGGAGCTAGTAGGAGCTGGGGGAGCTGGAGGAGCTGGAGGAACAAGTAGGAGCTAGGAGGACCTGGGGGAGCTAGGAGGAGCTAGGAGGAGCTGGAGGAGCTAGTAGGAGCTGGAGGAGCTAGGAGGGGCTGGAGGAACTGGATGAGCTGGAGTAGCTGGAGGAGCTGGGGAGCTAGGAGGAGCTAGGAGGAGCTGGAGGAGCTAGGAGGAGCTGGCGGAGCTAGGAGGAGCTGGAGGAAATGGGGGAGCTAGGAGGAGCTAGGAGGAGCTGGAGGAGCAAGTAGGAGCTAGGAGGAGCTGGGGGAGCTAGGAGGAGCTGGGGAGCTAGGAGGAGCTAGGAGGAGCTAGGAGGAGCTGGAGGAGCTAGGAGGAGCTGGCGGAGCTAGGAGGAGCTGGAGGAAATGGGGGAGCTAGGAGGAGCTAGGAGGAGCTAGGAGGAGCAAGTAGGAGCTAGGAGGAGCTGGAGGAGCAAGTACGAGCTAGGAGGAGCTGGGGGAGCTAGGAGGAGCAAGTAGGAACTAGGAGGAGCTGGGGGAGCTAGGAGGAGCTGGAGGAGCTAGGAGGAGCTAGGAGGAGCTGGAGGAGCAAGTATGAGCTAGGAGGAGCTGGGGGAGCTAGGAGGAGCTAGGAGGAGCTGGGGGAGCTAGGAGGAGCTAGGAGGAGCTGGATGAGCTGGAGGAGCTGGAGGAGCTGGGGAGCTAGTAGGAGCTAGGAGGAGCTGGAGGAGCAAGTGCGAGCTAGGAGGAGCTGGGGGAGCTAGGAGGAGCTGGAGGAGCAAGTAGGAACTAGGAGGAGCTAGGAGGAGCTGGAGGAGCTAGGAGGAGCTAGGAGGAGCTGGAGGAGCAAGTATGAGCTAGGAGGAGCTAGGGGAGCTAGGAGGAGCTAGGAGGAGCTGGGGGAGCTGGAGGAGCTAGGAGGAGCTAGGAGGAGCTGGGGGAGCTAGGAGGAGCTGGGGGAGCTAGGAGGAGCTGGGGGAGCTAGGAGGAGCTAGGAGGAGCTAGGAGGAGCTGGGGGAGCTAGGAGGAGCTGGGGGAGCTAGGAGGAGCTGGGGGAGCTAGGAGGAGCTGGGGGAGCTGGAGGAGCTGGAGGAACAAGTAGGATCTAGGATGAGCTGGGGGAGCTAGGAGGAGCTGGAGGAGCTAGGAGGAGCTGGAGGAGCAAGTAGAAGCTAGGAGGAGCTGGGGGAGCTAGGAGGAGCTAGGATGAGCTGGGGGAGCTAGAAGGAGCTAGGAGGAGCTAGGAGGAGCTGGGGGAGCTAGGAGGAGCTGGGGGAGCTAGGAGGAGCTGGGGGAGCTGGAGGAGCTGGAGGAACAAGTAGGATCTAGGAGGAGCTGAGGGAGCTAGGAGGAGCTAGGAGGAGCTGGAGGAGCTAGGAGGAGCTTGGGGAGCTGGAGGAGCTGGAGGAACAAGTAGGAGCTAGGAGGAGCTGAGGGAGCTAGGAGGAGCTAGGAGGAGCTGGGGGAGCTGGAGGAACAAGTAGGAGCTGGGGGAGCTAGGAGGAGCTAGGAGGAGCTGGAGGAGCTGGAGGAGCTAGTAGGAGATGGAGGAGCAAGTAGGAGCTGGAGGAGCTAGGAGGAGCTGGAGGAGCTGGAGGAACTGGATGAGCTGGAGGAGCTGGAGGAGCTAGGAGGAGCTAGGAGGAGCTGGAGGAGCAAGTAGGAGCTAGGAGGAGCTGGGGGAGCTAGGAGGAGCTGGAGGAGCTGGGGAGCTAGGATGAGCTGGGGAGCTAGGCGGAGCTAGGAGGAGCTGGAGGAGCTAGGAGGAGCTGGCAGAGCTAGGAGGAGCTGGAGGAGCAAGTAGAAGCTAGGAGGAGCTGGGGGAGCTAGGAGGAGCTAGGAGTAGCAAGTAGGAGCTGGAGGAGCAAGTAGAAGCTAGGAGGAGCTGGTGGAGCTAGGAGGAGCTAGGAGGAGCTGGGGGAGCTGGAGGAGCTGGAGGAACAAGTAGGAGCTAGGAGGAGCTGGGGGAGCTAGGAGGAGCTAGGAGGAGCTGGGGAAGCTAGGAGGAGCTAGGTTGAGCTGGGGGAGCTGGAGGAGCTGGATGAACAAGTAGGAGCTAGGAGGAGCTGGAGGAGCTAGTAGGAGCTGGGGGAGCTGGAGGAGCTGGAGGAACAAGTAGGAGCTAGGAGGACCTGGGGGAGCTAGGAGGAGCTCGGAGGAGCTGGGGGAGCTAGGAGGAGCTGGCGGAGCTAGGAGGAGCTGGAGGAGCAAGTAGGAGCTAGGAGGACCTGGAGGAGCAAGTAGAGGTTAGGAGGAGCTGGTGGAGCTAGGAGGAGCTATGAGGAGCTGGGGGAGCTGGAGGAGCTGGAGGAACAAGTAGGAGCTAGGAGGAGCTGGGGGAGCTAGGAGGAGCTAGGAGGAGCTGGATGAGCTGGGGAGCTAGGAGGAGCTAGGAGGAGCTGGAGGAGCTAGGAGGAGCTGGAGGAGCAAGTAGGAGCTAGGGGGAGCTGGAGGAGCAAGTAGAGGCTAGGAGGAGCTGGTGGAGCTAGGAGGAGCTAGGAGGAGCTGGGGGAGCTGGAGGAGCTGGATGAACAAGTAGGAGCTAGGAGGAGCTGAGGGAGCTAGGAGGAGCTAGGAGGAGATGGAAGAGCTAGTAGGAGCTGGGGGAGCTGGAGGAGCTGGAGGAACAAGTAGGAGCTAGGAGGACCTGGGGGAGCTAGGAGGAGCTAGGAGGAGCTGGAGGAGCTAGTAGGAGCTGGAGGAGCTAGGAGGGGCTGGAGGAACTGGATGAGCTGGAGTAGCTGGAGGAGCTGGGGAGCTAGGAGGAGCTAGGAGGAGCTGGAGGATATAGGAGGAGCTGGTGGAGCTAGGAGGAGCTGGAGGAAATGGGGGAGCTAGGAGGAGCTAGGAGGAGCTGGAGGAGCAAGTAGGAGCTAGGAGGAAATGGGGGAGCTAGGAGGAGCTGGGGCGCTAGGAGGAGCTAGGAGGAGCTAGGAGGAGCTAGGAGGAGCTGGAGGAGCTAGGAGGAGCTGGCGGAGCTAGGAGGAGCTGGAGGAAATGGGGGAGCTAGGAGGAGCTAGGAGGAGCTAGGAGGAGCTGGAGGAGCAAGTAGGAGCTAGGAGGAGCTGGAGGAGCAAGTACGAGCTAGGAGGAGCTGGGGGAGCTAGGAGGAGCAAGTAGGAACTAGGAGGAGCTGGGGGAGCTAGGAGGAGCTGGAGGAGCTAGGAGGAGCTAGGAGGAGCTGGAGGAGCAAGTATGAGCTAGGAGGAGCTGGGGGAGCTAGGAGGAGCTAGGAGGAGCTGGGGGAGCTGGAGGAGCTAGGAGGGTTTGGAGGAACTGGATGAGCTGGAGGAGCTGGAGGAGCTGGGGAGCTAGTAGGAGCTAGGAGGAGCTGGAGGAGCAAGTGCGAGCCAGGAGGAGCTGGGGGAGCTAGGAGGAGCTGGAGGAGCAATTAGGAACTAGGAGGAGCTGGGGGAGCTAGGAGGAGCTGGAGGAGCTAGGAGGAGCTAGGAGGAGCTGGAGGAGCAAGTATGAGCTAGGAGGAGCTGGGGGAGCTAGGAGGAGCTAGGAGGAGCTGGGGGAGCTGGAGGAGCTAGGAGGAGCTAGGAGGGGCTGGAGGAACTGGCGGAGCTAGGAGGAGCTGGAGGAGCTAGGAGGAGCTGGGGGAGCTAGGAGGAGCTAGGAGGAGCTAGGGGAGCTAGGAGGAGCTAGGAGGAGCTGGAGGAGCAAGTAGGAGCTAGGAGGAGCTGGAGGAGCAAGTAGAAGCTAGGAGGAGCTGGGGGAGCTAGGAGGAGTTAGGAGGAGCTAGGAGGAGCTAGGAGGAGCTGGAGGAGCAAGAATGAGCTAGGATGAGCTGGGGGAGCTAGGAGGAGCTGGAGGAGCAAGAATGAGCTAGGAGGAGCTGGGGGAGCTAGGAGGAGCTGGAGGAGCAAGAATGAGCTTGGAGGAGCTGGGGGAGCTAGGAGGAGCTGGAGGAGCTAGGAGGAGCAAGTTGGAACTAGGAGGAGCTGGAGGAGCTAGGAGGAGCTAGGAGGAGCTGGGGGAGCTGAGAGAAAGACAGAGGCAGAGAGACAGAGAAAGACAGAGAGGCAGAGAGACAGAGAGACAGAGAGGCAGAGAGTATGAAAGACAGAGGCAGAGAGACAGAGAAGACAGAGAGACAGAGAGGCAGAGACAGAGAGACGGAGAAAGACAGAGAGACAGGGAGGCAGAGAGACAGAGAAGACAGAGAGACAGAGAGGCAGAGACAGAGAGACGGAGAAAGACAGAAAGACAGGGAGGCAGAGAGACAGAGAAGACAGAGAGACAGAGAGGCAGAGACAGAGAGACGGAGAAAGACAGAAAGACAGAGAGGCAGAGAGGCAGAGAGACAGAGAGACAGAGAGACTGCGAGTTAGAGAGGCATTAGGGTAGCTGCTTCATCCTCATTTTTATTGATGAGTCTGGCTGGGTGCAGTGAGCAGAGCTGGAGGAGCTAGGAGGAGCAAGTAGGAGATAGGAGGAGCTGGGGGAGCTAGGAGGAGCTAGGAGGAGCTGGAGGAGCTGGGGGAGCTAGGATGAGCTGGGGGAGCTAGGATGAGCTGGGGGAGCTAGGAGGAGCTAGGAGGAGCTGGAGGAGCTAGGAGGAGCAAGTAGAAGCTAGGAGGAGCTGGGGGAGCTAGGAGGAGCAAGTAGAAGCTAGGAGGAGCTGGGGGAGCTAGGAGGTGCTAGGATGAGCTGGGGGAGTTAGGAGGAGCTGGAGGAGCTGGGGGAGCTAGGAGGAGCTAGGAGGAGCTAGGGGAGCTAGGAGGAGCTAGGAGGAGCTGGGGGAGCTAGGAGGAGCTAGGAGGAGCAAGTAGAAGCTAGGAGGAGCTGGGGGAGCTAGGAGGAGCTAGGAGGAGCTGGGGGAGCTAGGAGGAGCTGGGGGAGCTGGAGGAGCTGGAGGAACAAGTAGGAGCTAGGAGGAGCTGGGGGAGCTAGGAGGAGCTGGGGGAGCTGGTGGAGCAAGTAGGAGCTAGGAGGAGCTGGGGGAGCTAGGAGGAGCTAGGATGAGCTGGGGGAGCTGGAGGAGCTGGAGGAGCAAGTAGGAGCTAGGAGGAGCTGGGGGAGCTGGTGGAGCAAGTAGGAGCTAGGAGGAGCTGGGGGAGCTAGGAGGAGCTAGGAGGAGCTAGGAGGAGCTGGAGGAGCTAGGAGGAGCTAGGAGGGGCTGGAGGAACTGGATGAGCTGGAGGAGCTGGAGGAGCTGGGGAGCTAGGAGGAGCTGGGGAGCTAGGAGGAGCTAGGAGGACCTGGAGGAGCTAGGAGGAGCTGGCGGAGCTAGGAGGAGCTGGAGGAGCTAGGAGGAGCTGGGGGAGCTAGGAGGAGCTAGGAGAGCTAGGAGGAGCTAGGAGGAGCTGGAGGAGCAAGTAGGAGCTAGGAGGAGCTGGAGGAGCAAGTAGAAGCTAGGAGGAGCTGGGGGAGCTAGGAGGAGTTAGGAGGAGCTAGGAGGAGCTAGGAGGAGCTGGAGGAGCAAGAATGAGCTAGGATGAGCTGGGGGAGCTAGGAGGAGCTGGAGGAGCAAGAATGAGCTAGGAGGAGCTGGGGGAGCTAGGAGGAGCTGGAGGAGCAAGAATGAGCTAGGAGGAGCTGGGGGAGCTAGGAGGAGCTGGAGGAGCTAGGAGGAGCAAGTTGGAACTAGGAGGAGCTGGGGGAGCTAGGAGGAGCAAGTAGAAGCTAGGAGGAGCTGGGGGAGCTAGGAGGAGCTAGGAGGAGCTGGGGGAGCTAGGAGGAGCTGGGGGAGCTAGGAGGAGCTGGGGGAGCTAGGAGGAGCTAGGAGGAGCAAGTAGAAGCTAGGAGGAGCTGGGGGAGCTAGGAGGAGCTAGGAGGAGCTGGGGGAGCTAGGAGGAGCTGGGGGAGCTAGGAGGAGCTGGGGGAGCTAGGAGGAGCTGGGGGAGCTAGGAGGAGCTGGGGGAGCTAGGAGGAGCTGGGGGAGCTGGAGGAGCTGAGGGAACTGGAGGAACAAGTAGGAGCTAGGAGGAGCTGGGGGAGCTAGGAGGAGCTGGAGGAGCAAGTAGTAGATGGAGGAGCAAGTAGAAGCTAGGAGGAGCTGGAGGAGCTAGGAGGAGCTGGCGGAGCTAGGAGGAGCTGGAGGAGCTGGGGGAGCTAGGAGGAGCTGGCGGAGCTAGGAGGAGCTGGAGGAGCTAGGAGGAGCTAGGAGGAGCTGGAGGAGCTAGGAGGAGCTGGCGGAGCTAGGAGGAGCTGGAGGAGCTAGGAGGAGCTAGGAGGAGCTGGAGGAGCTAGGAGGAGCTGGAGGAGCTGGGGGTGCTAGGAGGAGCTGGAGGAGCAAGTAGAAGCTAGGAGGAGCTGGGGGAGCTAGGAGGAGCTGGAGGGACAAGTAGGAGCTAGGAGGAGCTGGGGAAGCTAGGAGGAGCTAGGAGGAGCTGGAGGAGCTGGAGGAGCAAGTAGGAGATGGAGGAGCAAGTAGGAGCTAGGAGGAGCTAGGAGGAGCTGGAGGAGCAAGTAGGAGATGGAGGAGCTAGGAGGAGCTGGAGCCACAGTGGGGTTCCCAGCCCCTTCCAGACACAGTGGGGCTCCCAGCCCCTTCCAGCCCCTTCCAGACACAGTGGGGCTCCCAGCCCCTTCCAGACAGTGGGGTTCCCAGCCCCTTCCAGCCCCTTCCAGACACAGTGGGGTTCCCAGCCCCTTCCAGACACAGTGGGGTTCCCAGCCCCTTCCAGACACAGTGGGGTTCCCAGCCCCTTCCAGACACAGTGGGGTTCCCAGCCCCTTCCAGACACAGTGGGGTTCCCAGCCCCTTCCAGACACAGTGGGGCTCCCAGCCCCTTCCAGACACAGTGGGGCTCCCAGCCCCTTCCAGACACAGTGGGGTTCCCAGCCCCTTCCAGACACAGTGGGGTTCCCAGCCCCTTCCAGCCCCTTCCAGACACAGTGGGGCTCCCAGCCCCTTCCAGCCCCTTCCAGACACAGTGGGGTTCCCAGCCCCTTCCAGACACAGTGGGGTTCCCAGCCCCTTCCAGACACAGTGGGGCTCCCAGCCCCTTCCAGCCCCTTCCAGCCCCTTCCAGACACAGTGGGGCTCCCAGACCCTTCCAGACACAGTGGGGCTCCCAGCCCCTTCCAGCCCCTTCCAGCCCCTTCCAGCCCCTTCCAGACACAGTGGGGCTCCCAGCCCCTTCCAGACACAGTGGGGCTCCCAGCCCCTTCCAGCCCCTTCCAGACACAGTGGGGCTCCCAGCCCCTTCCAGCCGCTTCCAGACACAGTGGGGCTCCCAGCCCCTTCCAGCCCCTTCCAGACACAGTGGGGCCCCCAGCCCCTTCCAGCCCCTTCCAGACACAGTGGGGCTCCCAGCCCCTTCCAGCCCCTTCCAGACACAGTGGGGCTCCCAGCCCCTTCCAGCCCCTTCCAGACACAGTGGGGCTCCCAGCCCCTTCCAGACACAGTGGGGTTCCCAGCCCCTTCCAGCCCCTTCCAGCCCCTTCCAGACACAGTGGGGCTCCCAGCCCCTTCCAGACACAGTGGGGCTCCCAGCCCCTTCCAGCCCCTTCCAGACACAGTGGGGCTCCCAGCCCCTTCCAGACACAGTGGGGCTCCCAGCCCCTTCCAGACACAGTGGGGCTCCCAGCCCCTTCCAGACACAGTGGGGCCCCCAGCCCCTTCCAGCCCCTCCCAGACACAGTGGGGTTCCCAGCCCCTTCCAGACACAGTGGGGTTCCCAGCCCCTTCCAGACACAGTGGGGCTCCCAGCCCCTTCCAGACACAGTGGGGTTCCCAGCCCCTTCCAGCCCCTTCCAGACACAGTGGGGTTCCCAGCCCCTTCCAGCCCCTTCCAGACACAGTGGGGTTCCCAGCCCCTTCCAGCCCCTTCCAGACACAGTGGGGTTCCCAGCCCCTTCCAGACACAGTGGGGCTCCCAGCCCCTTCCAGCCCCTTCCAGACACAGTGGGGCTCCCAGCCCCTTCCAGACACAGTGGGGCTCCCAGCCCCTTCCAGACACAGTGGGGCTCCCAGCCCCTTCCAGCCCCTTCCAGACACAGTGGGGCTCCCAGCCCCTTCCAGACACAGTGGGGTTCCCAGCCCCTTCCAGCCCCTTCCAGACACAGTGGGGCTCCCAGCCCCTTCCAGACACAGTGGGGCTCCCAGCCCCTTCCAGACACAGTGGGGCTCCCAGCCCCTTCCAGCCCCTTCCAGACACAGTGGGGCTCCCAGCCCCTTCCAGACACAGTGGGGCTCCCAGCCCCTTCCAGACACAGTGGGGCTCCCAGCCCCTTCCAGACACAGTGGGGCTCCCAGCCCCTTCCAGACACAGTGGGGTTCCCAGCCCCTTCCAGACACAGTGGGGCTCCCAGCCCCTTCCAGACACAGTGGGGCTCCCAGCCCCTTCCAGACACAGTGGGGCTCCCAGCCCCTTCCAGACACAGCTGGGTTCCCAGCCCCTTCCAGACACAGTGGGGTTCCCAGCCCCTTCCAGACACAGTGGGGTTCCCAGCCCCTTCCAGACACAGTGGGGTTCCCAGCCCCTTCCAGACACAGTGGGGCTCCCAGCCCCTTCCAGACACAGTGGGGCTCCCAGCCCCTTCCAGACACAGTGGGGCTCCCAGCCCCTCCCAGACACAGTGGGGCTCCCAGCCCCTTCCAGACACAGTGGGGCTCCCAGCCCCTTCCAGACACAGTGGGGCTCCCAGCCCCTTCCAGCCCCTTCCAGACACAGTGGGGCTCCCAGCCCCTTCCAGACACAGTGGGGCTCCCAGCCCCTTCCAGACACAGTGGGGCTCCCCAGAATAAAGAATAAAGACATTTCAAATGTCATATTATGTCTATGTACAGTGTTGTAACGATGTGCAAATAAAGTACAAAATGGAAAAATAAATCAACATCTCTCTTCCTCCCTCCTTTTCTTTTTCCGTCTCCTCTACCTCTCTTTCTCTCTCCTCTACCTCTCTTTCTCCCTCCTTCTCTCTCTCCCTCTCCTTTACCTCTCTTTCTCTCTTCCTACCCCTCTCTCCTCTTTCCCTTCCACCTCTTCTCTTCCCCTCTCCTCTGCCCTCTCCCACCTCCTCTCTTTCTCTCTTCCTACCCCTCTCTCCTCTTTCCCTCCCACCTCTTCTCTTCCCCTCTCCTCTGCCCTCTCCCACCTCCTCTCTTTCTCTCTTCCTACCCCTCTCTCCTCTCTCCCTCCCTCCTCTCTTTCCCTCTCCTCTACCTCTCTCTCTTTCTACCCCTCTCTCCTCTGCTCTCTCCCACCTCTTCTCTTTCTCCTCTGCTCTCTCCATCCCCCACCCCCTTTCTTTCTCCCCTGTTCCTTCTCCAACCTCTCTCTTAATGTCTCTCTCTGTCCCTGTCTCTCGCAGGATGGCTGTGTGTGGCCAACCAACAGTCTGGTGATGCAGCAGGGAACCACAGAGGTGAGTGTACATCATGGATCGTCTACCGTTGTTCCGTGTACCTTGTCATTTGATAGGTTAACACAGTGCGAGCCCCTCGACTGAGTTCCACTGGACCCCTGATATATTCAGAGCAGCTTCTCTGTCTCACTTGAATCAGATAATCTACATTTAAAGTATAATGTTAATATTTACTTAGCCTTGTGATTTGATATGCGGCGGCTACACAGTGCAGTCCATAGCGTTGGTTAAATCCCTGAAGTACTGACTGCATCCCCCCCCCCCCCCCCCTATAGGTGATGTATGGGCCCAGGCCGACCCAGGAGAGGTTCAACCCCCCCTCCTTTATGCAACGGGAGCATTTCAGCCGCTTCCAGCCCACCTACCCCTACCTGCAGCAGGACATTGACCTGCCGCCCACCATCTGTCTCTCTGATGGGGAGGAGCTGCAGCCCTATAAAGGCCCGTGTACCTTACAGCTGAGAGACCCAGAGCAGCAGCTGGAGCTGAGCAGAGCATCCATCAGACCCCCCCCCAACAGGACCATCTTCCACAGCGACCTGATCCATGTCTACGTCCACAGCGGTGGCCCTCGGCCCCCCAGCAGTAACTCGGGTGTCAGTGCCGCCGAACGCATGGAGGGACTGCCTCCCACCTACAGCGAGGTCATGGGTCACTACCCAGGATCCTCTGTGTTTCACCACCAGAACCAGTACAGCAATAAAGAGCCGTTCGCCCAGTGGACAGGGAGCAAAGACAGGACACTGACAGACAGACACAGGCAGATGAGCAACGAAAGCACAACCACCACAGGCTCCCCTGGCTCTGGCAAGGTCAAGGTCAAGGTCAAGGTCAAGGTCAAGGACAATGACAAGGACAAGGAGAAGAATAGGGACAGACGACGGGACAAACCAGTGTGAGGGTGGGGGGGGGGGGGGGGGGGGGGGGTTGTACCTGGTCTGTACCAAACAAGACCCACCCCTCTCAGCTGAAGGGGAGTGGCCTCCTCTCAGCCTTCCCCATGCACAATACGAAGAAACCTGAGGGGCCAAGCTTACAAACACTCTTTTTGTATTCCTTCGTTCGGCGTTCAAGAGCTGTGGGCTTCTGCTTGAACAACTAAGGCTTCGTAGCTCATTTCTTGTTTGTTTACTTTTGTATGCTTTTCATTTATTTAAAATAAGATTGTTGACACTGATTTTGTTTGAAAGACTGTACCCAGTTATAGAAGTTATGGCTTTTATTGTCTTTAAAAAAATAAATACAAAATCAGCGCACAAACCTCCAAACCAATTCAAATCCAAATGAGAGTGTCCAAATGAGAGTGTCCAAATGAGAGTGTCCAAATGAGAGTGTCCAAATGAGAGTGTCCAAATGAGAGTGTCCAAATGAGAGTGTCATGATTCTACTAAATCAATGGGATATATCATCAGAAATCTGAAGTTGACCTAACTCATTGTTTAAAAGCTTCTCCTAGTTTGATTGTTTGTGTTGAAACGTTTTGAACGACTGGTTATTTTTCTGTTGTTATCCACAACTCTGATCCAGCCTACCGTCCCCTGAAACGAACTCCCAACATGGCAGCTCAGTTTAAAGACACACTGAGTATACCAAACATTCGGAGCAACTTCCTAATATTGAGTTGCATCACCACCGTTTGCCCTCAGAGCAGCCTCACTTCATCGGGTCACGGACTCTACAAGGTGTCGAAAGCGATGGGATGCTGGCCCATGTTGACTCCAATGCTTCCCACAGTTGTGTCAAGTAGGCTGGATGTCCTTTGGGTGGTGGACCATTCTTGATACACACGGAGAACTGTTGAGCGTGAAAAACCCAGCAGAGTTGCAGATCTTGACACAAACCGATGCGCCTGGCACCTATTACCAGACCCCGTTCAAAGGCACTTCATTTTCTTTTGTCTTGTCCAGTCAACCTCTGAAGGGCACACATACACAATCCATGTCTCAATTGTCTCACGGCTTGAAAATCATTCTTTAACCTGTCTCCTCCCCTTCATCTACACTGATTGTAGTAGATTTAACAAGTGACATCAATGAGGGTTCATAGCTTTCACCTGGATTCACCTGGTCAGTCTATGTCAAGGAAAGAGCATGTGTCCTTAATGTTTTGTACTCTTAGTCTATACATCCGGTTAAAGACGTGTCTTTATATTTACATTCTCCAATTCCTTGTCTCTTCTGACACACCAAGTGAATAATGGTGGTCTCTCTGTCTCTCTCTGTCTCTCTCTCTGCCTCTCTGCCTCTCTGCCTCTCTCTGCCTCTCTCTCTCTCTCTCTCTCTCTGTCTCTCTCTCTCTCTCTCTCTCTCTGTCTCTCTCTCTCTCTCTGTCTCTCTCTCTCTCTCTCTCTCTCTCTCTCTCTCTCTCTCTCTCTCTCTCTCTCTCTCTCTCTCTCTCTCTCTCTCTCTCTCTCTCTCTCTCTCTCTCTCTCTCTCTCTCTCTCTCTCTCTCTCTCTCTCTCTCACTGCTGGTTGGAGGACCTTTCATTAACGTTGCTTTAATCCTTTCGACTAGCACTTTACACTTCCTGTCTGTTAGAGTTGTCATGGAGATCACTTTGCCTTTGTAGTCTTCTGCACATCCACTAACTTGTCTAGTACAGGTCCCCCTGGAATATTGTGTTATCCTTTGTCAACTTGTTTTTCTATAGAAATACATGGATCAACACTGAGGCTGAATCTCAAACCCAACACTCCCACCCTAAAGGGCTTAGGGATTCAGACTAAATATCCATGTTGGTATCCTAATGCCTACTCTCTGGTGTATCGTTTTGTTTCTGCCTTGGGCCCAGTCTTAGCTGTTCAACATGTTACTGCAGTCTTAGCTGTTCAACATGTTACTGCAGTCTTAGCTGTTCAACATGTTACTCCAGTCTTAGCTGTTCAACATGTTACTCCAGTCTTAGCTGTTCAACATGTTACTGCAGTCTTAGCTGTTCAACATGTTACTGCAGTCTTAGCTGTTCAACATGTTACTGCAGTCTTAGCTGTTCAACATGTTACTCCAGTCTTAGCTGTTCAACATGTTACTGCAGTCTTAGCTGTTCAACATGTTACTGCAGTCTTAGCTGTTCAACATGTTACTGCAGTCTTAGCTGTTTGACATGTTACTGCAGTCTTAGCTGTTCAACATGTTACTGCAGTCTTAGCTGTTCAACATGTTACTGCAGTCTTAGCTGTTCAACATGTTACTGCAGTCTTAGCTGTTCAACATGTTACTGCAGTCTTAGCTGTTCAACATGTTACTGCAGTCTTAGCTGTTCAACATGTTACTGCAGTCTTAGCTGTTCAACATGTTACTGCAGTCTTAGCTGTTCAACATGTTACTGCAGTCTTAGCTGTTCAACATGTTACTGCAGTCTTAGCTGTTCAACATGTTACTGCAGTCTTAGCTGTTCAACATGTTACTGCAGTCTTAGCTGTTCAACATGTTACTCCAGTCTTAGCTGTTCAACATGTTACTGCAGTCTTAGCTGTTAATCCCTAGTTAATACCTACTTGTTAAAGGTTCCCTAGTTAATACATAATGGTCATTCCCTAGTTAGTACCTACTGGTCATTCCCTAGTTAATACCTACTGGTCATTCCCTAGTTAATACCTACTGGTCATTCCCTAGTTAATACCTACTGGTCATTCCCTAGTTAATACCTACTGGTCACTCCCTAGTTAATACCTACTGGTCATTCCCTAGTTAATACCTACTGGTCATTCCCTAGTTAATACCTACTGGTTAAAGGTTCCCTAGTTAATACCTACTGGTCATTCCCTAGTTAATGCCTACTGGTCATTCCCTAGTTAATACCTACTGGTCATTCCCTAGTTAATGCCTACTGGTCATTCCCTAGTTAATACCTACTGGTCATTCCCTAGTTAATACCTACTGGTCATTCCCTAGTTAATACCTACTGGTCATTCCCTAGTTAATACCTACTGGTCATTCCCTAGTTAATACCTACTGGTCATTCCCTAGTTAATACCTACTGGTCATTCCCTAGTTAATACCTACTGGTCATTCCCTAGTTAATACCTACTGGTCATTCCCTAGTTAATACCTACTGGTCATTCCCTAGTTAATGCCTACTGGTCATTCCCTAGTTAATACCTACTGGTCATTCCCTAGTTAATACCTACTGGTCATTCCCTAGTTAATACCTACTGGTCATTCCCTAGTTAGTACCTACTGGTCACTCCCTAGTTAATACCTACTGGTCATTCCCTAGTTAATACCTACTGGTCATTCCCTAGTTAATACCTACTGGTCACTCCCTAGTTAATACCTACTGGTCATTCCCTAGTTAATACCTACTGGTCATTCCCTAGTTAGTACCTACTGGTTAAAGGTTCCCTAGTTAATACCTACTGGTCATTCCCTAGTTAATACCTACTGGTCATTCCCTAGTTAATACCTACTGGTTAAAGGTTCCCTAGTTAATACCTACTGGTCATTCCCTAGTTAATACCTACTGGTCATTCCCTAGTTAATACCTACTGGTCATTCCCTAGTTAATACCTACTGGTCATTCCCTAGTTAATACCTACTGGTTAAAGGTTCCCTAGTTAATACCTAATGGTCATTCCCTAGTTAATACCTACTGGTCATTCCCTAGTTAATACCTACTGGTCATTCCCTAGTTAATACCTACTGGTCATTCCCTAGTTAATACCTACTGGTCATTCCCTAGTTAATACCTACTGGTCATTCCCTAGTTAATACCTACTGGTCATTCCCTAGTTAATACCTACTGGTCATTCCCTAGTTAATACCTACTGGTTAAAGGTTCCCTAGTTAATACCTACTGGTCATTCCCTAGTTAATACCTACTGGTCATTCCCTAGTTAATACCTACTGGTCATTCCCTAGTTAATACCTAATGGTCATTCCCTAGTTAGTACCTACTGGTCATTCCCTAGTTAGTACCTACTGGTCATTCCCTAGTTAATACCTACTGGTCATTCCCTAGTTAGTACCTACTGGTCATTCCCTAGTTAATACCTACTGGTTAAAGGTTCCCTAGTTAATACCTACTGGTCATTCCCTAGTTAATACCTACTGGTTAAAGGTTCCCTAGTTAATACCTACTGGTCACTCCCTAGTTAATACCTACTGGTCATTCCCTAGTTAATACCTACTGGTCATTCCCTAGTTAATACCTACTGGTCATTCCCTAGTTAATACCTACTGGTCATTCCCTAGTTAATACCTACTGGTTAAAGGTTCCCTAGTTAATACCTACTGGTCATTCCCTAGTTAATACCTACTGGTCATTCCCTAGTTAATACCTACTGGTCATTCCCTAGTTAATACCTACTGGTCATTCCCTAGTTAATACCTACTGGTCATTCCCTAGTTAATACCTACTGGTCATTCCCTAGTTAATACCTACTGGTCATTCCCTAGTTAATACCTACTGGTCATTCCCTAGTTAATACCTACTGGTTAAAGGTTCCCTAGTTAATACCTACTGGTCATTCCCTAGTTAATACCTACTGGTTAAAGGTTCCCTAGTTAATACCTACTGGTCATTCCCTAGTTAATACCTACTGGTCACTCCCTAGTTAATACCTACTGGTCATTCCCTAGTTAATACCTACTGGTCATTCCCTAGTTAATACCTACTGGTCATTCCCTAGTTAATACCTACTGGTCATTCCCTAGTTAATACCTACTGGTCATTCCCTAGTTAATACCTACTGGTCATTCCCTAGTTAATACCTACTGGTCACTCCCTAGTTAATACCTACTGGTCATTCCCTAGTTAATACCTACTGGTCATTCCCTAGTTAATACCTACTGGTCATTCCCTAGTTAATACCTACTGGTCATTCCCTAGTTAATACCTACTGGTCATTCCCTAGTTAATACCTACTGGTCATTCCCTAGTTAATACCTACTGGTTAAAGGTTCCCTAGTTAATACCTACTGGTCATTCCCTAGTTAATACCTACTGGTCATTCCCTAGTTAATACCTACTGGTCATTCCCTAGTTAATACCTACTGGTCATTCCCTAGTTAATACCTACTGGTTAAAGGTTCCCTAGTTAATACCTACTGGTCATTCCCTAGTTAATACCTACTGGTCATTCCCCAGTTAGTACCTAATGGTCATTCCCTAGTTAATACCTACTGGTCATTCCCTAGTTAATACCTACTGGTCATTCCCTAGTTAATACCTACTGGTCATTCCCTAGTTAATACCTACTGGTTAAAGGTTCCCTAGTTAATACCTACTGGTCATTCCCTAGTTAATACCTACTGGTCATTCCCCAGTTAGTACCTAATGGTCATTCCCTAGTTAATACCTACTGGTCATTCCCTAGTTAGTACCTACTGGTTAAAGGTTCCCTAGTTAATACCTACTGGTCATTCCCTAGTTAATACCTACTGGTCATTCCCTAGTTAATACCTACTGGTCATTCCCTAGTTAATACCTAATGGTCATTCCCTAGTTAATACCTAATGGTCATTCCCTAGTTAGTACCTAATGGTCATTCCCTAGTTAATACCTACTGGTCATTCCCTAGTTATTACCTACTGGTTAAAGGTTCCCTAGTTAATACCTACTGGTCATTCCCTAGTTAATACCTACTGGTTAAAGGTTCCCTAGTTAATACCTACTGGTCATTCCCTAGTTAATACCTACTGGTCATTCCCTAGTTAATACCTACTGGTTAAAGGTTCCCTAGTTAATACCTACTGGTCATTCCCTAGTTAATACCTACTGGTCATTCCCTAGTTAATACCTACTGGTCATTCCCTAGTTAGTACCTACTGGTCATTCCCTAGTTAATACCTACTGGTCATTCCCTAGTTAATACCTACTGGTCATTCCCTAGTTAATACCTACTGGTCATTCCCTAGTTAATACCTACTGGTCATTCCCTAGTTAATACCTACTGGTTAAAGGTTCCCTAGTTAATACCTACTGGTCATTCCCTAGTTAATACCTACTGGTCATTCCCTAGTTAATACCTACTGGTCATTCCCTAGTTAATACCTACTGGTCACTCCCTAGTTAATACCTACTGGTCATTCCCTAGTTAATACCTACTGGTCATTCCCTAGTTAATACCTACTGGTCATTCCCTAGTTAATACCTACTGGTCATTCCCTAGTTAATACCTACTGGTCATTCCCTAGTTAATACCTACTGGTCACTCCCTAGTTAATACCTACTGGTCATTCCCTAGTTAATACCTACTGGTCATTCCCTAGTTAATACCTACTGGTCATTCCCTAGTTAATACCTACTGGTCATTCCCTAGTTAATACCTACTGGTCATTCCCTAGTTAATACCTACTGGTTAAAGGTTCCCTAGTTAATACCTACTGGTCATTCCCTAGTTAATACCTACTGGTCATTCCCTAGTTAATACCTACTGGTCATTCCCTAGTTAATACCTACTGGTCATTCCCTAGTTAATACCTAATGGTCATTCCCTAGTTAATACCTACTGGTCATTCCCTAGTTAATACCTACTGGTTAAAGGTTCCCTAGTTAATACCTACTGGTCATTCCCTAGTTAATAC
>NC_074670.1:66199084-66484084 GCF_029448725.1 Salvelinus fontinalis
ACTAGCTTGTTGTCCTTAAAACCAGAAATGAATTACCTCTGGTTCGTTCAGCCATTCCTATGGGGGAAATTAATGAGGAAGAATAGGGCTTTAGAATAAATGCTGAAAATAAGGTCTGAAGTTAACACAGGCTTAGGAGATATGATACACTTTGCTCTATGAGATAATATCAGTCAGTTAACAGGACTTTTATGAATAATGAAGACTTTATGTGCTTGATGTTTTTTTTTAAAGAAATGCTTCAAAATGTTCAAAATTCACAAAGATCTCTTGGAAGATCTCCTAAGCCTGTGTTTACCATAGACCATATTTTCGGCATTTCTCCAATAACCCTCAATAACATTCATTTTCCCATAGGCGTTGTTCAACGAACCATGGTTGGATGTAGTGACTACAGAAGACACCATTACGGTTGCTCCCTATCATCAGCCATTAGAATCTATAGTACAACAGCTTCTACCATTTCTATGTGAATTCCGAGACGAGAAGAGAGACTGATCATTCAAAGTACATTTCAAAAGCAGTGGCAATGGATGGATGCCCCTCAGGCCTTCGAGACCACCCTCCCCTCCCCTCCCTCTTCCCTCTCTTCCTGCCCTCCCTCCCTCCCTCCTCCCTCTCTTCCTGGCCCCCTTATTAAACACACGTCTTTATCAACTCTGGCTCCATTAAATACATCATTGGAGCGGTGATTAAAAATGAAACAGACTTAAATGCAGTAATCAATCATTTAACAGGTTAACGGGCTTAAAATATCAAACTGCTTCATATTCAACCTGAGCGATGAGAGGGAGAAAGCTGCTCTTGAAATCAACTGTGACACTTTTGCCAACCTGCTAATACAATGTACTGGTGCTTATGAGGCCTCACTGTATAAGCAAGCAGATCGCTCAAGAGTGACTTTGTAATTGGACCTTTATCCATGTCCTGAGGACATCGGGAAATGGCTTCAAAATCGTCCACTAGTGGCAACAGTGAGCACTATTACTATCAAGTAGGTTTGGGTTTTGCTAGGGAGTGGTGGATCACTGTAATCCCATGACTCTGGATCAGAAGGTTGTGTGTTTGATCCCAGTGGTGGGCACACATTTAAAAAAAAATTGTTTTAACCCTATCCCAAACCTTAACATTTAACCTTCGACATTTGACTTTTGGAGAAGCAGAACAATACTGATCAGGAGGAGTCAACCCAGGGTGTCAATAACACTTTGAAATTTGACGTTTGGAGCTACTTCGCCATTTGATGTTTGGAGACACGTGGATAAATGTTTAGACTTTGAGAGTTGCTGAGCTTGTTGGTATAAGCGCATGTGTGTGTCTTTGTGTTCCTCTGAGAAAAACGAACGCACCTCATATTTTTTGGTGAGTGTGTCTTTTATTCAGACATACAGAAAGAGACACCGAGGCCTTGACGGCTCACATTCTCATATTGCTATTGAATATATGACATACAATTGATCATAGAAAATGAAATACATTTGAACTATTTGTTTGGAGAATTACATTCAGATTTTCTCTCTCTTAAGATTATTTCATAATGAATAGAATAAGGAATTATTGTGATCATGAGTAAGGCATGCACCATAAAATGTAATCACAAATTATAGTTGGTATGCACATACCAAACACATATCAATATTATTATGAAAGACAAGCAGTCTCTTATAAAGGAAACTAAAACTATCACCTTGAAAGTCACTCCTAAAGAAACCGAACCCAGAATAAAGAAAAAGGATATTAAATGTCAAAATTGTTTTCCTATGTACAGTATAGTTGAAGTCGGAAGTTTTACATACACCTCAGCCAAATACATTTAAACTAGGTTTTTCACAATTCCTGACATTAAATCCTAGTAAGCATTCCCTGTTTTAGATCAGATAGAATCACCATTTTATTTTAAGAATGTGAAATGTCAGAATAATACTAGAGAGGATTTATTTAAGCTTTTATTTCTTTCATCACATTCCCAGTGGGTCAGAAGTTTCCATACATTCAATTAGTATTTGGTAGCATTGACTTTAAATTGTTTAACTTGGGTCAAACATTTCGGGTAGCCTTCCACAAGCTTCCCACAATAAGTTGGGTGAATTTTGGCTCATTCCTCCTGACAGAGCTGGTGCAACTGAGTCAGGTCTGTAGGCCTCCTTGCTCGCACACACTTTTTCAGTTCTACCCACAATGTTCTATAGGGTTGAGGTCAGGGCTTTGTGATGGGCACTCCAATACCTTGACTTTGTTGTCCTTAAGCAATTTTTCCACAACTTTGGAAGTATGCTTGGGGTCATTGTCCATTTGGAAGACCCATTTGTGACCAAGCTTTAACTTCCTGACTGATGTCTTGAGATGTTGCTTCAATATATCCACATACTTTTCCTTCTCATTATGGCATCTATTTTGTGAAGTGAACCAGTCCCTCCTGCAGCAAAGCACCCCCACAAAATGATGCTGCCACCCCGATGCTTCACGGTTGGGATGGTGTTCTTCGGCTTGCAAGCCTCCCCCTTTTTCCTATGAACATAACGATGGTCATTACGGCCAAAAAGTTCTATTTTTGTTTCATCAGACCAGAGGACATTTCTCCAAAAAGTACGATCTTTGTCCCCAGATGCAAACTGTAGTCTGGCTTTTCAGGTTATGTCGATATAGGACTCGTTTTACTGTGGATATAGGTACTTTTGTACCTGTATCCTCCAGCATCTTCACAAGGTCCTTTGCTGTTGTTCTGGGATTGATTTGCACTTTTCGCAATAAAGTACGTTCATCTCTAGGAGAAAGAACGCGTCTCCTTCCAGAGCGGTATGACGGCTGCATGGTCCCATGGTGTTTATACTTGTGTACTATTGTTTGTACAGATGAATGTCTTACCTTCAGGCGTTTGGAAATTGCTCCCAAGGATGAACCAGACATGTGGAGGTCTACAATTTTTTTTCTGAGGTCTTGGCTGATTTCTTTTGATTTTCCCATGATGTCAAGCAAAGAGGCACTGAGTTTGAAGGTAGGCCTTGAAATACATCCACAGGTACACCTCCAATTGACTATCAGAAGCTTCTAAATCAATGACATAATTTCTGGAAATTTCTGAGCTGTTTAAAGGCACAGTCAACTTAATGTATGTAAACTTCTGACCCACTGGAATTGTGATACAGTGAATTATAAGTGAAATAATCTGTCTGTAAACAATTGTTGGAAAAATTACTTGTGTCATGCACAAAGTAGATGTCCTAACCGACTTACCAAAACTATAGTTTGTTAACAAGAAAGTTGTAGATTTGTTGAAAAACGAGTTTTAATGACTCCAACCTAAGTGTATGTAAACTTCCAACTTCAACTGTATGCTCGTATGGCATTCACCTCCGCATGAACTAGCTAGTCCAAATATACATGTTCTCGGGGGTGTTTCTCCAACTTTGGCTCTGTTACATGATGACATTTTCCATGGCTTTCGTGTGGTACGAAACTGGCATAAAGTTAGCAAAGTTAAGAAAGCAAACATGGTCTAAAAACAGCAACTTACAAGCTAACTAAACATGACTGTAGGCTGTTAGGGCATTAGCATGATTAATGTAGCTATTATGGGCTTGTTAAGCCTGTGTTTTCTCATTATAACCCACTTGTCAATTAGCCAAGTTCTCCATGTGGCAAACATTGCACTGTAAAATGGCAAACTGAAGTATCTGAGTATACTGTAAGTGTGTTTGTGTGCGTGTGCGTGTGTACATGTGCATGTGTGTATGTGTGTGTGCGTGTAACTTTGTCTCTTCAGTGCAATTATGCAAATGTAATTAGAGTGTCTTTATATCTGTTCAAAGCTGTGGGGATGAAAGGAAGGCTGACTTGACCTGCTACAGATCACATCTTGTCTCTTCTGTGTGTTCAGCACAAGAATACCAATGTTAAACCACATAGAGGGGAGAGGGAGAGGGAAGGAGAGAGCGAGAGGGTGAGGGAAAAGGTGGGAGGGAGATGAGAGTTGGAGAACGGGAGAGAGGAGAGGGAGATGGGGAGAGTGTTGGAAAAGGAGAGAGAGAGAGAGAGAGGGAGATTGAGAGAGTGAGAGAGCGAGAGAGAGAGAGAGATGAAGCGAGATGGAGTTAGAGGCAAAGAAGGCCATGTATGCTCAGGTGAAAGAAAGAGAGCGCAAGAAGATGAAAAAGTGGAAGAAAATAGATAATTTGAGTTGAGGTCAATACCTGTGATGTGAATTGGATAGTATTAATCAGCACTCTCTCTCTCTCTCTCTCTCTCTCTGGGTTCTATACTATTATCAGCATCAGTAGTCTTTGAACTACGTCAATGCAAGATACTGCTTCCCACTTTATATGAGCTCACTGTGGACCTCTGCCAAGAGGTCAGGACCTTTTTAGCTCAGGAAGTATAGTAGTGCACATGCCTTGTAACTGCAGGGTTTTGCAGCATGGGTCAGGTTCTGATTCTCTTCCACATCTACTCATCTGATACATATTGCAGAGTCAAAGGATCAAATCATTGGATCATATCACTGATCTACATAATGAAGAGAAGATGTGAAGGGAATATAATGCAACAAATTCCACTTGACAACACAATAACAGATTTCCTGAATTTGTTTGGCTCCACCACTGGAGAAAAACACATTGAAGCTTGGGTTGGGCTATTAAGAGAGACATGAGTGAAGGTTTTATACAGTACTGTCATAGACAGACAGATATGAGTGAAGGCTTTATAAAGTACTGTTAGTGTTGGGCTATTGAGACAGATTTGAGTGAAGGCTTTATACAGTACTGTTAGTGTTGGGCTATTGAGAAAAATTTGGGTAAATGTTTTATACAGTACTGTTAGTGTTGGGCTATTGAGACAGATTTGGGTAAATGTTTTATACAGTACTGTTAGTGTTGGGCTATTGAGACAGATTAGAGTGAAGGCTTTATACAGTACTGTTAGTGTTGGGCTATTGAGACAGATTTGGGTAAATGTTTTATACAGTACTGTTAGCGTTGAGCTATTGAGACAGATATGAGTAAAGGCTTTATAAAGTACTGTTAGTGTTGGGCTAGTGAGACAGATTAGAGTGAAGGCTTTATACAGTACTGTTAGTGTTGGGCTATTGAGACAGATTTGAGTGAAGGCTTTATACAGTACTGTTAGTGTTGGGCTATTGAGACAGATATGAGTGAAGGCTTTATAAAGTAATGTTAGTGTTGGGCTATTGAGACAGATTAGAGTGAAGGCTTTATACAGTACTGTTAGTGTTGGGCTATTGAGACAGATATGAGTAAATGCTTTATAAAGTACTGTTAGTGTTGGGCTATTGAGACAGATATGAGTAAAGGCTTTATAAAGTAATGTTAGTGTTGGGCTATTGAGACAGATTAGAGTGAAGGCTTTATACAGTACTGTTAGTGTTGGGCTATTGAGACAGATTTGAGTGAAGGCTTTATACAGTACTGTTAGTGCTGGGCTATTGAGACAGATATGAGTGAAGGCTTTATACAGTACTGTTAGTGTTGGGCTATTGAGACAGATATGAGTAAATGTTTTATACAGTACTGTTAGTGTTGAGCTATTGAGACAGATATGAGTAAATGTTTTATACAGTACTGTTAGTGTTGAGCTATTGAGACAGATATGAGTAAACGTTTTATACAGTACTGTTAGTGTTGAGCTGTTGAGACTGATATGGGTAAATGTTTTATACAGTACTGTTAGTGTTGAGCTATTGAGACAGATATGAATAAAGGCTTTATAAAGTAATGTTAGTGTTGGGCAATTGAGACAGATTTGAGTGAAGGCAGAAAGCCTTTCACAGAAAGCATCAGACATGACTAATGCCTTATTTAACTTGGCAGTGTTTCAGGGAGCTGAGGCGGTAGAAAACCTCCCGTTGAAAACTGAATACTGTCTGGCTGAAGAGAAATATGAGAAAATGAAGGAGCGAAGCAGACTGAGTCTTAGGGTTGTTTTCCTCTCTTCTCCTGTGTTTGGCGGAGGGGGAGATGAGTCAAGGAGATGTGTGCTGGCACATACGTGGCAGTAACACCTCTGAGTGTGCTCTTTAAGGAAACTTCATTTTGTCCCTGCTGGATAAATGGCTGGGCAGAATGACGTGGAGCCAAACACAATGTGACAGCACACAGGGGTTTATAGGGGGTGTGTGTGAAGACAGTGTGTATGTGTGTGTGTGTGAAGACAGTGTGTATGTGTGTGTGAGAGTGTGTATGACCGGGGGGGGGCGTTGTGTTGTTGTTGTTGGGAGAGATATCAGCAATGTTATTAGTCAGACTTTTGATGCGAGTCAAACATTTCAGACAAAAGGCAAGCTAAAACCCCGGTATTGCCTGAACCTAAACACATGAATCTATACAATATGTCTTCATAATCATAAAAAGGGAACGCCAGTCTTTATTCACATCCCATAACACTGCAGTCTATTGTGAGGAGGGTTAACATCTGGAACAGAATGCTATTTCACAATTCTCTAGACCGGGCCCATCGACTGGGATGAAGGTCTCTCTCTCTCTCTCTCTCTCGCTCGCTCTCTCGCTCTCTCTCTGTAATCATTAAGGTAGACATTATCTTGTTTGGGTTTTAGAGCATTTCCAGTTAGTTTCAGGGTGGGGTTTTTGTTGGAAAGGAATGCCATGAAGGGGTCTGGAGAATTTCTCAAGCTGTGTATTTAGGTTTGTGTATCTAGTTTTATGTGATTACCTCAAGTGCATGTAAAAGTGCAGGACCGTGACAGGTTAATCCTTCACTGTTCTTCAACCACACTTGAACACATCAGGTCATGAGGTTCAGAGGCTTTAGCTTGCCATGCACATAACATATGGTTGTAACCGGGTCGCATATCTGTGGTTGCCTCCCTCTCACCCCGGCCTCTTAAACCACGACCATTAGATCCATTTATACATCTCTGTTGCTCTGCCCTGAGATCCAGACTCAGGGATTATACTGTAGTGTCCACCTCCGTTTCTTTCATGAGCCTTTAAATCCCTGTTACACAAAGCAGACCTACCTCTCACACAGAACATTTATGGGGGGGTGAAAGTACCAACGTACACAGAAAGCATTTAAATAGTGTCAACTACCTAGTAGTCTGTAAAGAAGATAGCAGCCTACAGGGATGTCTATCTGAAATGATAAATGATGCCCATGATACAGTATCTCAGTATATCCCAGTAAGACCCATTTTAATCCTTAAGAGTCTATTGACACGCCTATCCTGAACTAAAATATGAATGCAACATACAACTTTAAAGATTTTCCTGAGTTACAGTTCAAAGAAGGAAATCAGTCAATTGAAATAAATTCCTTAGGCCCATACTTATGGATTTCACATAACTGGGCAGGGGCGCATCCACGGGTGGGCCTGGGAGGGCATAGGCCAACTCACTGGGGAGCCAGGCTTTTACACACAGAAATCCTGCTCAGCACCGGATCTGGAGGTTCTGGGCTGGCATGGTTACACGTGGTCTGTGGTTGTGAGGCCAGTTGGACATACTGCCAAATTCTCTAAAACGACATTAGAGGCGGCTTATGGTAGAGAAATTAACATTAAATGATGTGGCAACAGCTCTGGTGGACATTCTTGCAGTCAGCATGCCAAGTGCTCACTCCCTCAAAACTTGAGACATCTGTGGCATTGTGTTGTGGTACAAAACTACACATTTTATAGTGGCCTTTTATTGTCCCCAGCAAAAATTCCCCATTACAATCCATCAGTTTAAGCTAGAGATGGCTGAGCTATCAGACCATGAGACATCCTGGAAATCAGTCTTCTCACGAAATTGACTGTGGCGTCCGGACGGTTTGGCCTACAAATTAGGTTTACCTAAAACACATTTGCAGCGAGCAGTAGATGGATCGTAGTCTGTTGCTAGGAGACCTTTGTTGAATGGCTTGTAGCATTAGCGTTTTAGCGCATGGTGCCTTGCGTCTAGGTACAGCACAGTGGGATTTAAGGGAGATTTTAGTGGGGAGGTGAAAGCCGGTGAAAGGATAAGGAAGGAGAAAGCCCTGCTTAGCAAAGGGGAATAACAGGGATTGAGTTGAAAGGAGAGATGTCAGCTTACTTGATCCAATTCTATTCTGTCTGTATGCTGATTTGCGAAGGTCCAACATCCGTTTTAGCCAAAGTACAGGAAGATAGAGCCCCTAAATAATTACAGCAACTTCGGAGGATTTGGGATTCTTTATGTTAAACGGTTCATATCCCAGGGATGACAAAGAGATGGATCGTCTCAGAGTCAAACACACACTCCTACACACACTCCTACACACACACACACACACACACACACACACACACACACACACACACACACACACACACACACACACACACACACACACACACACACACACACACACACACACACACACACACACACACACACACACACAAGAAAATAAACGACCAGTCTCTTATAATGTAATGTATTGGGCGAGGAGAATAGATTAACATTTAATTTCCACTAATTAGATGCAGTGGAGAACTGGAAGTAAGTACCAATTTTGTTAGTTTTTTTCCTAATTACTCAGAGATTGATAGAGCTAGAGACACAATATTTTATGACAAACGACGTACACTACATGGACAAAAGTATGTGGACACCTGCTCGTCGAACATCTCATTCCAAAATCATGGGCATTAATATGGAGTCGGTACCCCCTTTGCTGCTATAACAGCCTACACTCTTCTGGAAAGGGTTTCCATTAGATGTTGGAACATTGTTGCGGGGACTTACTTCCATTCAGCCACAAGAGCATTAGTGAGGTCGGGCACTGATGTTTGTCGATTAGGCCTGGCTCGCTGTCAACGTTCCAATTCATTCCAAAGGTATTCGATGGGGTTGAGGTCAGGGCTGTGTGCAGGAAGGTCAAGGTCTCCACACCAATCTCGACCAACCATTTCTGTATAGACCTCCCTTTGTGCACAGGGGCATTGCCATGCTGAAACAGGAAAGGGCCTTCCCCAAACTGTTGCCACAAAGTTGGAAGCACAGAATCATCATTGCGTGCTGTAGCGTTTAGATCTCCATTCACTGTAACTAGGGGCTAAGACCAAGCCATTCAAAACAACCCCAGACCATTTTTCCTCCTGCACCAAACTTTACAGTTGGCACTATGCATTTGGGCAGGTTGCGTTCTCCTGTTATCCGACAAACCCAGATTTGACCATCGGATTGCCAGATGGTGAAGCGGGATTCATCACTCTAGAGAATGCGTTTCCCCTGCTCAAGAGTCCAATGGCGGTGAGCTTTACACCACTCCAGCCAACGTGAACGAGGCTTGTGTGCAGCTGCTCTGCCATGGAAACCCATTTCATGAAGCTCCAGATGAACAGTTATTGTGCTGAAGTTGCTTCCAGAGGCAGTTTGGTTGTGAGTGTTGCAACCATGCACAGATGATTTTTATGTGCAAAATGCTTGATCACTCGGCGGTCCCGTTCTGTGAGCTTGTGTGACCTACCACTGCTAAACGTTTCCACTTCACAATAGCAACACTTACAGTTGACCGGGACAGCTCTAGCAGGGCAGAAATTTGACTAACTGGCTTGTTGGAAAGGTGGGATCCTATGACGGTCCCACGTTGAAAGTCACTGAGGTCTTCATCAGTGGTGGAAAAAGTACCCAACTGTCATACTTGAGTAAAAGTAAACATACCTTAAGAGAACATTACTCAAGTAAAAGTGAAAGTCACCCATTAAAATACTGCTTAAATAAAAGTCTAAAAGTATTTGGTTTTAAATATACTTAAGTATCAAAAGTAAATGTAATTGCTAAAATATACTTAAGTATCAAAAGTAAAATTTGAATAGTTTCAAATTCCTTATATTAAGCAAACCAGACTGCATACTTTTCTTGTATTTTTTATTTACTGATAGCCAGGGGCACACTCCAACACTCAGACATCATTACAAATAAAGCATGTGGGTTTAGTGAGTCCGCTAGATCAGAGCCAGTAGGGATGACCAGTGATATTCTCCTGATAAGCGTGTGAATTGGACTATTTTCTTGTTCTGCTAAGAATGTAAGAGTACTTTTGGGTGTCAGGGAAAATGTATGGAGTAAAAAGTACATTCTTTTCTTTAGGAATAGTGAGGTAAAAGTTGTAAAAAAATATAAAAAGTAAAGTACAGAGTGTTGGAAGCTATTTTGTAGATGACATCGCCGAAGTCGAGGATCAGTAGGATAGTCAGTTTTACTCGGGTGAGTTTGGCGGCGTGAGTGAAGGAGGCTTTGTTGCGAAATAGAAATCTGATTCTAGATTTGATTTTGGATTGGAGATGTTTAATATGAGTCTGGAAGGAGAGTTTACAGTCTAGCCAGACACCTAGGTATTTATAGTTGTCCACATATTCTAGGTCGGAACCGTCCAGTGTGGTGATGCTAGTCGGGCAGGCGGGTGCAGGCAGCGAACGGTTGAAATGCATGCATTTGGTTTTACTAGCGTTTAGGAGCAGTTGGAGGCCACGGAAGGAGTGTTGTAATGCATTGAAGCTCGTTTGGAGGTTAGTTAGCACAGTGTCCAAGGAAGGGCCAGAAGTATACAGAATGGTGTCGTCTGCGTAGAGGTGGATCAGGGAATCGCCCGCAGCAAGAGTGACATCATTGAGATATACAGAGAAAAGAGTCGTCCCGAGAATTGAACCCTGTGGTACCCCCATAGAGACTGCCAGAGGTCCAGACAACATGCCCTCCGATTTGACACACTGAACTCTGTCTGCAAAGTAGTTGGTGAACCAGGCGAGGCAGTCATTAGAAAAACCAAGGCTATTGAATCTGCCAATAAGAATACGGTGATTGACAGAGTCGAAAGGCTTGGCCAGGTCGATGAAGACGGCTGCACAGTACTGTCTTTTATCGATGGCGGTTATGATATCGTTTAGTACCTTGCACAGCGGAGAAGGTACGGTGGGATTCGAAATGGTCAGTGATCTGTTTATTAACTTGGCGTTTGAAGACTTTAGATAGGCAGGGCAGGATGGATATAGGTCTGTAACAGTTTGGGTCTATGGTGTCAACCCCTTTGAAGAGGGGTATGACCGTGGCAGCTTTCCAATCTTTAGGGATCTCGGACGATACGAAAGAGAGGTTGAACAGGCTGGTAATAGGGGTTGCAACAATGGCGGTGGATAGTTTTACAAAGAGAGGGTCCAGATTGTCTAGCCCAGCTGATTTGTATGGGTCCAGGTTTTGCAGCTCTTTCAGAACATCTGCTGTCTGGATTTCTGGATGCCTGGATGCACGCTTTGAAAATGTTAGAATAACTGTCCACATTTACTTTTCCTCAGCCTACAAGACAATTAATGAACAGCTAAATCACTACCCCATGTCAATCTACTATCACCCATAGTACAAAGGTTTGCCTATTCTATTGGTAAGCTTGTCGAGGAAGAAATAGACATTTTCAAACAGGCTCTGGGACAGTTGTGGGAAGATAGAGCCAAAATTCATACAATTATTAGGCCTAGGCTACATATACATATTTTTTAAAAGCAATGAGTCTGATGCAACAGATCAGAATGTTCAGCTTAAAATTTTGATAAACTATTATTTCTTCACATTATAAGCGCAGCAATGGGCACAAGGCAGTAGGCTACGTGCAAATGTTCATTCCATCATGCAATTAGCGGGAAAACACCATTGCCAAAAGGGCATCTCACATGCAAGTGGTTTAATGAGACAGAGATGGAAATATCCGTTCGAAATTTAGAAAGAGAGGAGATCTAATAGGCTACTTTAAAGCAAGGTAAGACATGCTTCATAATATGTGCTAAAATGTTCAGGTTTCAAACAACTGAGTGTGTGTTTAAAAATGCGTGGCTTATTGCCTCCAGCTCAATGCAAAGCAGTGTGTGAAGTAGCTGATGAAGACTGCTCTCGATCTGTCTGACAGAAAGGCTCTGTATCTGCATGCTGTATGGGTGTGATAAATAAGATACATAATGGATATACTGTAGCCTATGCACACGCCAATTTAATTACACAAAATTATGCAAATTAACCTATAGACCGATAAGCATGACCAGGCAATATTTTTGGGGAAAAAAGCATTGTTCTTTTTTCTTCTCCTGGACAATTGCCCAGCACCAATTTTATATATCGGCTTTTCAAAAAAATGTGTAGGCCAAAAGCCTGCTATTACCAGCTAACGGAAACCCTGACCACAATGTTACTTTTGTCCCTGCCGGCGGGGCGGGAGTAACACAGCCTTGGGAAGGAAGTAACAGCTAGAAAGAAGTGCACAATATGTGTCTCATCTACATGTTTCTGCTTTGTAATGTTCAACACAATGTTCAGTACAATGTACTATCAGACATAAGTTCACGTTTGTGTCAAATTTGAATAATTAATGATATAGGTTCAACATTTATGAAAATGTACCATGAGTGAACATCGCAATGTTGTTCAACCACAATATTTTGCCTTACAATATTAAATCGGTCTAAAATGGATCACCTAATAGCTAAGCATAATTTTCTTCTCTCACTTTCAGGGGAATGCAGTAGGAGATGTTTTTCAACATTTCCATGACTATTCATTCTTATCCCTACCAATCAGCTGAGGTCCAGCTGTCCTTGTCACGCGAGCTCCAGCTGTCCTTGTCACACACGCTCCTCATGTCTCGATAGAATAAACGTTTTGATTCTCTTCACAAATGGGAATCTCATCATGCTTTTCACATTTCCATAGGCTTGACACAAGGTAATCGAACCCCAGAATCATAAAGATATTTGCAACCACTAACCGGTCCGTAAAAGCTTATGTGAGAAGATGATCCGTCAAGTCAATTGACTAAGGCATAATTCTAATCATGTCATATATACAGTATATTTAAAATATTCAGCCACTTGAGGGTATTTTGCTAACATTATAAAAGCAGTCTCTCCTGTAACTTCTCCCAGACTCACACTCAAGACTAGCTAGCATGGTACTTGAAACCCATGCTGTCATTTAGTCACTAGATGGGTAAACATAACTCTACAACCGGAAAATCCATCCGGGTCACTTTTTATTTTAACTTACATCACTCACAACAACTTTTTTGTCAAACTCTGTGAAAAATGGTTGGACTGAGCAGTTTTTTTGCAGGGAGCTTGTCCTCTCTCCTAAATAGATCATATGACCGGGACAGGCAAGGGAATGTGTTTTTCCAGCAGTTTTACACTATTATCAAATCACAACCCGATTACAGTACACTCTTAGAAAAAAATGTGCTCAAATGGTTATTAGTCTGTCCACATAGGAGATCCCTTTGAAGAACCCTTTTTGGTTCCATGTAGGACCCCTTCCACAGAGGGTTCTACATGGAACCCAAAAGGGTTCTCCAATGAGGACAGCCGAAGAACCCTTTTGGAACGCCCCCCCCCCCCCGGGGCCCACCGGTGTAGCTGCTAAACTGCATGATTGTAGTGGGTTTACTTATATCTTTTGTCTTGTCCATTCACACTCTGAATGGCACACATACTGTACACAATCCATGTGTCTCAATTGTCTCAATCATTCCTTAACCTGTCTCCTCCCCTTCGTCTACACTGATTGAAGTGGATTTAACAAGTGACATCAATAGGGGATCATAGCTTTCACCTGGATTCACCTGGTCAGTCTATGTCATGGAAAAAGCAGGTGTTCTTAATGTTTCGTGTAGTCAGTGTATGTTAAGCCACACGGACTGTATTAATCTCATAGTAACTCACTAATTAAATTACTTCTCACATGATGTGAATGTATAGCCTAGTTAAATCCTCCAGAGCCAAATGGTTTGTTATTCTCTGCTCTGCTCTCTGCCATAATATGAGATCACATTTCATGGATGTGCTCGCTAGGAAATGCCTGAATAATAGGGAAATGTGTGAAAACTCTACCTTTTCTGCCTCCTTCACAAGTGCTGCTGTTTTTTAGAGTAGTCTAAACATTTAACACCCAATGCAACAATGCAAATTTAACACCCTCTGGAGGTGGCAGAGGAGGAGAAAGAAAGAGTGAGAGAGAGAAAGAGAGAGAGAGACAGAGCGAGAGAAGAGAGAGTCTTATTTACATACCAAAGCCTCAGACAGTGGATGCAGTAAACACTCTTTATATTTCTCCTTCTGGCCCCTTCAGAAATTATTTGTAGCCATGTCCTCCAACATCCCATTCTAATTGAGGGCATTCCTTCGTTGCTCTCCGCCCGCCATGGCCCACTGTCTGCAACAGGATGTCGCATGTCCTCTGGGTCCCCTAAGGACAGAGACCCTGCTCCTCTGACACAGAGAACAACCCTCTCAGAGGACAGGCTGGAGCATCCTATTACATGTCTGTCTTTCTGTTTGACAGTCGGTCGGTCGCTCTGTGGAAGAGGGAAGGATAGACGTCTGTCTGTCAGTCGGTTTGTCTGTCGGTCCGTGGATGAGAGGCCGTTTAGTCTGCCTGTCGGTCTCTTTGTCTGCTGGTCGGTCTGTGGATGAGAGAAGGAGAGAGGTCGGTTGGTCGGTCTGTGGAATTGGTCTGTCAGGTATGTATGTATGTCTGCCTGTCTGTGTCTGTCTGACCACTGGGCTTCCTCCTTACATCCTTTCCTCCTTCCGTCTTCTTCCAGCCTCATCTTCCCCTCATTAGATAGTTGCCTTTCTCACAGCGTTGTGCGGGGATCAACAGTACAGCTGACCCATTCTGCCATACAAAAGCAGACGGGAAAAATAAGCTGAGAAATTACACAAATCTCTGTTTAGCAGTCCCTTCATGTACAGTCCCTTCAGAAAGTATTCATACCCTTCAACTTATTCCACATTTTGTTGTGTTACAGACTGAATTTAAAATGGATTAAACTGATTTTTGCTCTCTCCCATATACACACAATAGCCCATAATGACAAAGGGAAAACATGTTTTTAGAAATGATAGCAAATCTATTGAAAATTAAACACAGAAATATCTAATTTACACAAGTATTCACATTCCTGAGTCAATACTTTGTAGAAGCACCTTTGGCAGCGATTACAGCTGTGAGTCTTTCTGGGTAAGTCTCTAAGAGCTTTCCACACCTGGATTGTGCAACATTTGCCCATTCATCTTTTTAAAATTATTCAAGCTCTGTCAAACTGGTTGTTGATCATCGATAGGCAACCATTTTAAGTCTTTTAGAAGGTCAAGCATATTTAAGTCAAAACTGTAACTTAGCCACTCAAGAACAGTGGAGATTTGGTCTTGTGTTTTAGGTTACTGTCCTGCTGAAAGTTGAATTAATCTCCCAGTGTGGGTTGGAAAGCAGACTGAACCAGGTTTTCCTCTTGGATTTTGCATGTGCTTAGCTCCATTCTGTTATTTTTTTGTCCTAAAAAACTCCCCAGTCCTTAACGATTACAAGCAAACCCTTAACATAATGCAGTCACCACTATGTTTGAAAATATGGAGAGTGGCTCTAAGTAATGTGTTGTGCTGGATTTGCCGCAAACATACGACTTTGTATTCGGGACATAAAGTTAATTGCTTGGACGCATTTTTTTCAGTATTACTTTAGTTCCTTGTGAGAAACAGGATGCATGTTTTGGAATATTTTACTCTGTACAGGCTTCCTTCTTTTCACTCTGTCAGTTAGGTTAGTATTGTGGAGTAACTACAATTTTGTTGATCCATCCTCAGTTTTCTCCTGTCACAGCCAACACTGTGACTGTTTTAAAGTCACCATTTGCCTCATGGTGAGATCGCTGAGCGCTTTCTTACCTATACGGCAACTGAGTTAGGAAGGACATCTGTGTCTTTGTAGTGACTGGGTGTATTGATACAGTTTCCAAAGTATAATTCATAACTTCAACGTGCTCAAAGAGATATTCAATATCTTATTTGTTTTTTATTTTGACCCATCTACCAATAGATGTCCACCTTTGTGGTTGAATCTGTGATTCAAATTCACTGCTCGACAGAGACAGATAATTGTATGTGTGGGGTACAGGGATGAGGTCGTCATTCAACAAACATGTTAAACACTATTATCGAGCACAGAGTTAGTCCATGCAACTTAATATGTGACTAATTTAAGCTTGCCATAACAAAGGGGTTGAATACTTATTGACTCAAGATATTTCAGCTTCTCATTTTATATTGTTTTGTAAAAAATTCAAAAAAACATCATTCCACTTTGACAATATAGGGCAATGTATGATGGCCAGTGACATAAAATCTAAAAGTTGTCAATTTTAAATTCACCATGTAACACAACAAAATGTGAATGAAGTCAAGGGCGTGAAGTACTTTCTGAAGGTACAATACTGTAGATGTGTCTGGATAAGGGAGATTGATGGTAGGCAATGTCAATCAAATTGTAGTTGTGTTGCAAGGGATATTTGCAAAGTCATCTGTCACAAGTGATGAACTATATAACCCTGGCCCAAACCCCAACTGAGCAAGCTGGCTACAGGAACATCTCCACAAGATAGGGATTCACATTGAGAAGAGGGAAGCGCCAGACTCCTGAGGGAGGGCCCAGTGTCTTCTGGAGGAGGCATGGAGGACTACAGATATAGGATAGGGCGGGGCAGCAGGAGGAGTGGTGGGGGTGTACCTGAGCCTGTATATAATGCTAAAGAGGATGGGGAGATTACCTTAGGAAGCCTGGTACTAGTCAGAGAAGAAGAGAAGATCCTCTCAGTCTGATGAATGTGTTCATCAGTAGAAATGATTTGGAATAAATTGCAGTGATTCAGTAAATTAGTAACAGTGGTTCATCAAAGGCTTCCATGAACATGATGTTCAGTCAGTCAGTTTTGTGCTGTTCTATCTGACATCATTTTCGTTCTAATGAGTTTAATGCTGCATCGAGTGTTGCTCTGATCTAATCAGTTATTGTGTGACACATGGAGAAAACATAAATTCATCACCTTATGAAAATGTGTGGCATCTCACCTATCACTGTTTTCATAGCAGTCTGTGTGACAACTCTGGTCTATTCTGGAATGGTTCACAACTTCTACCAAGGCATCATCAATATCATCATCATCATCATCCGGCGCCAGAAATGGCAGCGGTTTTACGGGCGCACAACCAATTGTACTCTTATGTGTTTTTTTTGTCGCGCTATTTTTTACTTATTTTGTACATAATGTTTCTGCCATCGTATCTTACGGCAAAAAAAGAGCTTCTGGATATCAGGACAGCGATCACTCACCTCGGAGTAGCCAAAGATTTTTTCTTCAACGAGCAGGACGCACAGGACATACTCCGAACACCCGACAAGGTCAACATCCCACTTATTGGCAAGAGGAAGAGACACAGGTACAGAGGACACAGAGTGGGGTGCCTCGTAAGGACCCGCAGAAGGCGAGTGGGAAAGCTGCCGTTACCGTCAATATTACTCGCAAACGTGCAATCATTGGACAAAAAATTAGACGAGGTATGATCACGAATATCCTACCAACGGGACATCAAAAACTGTAATATCTTATGTTTCACGGAATCGTGGCTGAACGATGACATGGATATTCAGCTAGCGGGATAGACGCTGGCTAGATAGAACAGCACACTCTGGTAAGACGAGGGAGGGCGGTCTGTGCATATTTGTAAACAACAGTTGGTGCACGAAATCTAAGGAAGTCTCTAGATTTTGCTCGCCTGAAGTAAAGTATCTTATGATAAACTGCAGACCACACTATTTGCTAAGAGAGTTTTAAGCTATACTTTTCATGGCTGTTTATTTACCACAGATGGATTCTGGCACTAAGACCGCACTCAGTCAGCTGTATAAGGAAAAAAGAAAATAGGAAAATGCTCACCCAGAGGCGGCGCTCCTAGTGGCCAGAGAATTTAATGCAGGGAAACTTAAATCAGTTCTACCTCATTTCTATCAACATGTTAAATGTGCAACCAGAGGGAAAACATTCTAGATCAAGTGTCCTCCACACACAGAGATGTGTACAAATCTCTCCCTCACCCTCCATTTGGTAAATCTGATAACAATTCTATCCTCCTGATTCCTGCTTACAAGCAAAAATTAAAGCAGGAAGCACCAGTGACTCGGTCTATAAAAAAGTGGTCAGAGGAAGCAGATGCTAAGCTACAGGACTGTTTTGCAAGCACAGACTGGAGCATGTTCCGGGATTCTTCCGATGGCATTGAGGATTACACCACATCAGTCACTGGCTTTATCAATAAGTGCATCAAGGACGTCTTCCCCACAGTGACAGTACGTGCATAATCCAACCAGAAGCCATGGATTACAGGCAACATTCGCACTGAGCTAAAGGGTAGAGCTGCTGCTTTCAAGGTGCGGGACTCTAACCCGGTAGCTTATAAGAAATCCTGCTATGCCCTCCGACAAACCATCAAACATGCAAAGCGTCAATATAGGGGTAAGATTGAATCGTACTACACCAGCTCCGACACTCGTCTTATGTGGCAGGGCTTGCAAACTATTTCAGATTACTAGGACGTGTGCTCCGGGCATGTGCTGACCAACTCGCAAGTGTCTTCACTGACATTTTCAACATGTCCCTGATTGAGTCTGTAATCCCAACATGTTTCAAGCAGACCACCATAGTCCCTGTGCCCAAGAACACTAAGGCAACCTGCCTAAAAGACTACAGACCCGTAGCACTCACGTCCGTAGCCATGAAGTGCTTTGAAAGGCTGGTAATGGCTCACATCAACACCATTATCCCAGAAACCCTTGATCCACTCCAATTTGCATACCGCCCAAACAGATCCACAGATGATGCAATCTCTATTGCACTCCACACTGCCCTTTCATACCTGGACAAAAGGAACACCTACGTGAGAATGCTATTAATTGACTAAAGCTCTGCGTTCAACACCATAGTACCCTCAAAGCTCGTCACTAAGCTAAGGATCCTGGGACTAAACACCTCCCTCCGCAACTGGATCCTGGACTTCCTGACGGGCCGCACCCAGGTGGTGAGGGTAGATAGCAACACATCTACCATGATGATCCTCAAGACTGGAGCCCCTCAGAAGTGCGTGCACAGTCACTTCCTGTACTCCCTGTTCACCCACGACTGCGTGGCCAGGCATGACTCCAACACCATCATTAAGTTTGCAGATGACACAACAGTGGTAGGCCTGATCACCGACAACGACTAGACAGCCTATAGGGAGGAGGTCAGAGACCTGGTCAGGTGGTGCCAGAATAACAACCTATCCCTCAATGCAACCAGACCAAGGAGATGATTGTGGACTACAGGAAAAGGAGCACACCATTCTCATCGACGGGGCTGTAGTGGAGCAGGTTGAGGTTGAGTGTCCACATCACCAACAAACTAGAATGGTCAAACACACCAAGATAGTCGTGAAGAGGGCACGACAAAGCCTATTCCTCCTCAGAAAACTAAAAAGATTTGGGTTCTCAGATCCTCAATATGTTCTACAGCTGCAACATCGAGAGCATCCTGACTGGTTGCGTCACTGCCTGGTACGGCAACTGCTCGGCCTCCGACCGCAAGGCACTACAGAGGGTGCCAGTACAGTACACGGCTCAGTACATCACTGGGGCTAAGCTGCCTGCCATCCAGGACCTCTATACCAGGCGGTGTTAGAGGAAGGCTCTAAAAATTGTCAAAGACCCCAGCCATGGACTGTTCTCTCTACTACTGCATGGCAAGCGGTATCGGAGTGCCAAGTCTAGGACCAAAAGGCTTCTCAACAGTTTTTACCCCCAAGCCATGAGACTCCTGAACAGGTAATCAAATGGCTACCCGGACTATTTGCATTGTGTGCCCCCCCCCAACCCCTCTTTTACGCTACTGCTACTCTCTGTCACTTTAACTATACATTAATGTACATACTACCTCAATAAGCCCGACCAATCGGTACCCCCGCACATTGACTACCCGGACTATCTGCATTGTGTCCCGCCACCCAACACCCACCAATCCCTCTTTTATGCTACTGCTACTCTCTGTTTATCATATTTGCATAGTCACTTTAACCATACCTACATGTACATACTACCTCAATCTGCCCGACTAACCGGTGCCTGTATATATCATCACTACTGTTATAGCCTCGCTACTGTATATATAGCCTCGCTACTGTTATTTTTCACTGTCTTTTTTCACTGTTGTTTTTATTTCTTTACTTATCTATTGTTCACCTAATACCTTTTTTTACTTAGAAATTGCACTGTTGGTTAGAGCCTATAAGTAAGCATTTCACTGTAAGGTGTTGTTCACCTGTTGTATTCGGTGCACGTGACAAATACACGTTGATTTGATTTGGTCATTGTTGTGACCATACCGAACGTCATTATCAAAATTGTCCTTCTTGTCTTCCTCTTTCCTCATCATCATCATACATCATCTAACATGGAGCTCCTGGCACTTGATTGTGACATCCAATAGGGGCCTGCCACCATCTCCCTCCCTCTCCCTCTACCTCCCCCTGTCTCTCCAAGTCATAATCACTGAGACATCCTGCCAGACCTTCCTCTTCAGAGGGTTCTCCTGTGACAGGCAGCAGGGCTCTGAGACTGGGGGGCATTCATCCTGACACAGACTCTCTATCCCTCAGGCCCCAGGTCTTTACCTGAGAGCTACAGTACGGTCAACTCCAGCCTCCCTCCTTTTCTCTCTCTGAAGCCATTGGCATAGTGAGTGGCTCAGAGATGTAATATTATATTGGGTTAACCTGAGGTAAGTGACAGAGAGAGGGGAAGGGGAAGGCGGAGAGAAAGAGAGAGGGAGAGAACAGAGAGATAGAGGACTGACAGAGAAATCTACTCAAACTGCCTGAAGTACTTAAATAGTCCAATGCAGCCGTTTTATGTCGATATCAAATGATTTCTGGGTAACAATTAAGCACCTTACTGTGATTGTTTTCAATTAAAATGATTAAAAAGAAACAAAAATAGCTTCTTAGCGAAGTGCAATTTCTCAAGCAATAATTTTACTAGAACTGTCTAGGAGTGGTCTAACTTAGGGAGGGAAAAATGAGCTGTTGTTGGCAAAGAGGTTTGGAACTCTCTTTGTTATTGGTCTATTAACTAGGTCTATTAACCCACGGTGATGTCACCATGGAAGGACTAAACTCCATCCCACCAAAACAGGCTGATATTTCAGGTGGTCTTTCCAAACAGCTTACACTTACAGTTTTTTTCCCCTAAAAATGTCTTGGAAATACCCAATACCATGACACACTCTTAGATATTCCATCCAACTTCTTCAATATGCAGAGCGGTTCCCCAGTAAAGAAAATGATGGCAGCAAGCAAACAATAAGATGGACTCAATAATTCACCTGCGGTGCATTTATAGACTTGAGACGAGAGGGGCAGAAGGGGCAGAATGTGTGAGAGAGAACGAGAGAGACTGCGACAAAGAGACGGAGGAGCGAGCAATGTTAAAGAGCAGGAGTGAAGGAGTGACTTCCCACTGGGCAGAAACTGGTTGAATCAACTTTGTGTACATGTCATTTCAATGAAGTTACTTCGAACCAATGTGGAATAGACGTTGAATTGACGTCTGTGTCCAGCGGGATGTTTGAATGAGAAACAGCAGGAGCTTCATGTGGGTTGCAGATGCTTTGCTGTATAATATGGAGGATATAATGGCGGTGTAAATCCGCCTTGGAAATCGAAGGAGTTTTTATCTCCTGTGACAGATTCAGACCGCTAACAAAGGGCAAAAAAAAGCGCCTTGATCTACAGTCTCATTCCAATGACCGATGACATCAACACAACCGTTGTTGCTCCAGTGCGGACGATTTTATAACACACGCACACACGCGCGCACACACACACACACACACACACACACACACACACACACACACACACACACACACACACACACACACACACACACACACACACACACACACACACACACACACACACACACACACACACACACACACACAATGAGTGTATAAGTAGGAGTGGTGTTGAAATCAAGTGGTATTCTACATTTTGAGGTTAAGATGCATAGTGCATGAGGGGAACAGAGTAGCAGCATGACTATGAGGTGGGGCACCAGAAGAGAAAAGCAGTTGATGTGACATTTTGGGTCTGGCTCACTGTAATTGTCTCCTCCTCCTCCTCCTCCTCCTCCTCCTCCTCCTCCTCCTCCTCCTCCTCCTCCTCCTCCTCCTCCTTGTCTTCCTCTTCCTCCTCCTCCTTCTATTCCTTGTCTTCCTTTTCCTCCTCCTCCTTGTCTTCCTTCTCTTCTTCCTCCTCCTTTTTCTTGTCTTCCTCCTCCTCCACTTTGTCCTCAGTGTTATTATAAATAATATCGGAGATCAGATCTGTGGCATGCGGAAGCGGCCACCCAGAGCAGAGGTCTACAGGGGTGACGGGCTCTGAGTTCCCATTTATAATGTCCTTGAGGGGAAGGCTCACATGTAATCTGTCTGTCTGTGACTGTGGCCTTTGTGCTGGGAGAATCAAGATACAAACAGTCGGCAATGTGTGTGTGAGGTCGACCCTGGCAGTGAGAACTGGGATGAAAAGCTGGTTGTATGAATGTGTTAACTGTTTGTGTGTGTGTGTGTGTGTGTGTGTTTGTGTGTGTGTGTGAGTCATTCACTCTTATTAATGTATCTGCAAACGTCTGTCTGTCTGTCTGTCTGTCTGTCTGTCTGTCTGTCTGTCTGTCTGTCTGTCTGTCTGTCAGCTCTATGGCCTTCATTATGGTCCAACCAGAGGGACACAGAGGATGTCATTAGTGAAGATGCTCTGGAGGCCATTAGACCCTCAGACTAGTTACTGCAATCAAACCACATCTAGTATTCTCACTGCAAATACAGTCAGTTTCATCCACTGGTATTAGACAGGCTCTCATTTAGTTATCATAGGCACTAACCACATCCCGCATTACCATTACATACAGGCTACATACTCTCTCATCTGCTTGTATTGCTAGTTATCAAATACATCCAGCATACCATCACATATACACTCTGTCATCTTACTTATCATACTCGAACACATTCAGCATCTCCACCTACACACTCACTCTCTTATGAATTATCATACACACCCAACCAGCTCTCTTACTGCCTCTACATACAGATGTAGGATCTTCATTTGATCTCCTTGTTGCAGGAGAACTTATCTGCAATGCAGAAAATGTAAAAGTGCAGTTTATCTTAGTTCTTAAAAGGCTTCTGAAGCTTGTAATTCCCACTTTGAAATGTCAGAATTTATTTTCTCTCACAAAAAATGCATAAAATCCTACAAAAAGGTTCTTGAATTATGAACCACATAATAATTCACATTTCCCGTTGCTGCCGGATTATCCTGCATGTGTACCGCTCTCGCTCTGTGATCTGTTGATGTTAGTACGTAATATCAACTAGCTCTCACAGTCTCACTTCAGAATTAGATCTTCATCCATGTTTCTTAAACTTCACATTTCGAAGTTATTGCAAACGTCAAATTTTGAAGTGTTTAAGGTTAAAATGAACTGACAGTATATTCACAACATAAAATTGTATGAAATTCAGCTAGTTGGCCGTCAAAATTGCAGTAATAAATGATGGGGAATTGTAGCCTACTCATGCTTCTGCAGCTTGCCTGCCAATGCATGCTTGTCTCAACCAAGTAACCAAGCTAACTGGATAAAGTTGGCTAGCTTGCTAACTAGCTACATCCAGACACAAATGAGAGAGAACCTTACTCTGACCGTTTTACTCACCCTAGCAGAGCTGGTAAGCTGTTTACATGTTATCTAGCGTGGTCGTGACTAACTATAACTTTTTTTGCCTACGTTTGCCCACGTCATATTCAGTGGGTGTTGTGCATTCGTAAATTAATTTGTTATTCTGCGCTCTGGCACACTCAGACGAGAGTGCTCTAAAATTAGAGCAGATAGCCAGAGTGAATTTGCTAACGCAATAGATATGCTGACTGGATAAAAGTCATTCAAGTTCTTGATAGCTAATCAAATGACACCTGCATCTCTAGCTGTGTGTAGTGTATAGCCACCAAAAAAATATATGAGGGGAAAATCTCAGTCAATCCCCACTCCTCCAATGACATAGCAGCTAGGAGGATGTTATCTAGATATCAAGCTAACGTTAGGCCCGTGTTTTTAGCTTGTTACATAAATAGATTCGCTAGCCTATTAGCCACGTCATGACTGACTTGTGATCATTGCCCTTGCTTGTTTAATTATATTGACATTCCCAGCCGTAGTTAAATTTGTCAGTTTTTGTCCAAAATATTGAGCCATTGAAACCTGAATAGTGCATCGCAAATGGAGGCAGCAAACAATGTACCAGGCCAGCTGTGATGTACAACCTGATATAAATCTGTTTGGGACTGCCAAGAAATGTGTTGGGGAAATATATTAATCATGCATTGCACTGCATCCATCTATTCTGCCAACAATGCCTTAGTGTACGTCATGGAATGTTGAGTCAAATATAACCTCTTTTTAAAACCTCTTATAAAGCTATTTCTGTAGCATGAACTGGGAATTTGATGTTTTTGACTGATATTATGATTGTCTGTTTTTTTTCATATATGCAAGTAGTTAAAACGCTGTCAGTTCCACTTTAAGTTTTGGCATTAACTCTTTCAAATGAATTTGAAAGTCAAGGATTAAGTTATTATCACGCCCTGACCTTAGAGATCCTTTTTATGTCTCTATTTTGGTTTGGTCAGGGCATGAGTTGGGGTGGGCATTGTTGTGTGTTCTATGTTTTCTATTTCTGTGTGTTTGGCCGAGTGTGGTTCTCAGAGGCAGCTGTCTATCGTTGTCTCTGATTGAGAACCATACTTAGGTAGCCTTTTCCCACCTGTGTTTTGTGGGTAGTTATTTTCTGTTTTGTGTGTCTGCACCAGACAGAACTGTTTTGTTTGTTCCGCTTTGTTGTTTTATGTTCTAGTGTTCAGGTTTATTAAAAATCATGAACACGTACCATGCTGCACCTTGGTCCACTCTTCCTTCAGCCCACGAGAACCGTTACAGTTATGACGTTAACTCCAAATTTGTAAGTTTAGGATTAAGTTTAGGCATTAACTCCAAAATCTTAAGGTTAGGCATTAACTTTGAATGTTCAAGGTAAAGGTTAAGGTTAGGGATAGGCTTAAAATAAAACGTTTTATTGCTGTATTTGAAATTGAAACCTTTGGAATCAGATGCTTATGCCCATCTGCTATCCCTGTTCACAGTGCTCACTGTTTCCCCTAGTGGCCGGTTTTCATGTCATCTCCCGATGTCCTCAGACATGGATGGATGTCGAATACTGACTTGTATCATGGGTGACCTGGCTGCTTAATATAATCATACACCCTTGTCTCTGGGACAATACTCTGAAGTTCCTTGTTCTCTATGAATGGTGATAAATCACTGTAATGCTCTGATTTCATAACATATCATACTGTGGGTGTTCACCTTGTGGTGTCATCAGTCTTCAACGATTAATTCATGATGGGTTCACTGGTTATCGATCCCAGTGTTCTTCAAAACTGTATGGACACCAATTTGTAAAAAGTAAGATAATGAAAAACACCTGCCTTCATCGGGGAAAACACAGGATTCCATTCTCCTAATGATTGACTGGCGCCATGCTTACAAAATGAGTAATCAACAATGTGAAAGCAACAAGAAGAAACACCATTACAACCAAAGCTGACCTGTCTTTGTGTGTAACGGCACCAGAGGTAAATGGTGTTGAATCAGCTGGCGTACCATTAACAGAGCTCTTTGTGTACAGAAACACAAACAGCAGGCTATCCCTTGTGATGTCTGCAAGTCACAATTACCTTCAGCACTCCTTGGTCCCAATAACAGGCAAACTCACAGTCCGCCACCACCTCACTTTGTTCCTATAAAGGTGTCAGTTTGAAACAGTCTTAAGGCTTGTTAGCGATCATAATTGCCGGTTGTTTTGGGGTGGAAGGCTGGATAAAGACCCAGAGGATTAAACACAATCATTGTGAGAATGTTCCGGAAGGTCTGGCAGGTAAGCTACCTGACCGTACTGCAGCTCACAGTCTAGGGTCCAGTCCCTGAGTGCTTTGGCGATCATTTGTTTCAGTTTACGCTGGGCTGACTGAAGGCACACCATGCCTGGAGGAGCAGAGGCTAGACCATACAGGGGAGGGAGAGGGGGGCGATCCCTGAGACTAACACTGTGTGCTATGATGTAAGAAACATATTAAGGTCTTTGAGAGCTTTCTTGAGAGAGAAGAAAACAGCATTACTTGGCATGAGCGACTAAAAACTTTATTCACTGTTGGTTTGGTCTGTTGATCGAACATAAATGTTTTTGTATCATTAGAAGGGGTCCAATTTAACTATTTGACAGTCAGGTACACAAATAATATTCTTATAATTAATTTAGATGAATTGTTGAGGGGAAATACAAATGAAAGGAAAAGAATCAGTCGCACACATCAAAATGAAAACCTGTATTTATTTTTTTAAACAAAATACACTTTAAAAGGGAGAAGAAATCCAACTTCAAACACCAAATGTCCCTCAAATTTAAATTTGACACCTTTAAAAGCATGGAAGGTGGACTCGATCTGATTAGTCATGTCAATCAATCACCACAGTCTCTGGAGAGCCTCTCTCTCCCCCTCTCCGTCAGTCAGTCAGTGAGCAGTCAGCTGAGTGGTGTGTTAGGGTGCAAGAGGAATATCTAAAAGGGAAATACTCATGAATCTCATGAAGACTTAAGCTGTCCATATAGAAGTGAATTGTGTGTTGGGTGGAGAGGCTGTAGCATATAGTGATTTGATCTCATAATCATAATTCATGCTACCCATATGGAGAAACTTCATCAATATCTCACACTAAAAGACCCAACAGAGTGGCTGGCTGGCTCCGTGTCAAATCAGATTTCCATATAGTGTTTACGGCTGGCCACTATCTTAATTTGATACACAGGGACGTTTGGGTCAGGATACCACTGCTGTATCCAAAGATTTGCTAGAGCAAGACTTCTGAAACCAACACTCCTAACAGGCCTAGTCCAAAGGAAAAGGAATAGTGGCTTAGTCAAATACAGCATTGTTCAACACTTGTAGCGTAGGTTCATTTAGGGTTCAATAAAATAAACTGATGTTTATTAAGTGACTCCAATAGCAATGCTTTTGACAGTATATTACATGGAAATTAAGTTCATATTCTCTCTTTTTTCCACTGGCTCCGTGTCTTGATATCTTTACATCCCACTCTCTTCCTCTATCCCTCTCTCTGTCCTTCTCTTTCTATTACCATTCTCTCCCTCAATAACTTTCCCTCCAATCCCTCGCCTCCCTCTCGCGCTTTCTCTCTGCGTTTTATCATGCATCAAACCAGGGGTGTCTGACGAGCAGATCAGTCAGGACACATTTAATGAAGTCCCTCTCCTTCATCATTAGAGTGAAATAACTCATATATCTCTCTCTACCCCTACCACTCTCTCTTTCTCTACCCCTCCCTCTCAATCTGTCTTTATCTCTTCTCTCTCTTTCACCCTTTCTTTCTCCTACTCTCACTCTCTCTCTCGTCCCTCTCTCTCATCCCGCTCTCTCGTCCCTCTCTCTCGTCCCCCTCTCTTCCCCCTCTCATCCCTCTCTCTCTTCTGTCCAGTCACTCCCCTCTTCTACTGGGTCCCCCTCACACACACCTTTTTATTCCCCTCTATTCTCTTATTCATAATCACTATGCCATTGACTTTGAATACAGTCTTGAATACAGTATGGCATCTCTTTACTAAGGTCAAAGTCACAGAAGAATACATGGTGAGAGAGAGAGGGGGAGAGAGAGAGAGAATGAAAACAGTAACACTACTAAGGGTTTCACCCGACCACCATGCAGATGTATCAGTGGTTCGAGCGTTCTGGTATTAGTGCATCCTTCCTTGGAGATAAGAGTGATCCTCTCTCTTTCTCTCTGCATGCTCCCTATTATTTCGCAGCACGGCCTCAAAACACCTTGCCTGAGCTCTCCTAATCCAGATTTATGCAAAGCAGCCGCGGAGTTATGCCAAAATTGCTTAGATGTGCGGACAGTTATGCTAATTTCCTTTTACCTCCCCAGAAATAGCACGGCACAACCATACGACTTGTGTAGTTAATGAATCAGTTTAAAATCCAATAAGTTTGTTCACACCTCATCAAATCTCAATTACCATCTATGACTTTAAGCTGCCTGCTTACAATCTACATCAAAAGTTGTTTCGGTAAATGACAATTAAGCAAGGTAAGGAGGGGAAGTTTGTCTGTTACAAGATCACAAAACACAGGGTGAAATATACAGTGAAGCCCTGAAACAGCTATCAGCACATTTACAGTCTTTGAGCCAACAGCTAGGTGTTCTTCTTGTGTATGCTTCCTTCACATGCTTCACACTCCTTAGAAGTGAGCATTCTTGCACTCCACACATGTATTATCAGTTCCCTCCCCACAGCTGTGTGACTGGCCGCGTGTGTTCCGGTTAAAGAGGGTTTGATGACATCACGTGAAGGAAAGTGGAGGATGGCATGCCTCCCTGCCAGCTGTAGAAATACCACCTTCTGCCTGCCTGCCTGTATATATCGCTGCCTGTATGCCTTCCTGCCTGTATCACTGCCTGTCATCCCACATGCCTGCCTGAATGCCTGCAAGCCTGCCCCCTTGTGATCTGTGCACAAATATAGATTAGTTTAGAAATTCATTAGCCTAGTCATTATCTGTCATTGGCATGTGTCACACCATTACAGGCCCCCAGGGGAACGCAGGGCGGGTGAGCGATAAACAGAAGTTATTCATTTCAGCCTTTCAGTGTGGATGAGGCAAGGTTCTCAGGGAGTGGGGGAGGAAAGGGAGGAAGACAGAGAGAGAGAGAAGAGGGGGCTGTCGTAGCTAGCATGCTTGAACAGCAGGAGATGCCAACAGCATTCTGAACATCTGTTGGTGCTTCCCAGATTTGGAGCAGCACCACTACAAATAAATCCCTACTCCTACATTTCCGAACATGCCGAGTGTGTCTGGAAGAGTGAGCCAGACGGTTCCTGCATGGATCTGCAGAGTGTCGTTTGGAAGAGCGAGCCAGCAGGCCAGACGGTTCCTGCATGGATCTGCAGAGTGTGTCTGGAAGAGCGAGCCAGCAGGCCAGACGGTTCCTGCATGGATCTGCAGAGTGTGTCTGGAAGAGCGAGCCAGCAGGCCAGACGGTTCCTGCATGGATCTGCAGAGTGTGTCTGGAAGAGTGAGCCAGCAGGCCAGATGGTTCCTGCATGGATCTGCAGAGTGTGTCTGGAAGAGTGAGCCAGCAGGCCAGACGGTTCCTGCATGGATCTGCTGAGTGTTGTCTGGAAGAGCGAGCCAGCAGGCCAGACGGTTCCTGCATGGATCTGCAGAGTGTGTCTGGAAGAGTGAGCCAACAGGCCAGACGGTTCCTGCATGCATCTGCAGAGTGTGTTTGGAAGAGCGAGCCAGCAGGCCAGACGGTTCCTGCATGGATCTGCAGAGTGTGTCTGGAAGAGTGAGCCAGCAGGCCAGACGGTTCCTGCATGGATCTGCTGAGTGTTGTCTGGAAGAGTGAGCCAGCAGGCCAGACGGTTCCTGCATGGATCTGCTGAGTGTCGTCTGGAAGAGCGAGCCAGCAGGCCAGATGGTTCCTGCATGGATCTGCTGAGTGTTTTCTGGAAGAGTGAGCCAGCAGGCCAGACGGTTCCTGCATGGATCTGCTGAGTGTCATCTGGAAGAGCGAGCCAGCAAGCCAGATGGTTCCTGCATGGATCTGCAGAGTGTGTCTGGACCTGATGTGGATCTCTGGACCTCTGCATACCGCTGATGAAAGAATGAAGTGTTTCAAGTAAACCCTCTTCCACTGAACAGCCCTCTTTATTACAGTTTTCTTCTGAGCTCCATTTTGATATTGTCTAGTTATGACAGTGTGTCAGTCGATATCCTCTGATATGTGTATCATTGGATAGCAGTATCAGAGCAGGCTTATATTAGCTAGAGCAGTATCACTCTTCTCAAACTTCGTCTGCATCGTCCCCTCATCTCAACAATGTTGAAGATCTTTACTTGCCACAGCAGACTCCATTGTAGAGAACTTTTCTATCTTAAATGTAAGCCATGAATAGCATAGAGGCAAGACCAACCTCAAAGTTAAACTTTAGAAGTTCAAATATAGTTCCATATGGTCTTTTAATTTGTTTGTGCTCTTCTTATGTTGTTAAAGGTTAATTAATCATCTTAATGTCTTATTTTTCTAATAAAGTGAACTCCAGAGCCATATGGAAACTGCTAATTGGGCCTCAAGGAGGAAGATATTTTAGGAACCACCGGCCTAGGGGAGTAGCATCAGTTGTTTATGTGATGCTATATTATATACTTTGCAAAGGAATTATTAAGCTAATAATCGCTTTTAACCTCGTTTTTTACGATGCCAGCATCAATGCCTATTTTTTTTCCACTACATTTACATTTACATTTAAGTCATTTAGCAGACGCTCTTATCCAGAGCGACTTACAAATTGGTGCATTCACCTTATGACATCCAGTGGAACAGCCACTTTACAATAGTGCATCTAAATCTTTTAGGGGGGGGGGGGGGGCAGAAGGATTGCTTTATCCTATCCTAGGTATTCCTTGAAGAGGTGGGGTTTCAGGTGTCTCCGGAAGGTGGTGATTGACTCCGCTGTCCTGGCGTCGTGAGGGAGTTTGTTCCACCATTGGGGTGCCAGAGCAGCGAACAGTTTTGACTGGGCTGAGCGGGAACTGTACTTCCTCAGTGGTAGGGAGGCGAGCCGGCCAGAGGTGGATGAACGCAGTGCCCTTGTTTGGGTGTAGGGCCTGATCAGAGCCTGAAGGTACTGAGGTGCCGTTCCCCTCACAGCTCCGTAGGCAAGCACCATGGTCTTGTAGCGGATGCGAGCTTCAACTGGAAGCCAGTGGAGAGAGCGGAGGAGCGGGGTGACGTGAGAGAACTTGGGAAGGTTGAACACCAGACGGGCTGCGGCGTTCTGGATGAGTTGTAGGGGTTTAATGGCACAGGCAGGGAGCCCAGCCAACAGCGAGTTGCAGTAATCCAGACGGGAGATGACAAGTGCCTGGATTAGGACCTGCGCCGCTTCCTGTGTGAGGCAGGGTCGTACTCTGCGGATGTTGTAGAGCATGAACCTACAGGAACGGGCCACCGCCTTGATGTTAGTTGAGAACGACAGGGTGTTGTCCAGGATCACGCCAAGGTTCTTAGCGCTCTGGGAGGAGGACACAATGGAGTTGTCAACCGTGATGGCGAGATCATGGAACGGGCAGTCCTTCCCCGGGAGGAAGAGCAGCTCCGTCTTGCCGAGCTTCAGCTTGAGGTGGTGATCCGTCATCCACACTGATATGTCTGCCAGGCATGCAGAGATGCGATTCGCCACCTGGTCATCAGAAGGGGGAAAGGAGAAGATTAATTGTGTGTCGTCTGCATAGCAATGATAGGAGAGACCATGTGAGGTTATGACAGAGCCAAGTGACTTGGTGTATAGCGAGAATAGGAGAGGGCCTAGAACAGAGCCCTGGGGGACACCAGTGGTGAGAGCGCGTGGTGAGGAGACAGATTCTCGCCACGCCACCTGGTAGGAGCGACCTGTCAGGTAGGACGCAATCCAAGCGTGGGCCGCGCCGGAGATGCCCAACTCGGAGAGGGTGGAGAGGAGGATCTGATGGTTCACAGTATTGAAGGCAGCCGATAGGTCTAGAAGGATGAGAGCAGAGGAGAGAGAGTTAGCTTTAGCAGTGCGGAGTGCCTCCGTGATACAGAGAAGAGCAGTCTCAGTTGAATGACTAGTCTTGAAACCTGACTGATTTGGATCAAGAAGGTCATTCTGAGAGAGATAGCAGGAGAGCTGGCCAAGGACGGCACGTTCAAGAGTTTTGGAGAGAAAAGAAAGAAGGGATACTGGTCTGTAGTTGTTGACATCGGAGGGATCGAGTGTAGGTTTTTTCAGAAGGGGTGCAACTCTCGCTCTCTTGAAGACGGAAGGGACGTAGCCAGCGGTCAAGGATGAGTTGATGAGCGAGGTGAGGTAAGGGAGAAGGTCTCCGGAAATGGTCTGGAGAAGAGAGGAGGGGATAGGGTCAAGCGGGCAGGTTGTTGGGCGGCCGGCCGTCACAAGACGCGAGATTTCATCTGGAGAGAGAGGGGAGAAAGAGGTCAAAGCACAGGGTAGGGCAGTGTGAGCAGAACCAGCGGTGTCGTTTGACTTAGCAAACGAGGATCGGATGTCGTCGACCTTCTTTTCAAAATGGTTGACGAAGTCGTCTGCAGAGAGGGAGGAGGAGGGGGGAGGGGGAGGAGGATTCAGGAGGGAGGAGAAGGTGGCAAAGAGCTTCCTAGGGTTAGAGGCAGATGCTTGGAATTTAGAGTGGTAGAAAGTGGCTTTAGCAGCAGAGACAGAAGAGGAAAATGTAGAGAGGAGGGAGTGAAAGGATGCCAGGTCCACAGGGAGGCGAGTTTTCCTCCATTTCCGCTCGGCTGCCCGGAGCCCTGTTCTGTGAGCTCGCAATGAGTCGTCGAGCCACGGAGCGGGAGGGGAGGACCGAGCCGGCCTGGAGGATAGGGGACATAGAGAGTCAAAGGATGCAGAAAGGGAGGAGAGGAGGGTTGAGGAGGCAGAATCAGGAGATAGGTTGGAGAAGGTTTGGGCAGAGGGAAGAGATGATAGGATGGAAGAGGAGAGAGTAGCGGGGGAGAGAGAGCGAAGGTTGGGACGGCGCGATGCCATCCGAGTAGGGGCAGTGTGGGAAGTGTTGGATGAGAGCGAGAGGGAAAAGGATACAAGGTAGTTGTCGGAGACTTGGAGGGGAGTTGCAATGAGGTTAGTGGAAGAACAGCATCTAGTAAAGATGAGGTCAAGCGTATTGCCTGCCTTGTGAGTAGGGGGGGAAGGTGAGAGGGTGAGGTCAAAAGAGGAGAGGAGTGGAAAGAAGGAGGCAGAGAGGAATGAGTCAAAGGTAGACATGGGGAGGTTAAAGTCACCCAGAACTGTGAGAGGTGAGCCGTCCTCAGGAAAGGAGCTTATCAAGGCATCAAGCTCATTGATGAACTCTCCAAGGGAACCTGGAGGGCGATAAATGATAAGGATGTTAAGCTTGAAAGGGCTGGTAACTGTGACAGCATGGAATTCAAAGGAGGCGATAGACAGATGGGTAAGGGGAGAAAGAGAGAATGACCACTTGGGAGAGATGAGGATCCCGGTGCCACCACCCCGCTGACCAGAAGCTCTCGGGGTGTGCGAGAACACGTGGGCAGACGAAGAGAGAGCAGTAGGAGTAGCAGTGTTATCTGTGGTGAGCCATGTTTCCGTCAGTGCCAAGAAGTCGAGGGACTGGAGGGACGCATAGGCTGAGATGAGCTCTGCCTTGTTGGCCGCGGATCGGCAGTTCCAGAGGCTACCGGAGACCTGGAACTCCACGTGGGTCGTGCGGGCTGGGACCACCAGGTTAGGGTGGGCGCGGCCACGCGGTGTGAAGCGTTTGTATGGTCTGTGCAGAGAGGAGAGAACAGGGATAGACAGACACATAGTTGACAGGCTACAGAAGAGGCTACGCTAAAGCAAAGGAGATTAGAATGACAAGTGGGCTACACGTCTCGAATGTTCAGAAAGTTAAGCTTACGTTGCAAAAAACTCTGATCTGATTGAAATCTGATCTGATTGACTAAAATTATATAGTACTGCTGGCTGGTGAAGTAGCCTGGCTAGCAGTGGCTGCGTTGTTGAAAGTGAAGCTGGCTAGGTGACCTCGACAATTTCTCTAAATTTCTCTAAACTACACAATTATCATGGATACAAGGACAGCAAAGACAACTAGCTAACACTACGCTAATCAAGTCGTTCCGTTGTAATGTAAGTTTCTACAGTGCTGCTATTCGGTAGAAGTTGGCTAGCTAGCAGTGTTAGCTAGCAGTGTTGGCTAGGTAGGAGGACGGCAGCGCGGCAGGCGAAAATAGCTGGCTAGCTAACCGATAATTACTCAAAGCTACACAATTATCTTAGATACAAAGATAGCAAAGAAAACTATGTAGCTAGCTAACACTACTCAAATCAAGTCGTTCCGTTGTAATGTAATCGTTTCTACAGTGCTGCTAATCGGTGGCTAGCTGGCTAGCTAGCAGGGTTGACTACGTTACGTTACGTTGCGTTAGGACGAGAATACCTGGCTAGCGAACCTCAGTGAACCTCGATAACTACACAATTATCTTTGATACAAAGACGGCTATGTAGCCAGCTAAGTAGCTAGCTAAGATCAAACAAATCAAAGATAGCAAAGACAACTGTGTAGCCAGCTAACACTACACTGATCAAGTCGTTCCGTTGTAATGCACTCGTTTCTACAATGCTGCTATTCGGTGGCAAGCTGGCTAGCTAGCAGTGTTGGCTACGTTGCGTTACGTTAGGACGAAAATAGCTGGCTAGCGAACCTCAATAACTACACAATTATGTTTGATACAAAGACGGCTATGTAGCTAGCTAAGATCAAACAAATCAAACCGTTGTACTGTAATGAAAATGAAAATCAGACCGTTGTACTATAATGAAATGTAATGAAAAGTTATACTACTATTCGGTAGACGGTGGACGTTTGCTAGCTGGCTAGCTGCTGGGCAGATAGCAGTGTGGACTACGATAGACGACGAAATACGATAATTACGCAATTATCTTTGATACACAGACGGCTATGTAGCTAGCTAAGAAGAAATTGCTAAGGTTGGACAAATTAAACCGTTGTACTATAATGAAATGTAATGAAATGTAATGAAAAGTTATATTACCTGCAGAGCGAATGCAAATGCGACCGCTCGCTCCAAACCGGATGTGAAGCACCAGACATACAGGGCCTTCGGGAAGTACTCAGACCCCTTGCCTTTTTCGTTACAGCCTTATTCTAAAATTGATTAAATGAAAACAATTAGCAATCTACACACAATACCCATTAATGACAATGAGAAAACAGGTTTTAAGAAATTTTCTAAATGTATTAAAAATTTTAAAAAACTGAAATACCTAATTTACAGAACTATTCAGACCCTTTGCTGTGAGACTTGAAATTCAGCTCAGGTGCATCCTGTTTCCATTGATCATCCTTGAGATGTTTCTACGACGTGATTGGAATCCACCTGTGGTAAATTCAATTAATTGGACATGATTTGGAAAGGCACCAACCTGTCTATATAATGTCCCACAGTTGACAGTGCATGTCAGAGCAAAAACCTAGATGTTAAAGGAATTGTCTATAGAGCGCCGAGACAGGATTGTGTCGAGGCACAGATGTGGGGAAGGGTACCAAAACATTTATGCAGCCTTGAAGGTCCCCAAGAACACATTGGCCCCCATCATTCTTAAATAGAAGAAGTTTGGAACCTCCAAGACTCTTCCTAGAGCTGGCCGCCCGGCCAAACTGAGCAATCGGGGGAGAAGGGCATTGGTCAGGGAGGTTACCAAGAACTTGATGGTCACGCTGACTGAACTCTAGAGTTCCTCTGTGGAGATGGGAGAACCTTCCAGAAGGACAACCATCTCTGCTGCACTCCACCAACCAGGCCTTTATGGTAGAGGGGCCAGATGGAAGCCCCTCCTCAATAAAAGGCACATGACAGCCTGCTTGGAGTTTGCCAAAAGGCACCTAAAGACTCTCAGACCATGAGTAACAAGATTCTCTGGTCTGATGAAACCAAGTTGAACTCTTTGGCCTGAATGCCAAGCGTCTAGTCTGGATGAAACCTGGCACCATCCCTACGTTGAAGCATGGTGGTGGCAGCATCTTGCTGTGGGGATGTTTTTCAGCGAAAGGGACTGGAAGATTAGTCAGGATTGAGGAAAAGATGAAAGGAGCAAAGTACAGAGAGATCCTGGATGAAAACCTGTTCCAGAGCACTCAGGACCTCAGACTGGGGCGAAGGTTAACCTTCCAACAGGACAACGACCTTAACCCTTGTGTTGTCTTAACTTCTTCAGGCTGCAGGGTGAATATTGAAAAAAATGGAAAATATGTGCACATTTTCAAACGGCCTCTTAAGAAATTTTTGATTTTACAATATGCATATATTTACTACTATTGGATAGATAACAGTCTATAGTTTCTAAAAACGTTTGAATTATTTCTCTAAGTGGAACAGAACTATTTTTACAGCCATTTTCCCAGCTGAATTGAGATTTCCAAAATGCGATGTGTCTCTTTAAGACCTTGTCTATACAAGGTCATGACACTAGGGACCGTAGAAACACGTCATATGCCTTCATCTTTGTGTAATGCGGAAGTGAGAGTTGAAAGGAGTCGAATATCTCTTCCATGGACTGAATACCACATCTTCTTGTGAGACCTGCGCAGTTTAATTTTTTTTCCGGGCGCGAGGCAGAATCTGGACTCGGCTCCTGGAATCCGCTCGTTAAAGGTGAATATGACCTCTGCCTACGATATTATTTGATACATGTCACAAAATCATCCTAAAGTATGTTTTTTCAATATACTTTAATTATATTATTGCAATTTATTCTGGACTTTAGATGTCATGCGACGGAAGAATTCTTTGAAGAAAGACAGATTAGCGCCGCACGGCCGTTGTGCTTGCTAACCAAAGAGGGAAATATTTCGTTCTGGAACCCAACTTAAGACTTTACTGGACAATGGACCCCGTTACAACATTCTGATGGAAGATCAACAAAGATAAGGACCCAATTTGGGATGCTTTTTCATATATATGTCGAACTGTGCTATGCTAGCGCTTGACTAGAATCAATGCTGCCGTATGCTAGCTAATGTTGTAAGCTAATATAACGATATATTGTGTTTTCGCTGTAAAACACTTCAAAAATCGGAAATATTGGCTCTATTCACACGATATTTGTCTTTCATTAGCTATCCACCATATGTTTTTCTGAAATGTTTTATGAGGTGTAATTAGTAGTTGACGTTGGTGTCTGTATTTTCTCTGGCTACTCCCATCTGATTTCAGACTGTAGCTATGCTGTAGCAATGATGGGAGCAGTAATGTAAAACTGATTTATAGCTAAAATATGCACATTTAATGAACAAAACATAGATTTATTGAGTAACATGTTATAGGACTGTCATCTGAGGTAGTTTTTTCTAGGTTCTTTAGGTTGGTTTTAGGTTATTTAGGTTGGCTTGTGCATGCTACTTGAATCATAATTCATACATCATAATCATAATCATACGTGTCTGTCCACTTTTGTATTTGGTGGTGAGCTAACATGAATATATGTGGTGTTTTCTCTGTAAAACATTTAAAAAATCGGACATGTTGGCTGGATTGACAAGATGTTTATCTTTCAAATGCTGTATTGGACTTGTTAATGTGTGAAAGTTAAATATTTTTAAAAAATAGCTTTTGAATTTTGTGCCCTGCACATGAGCTGGATGTTGTCATATTTGTACCGACGTCGGGAGAGCCCGCCTAACAGGTTAAGGGTAAAAAATGACCCGCCACTATGTTAAACAGCAGAGAAAACCCCCTAAATGATATGTTTTCAACTACTTGAAATTTGATTACTTTTACTAGAGTGACCCCAACATTAGAATAAGTGAAACATGGCCTTTGTTCATATATCCATGAAAGCTGTACACCACCAGGGTACAAATATTGTCTTAGGGTCATTTTTGACCCGGCAGTTATAAAATGATTGACATACCACAAAAGTCACGAAGACGTACACACACACAATGAGAAATTGAGATTGTGTGTGCTACTGATTGAACTCAGACTAAACTAAAACTTTCTTGTGTATGTGCAGCATCTACCCTCCACGACCACACATGTCTCAAGTTCAGACAAAATAAACATTTCTTGAAAGCATGGTTTACTAATGGGGAATGCAGTCAGAGGCTATAAAGGTGCTGCAGATGACAGTCCCCCCAGTTCTCTCTTTGCTGAAGCCATGAGTGCATGTTTAAGTGTCCAACAGGTCGTAGATCAGATTTTTTTCAGATGTCCAGGAGGAACAAGAGAACAATGATTTAGAAGAGGAGGTATTTGAAGAAGAAGATGGGGAAGAATACAAGAAAAACCTCAAGCTGAAAGAGATACATTTTTGTTAAAGAACAGTGAAATAACATGGTCCTTGTCACCATATGACAACCAGGGCACGATGGCAGCACAAAATGTCATAAGGATGACCCCAGTACCCACAAGACATGCAGTTGCCCATGCCCAAGACATCGCCTCAACATTCTACATGTTCATCACACCAGCCATAGACAAAATCATCCTGGAGATGACAAATTTGGAGGGTTTCTGTAAATATGGAGACAACTGGAAAAGGATGGATGAGATTGACCTACGTGCCTACGTAGGGCTACTAATCTTAGGGCGTGTGTATATGTCCCGAGGCGGGGCTACATGTAGTCTATCGGATGCAGAGACTGGAATGGCGATTTTCTGTGCCACGATGCCATTGAAAGTCTTTCACACTTTCTCAAGAATGCTACGATTTGATAATTGTGAGTCAAGACCTGCAAGACGTGTGAGAGACAAACTGGCGGCCATAAGAGAGCTCTGGGAGAAGTGGGTGGAGCGTCTGCCATACCTCTACAAGCCTGGCCCTGAAGTAACAGTGGATGAGCAACTGGTTCTGTTCAGAGATTCATTTTTATTTTCATATCTGTAATGTAAGTGATTTGCACTGTTAATTTTATTATGTATTGCTGTAATATCAATAATTTATGTGATTGTTTTTTCTGTGACACTGATACTAATTACATATAGTATTTATTTTGTCAAAAGGTTGCTGTCCTTTCGCAAGTGGCTTACGAAAGTATTCACCCCCTTGGCATTTTTCATATTTTGTTGCCTTACAACCTGGAAATAAAATAGATTTTTTAGGGGGGTTGTATCATTTGATTTACACAACATGCCTACCACTTTGAAGATGCAAAACATTTTAAATTGCGGAACAAACAAGAAATAAGACCAAAACAAACTTGAACGTGCGTAACTATTCACCCCCCCAAAGTCAATACTTTGTAGAGCCACATTTTTGCAGCAATTACAGCTGCAAGTCTCTTGGGGTATGTCTCTATAAGCTTGGCACATCTAGCCACTGGGATTTTTTCCCATTCTTCAAGGCAAAACTGCTCCAGCTCCTTCAATTTGCAATGGTTCTGCTGATTTACAGCAATTTTAAGTCATACCACAGATTCTCAATTGGATTGACGTATGGGCTTTGACTAGGCCATTACAAGATATTTAAATGTTTCCCCTTAAACCACTCGAGTGTTGCTTTAGCAGTATGCTTAGGACCATTGTCCTGCTGGAAGGTGAACCTCTATCCAAGTCTCAAGTCTCTGGAAGACAAACAGATTTCCCTCTAGAATTTCCCTGTATATAGCATCATCCATCATTCCTTCAATTCTGGACAGTTTCCCAGTCCCTGCCGATAAAAACAACCCTGGTGCAAACTTAACAGGTGTTAGGTTTGCCCCAGACATAGTGTTTTCCTTGATGGCCAAAAAGCTCAATTTTAGTCTCATCTGACCAGAGTACCTTCTTCCATATGTTTTGGAAGTCTTCCACATGCCTTTTGGTGAACATCAAATGTGTTTGCTTATTTAAATCCCAGATCTGTGGAGTGTACGGCTTATAGTGGTCCTATGGACAGATACTCCAATCTCCACTATGGAGCAGCTCCTTCAGGGTTATGTCTTGTTGCCTCATTGATTAATGCCCTCCTTGCCTGGTCTATGAGTTTTGGTGGGCGGCCCTCTCTTGGCAGGTTTGCTGTGGTGCCATATTCTTTCCAATTTTTAATAATGGATTTAATGGTGCTCCGTGGGATGTTCAAAGTTTCTGATATTTGTTTATAACCCAACCCTGATCTGTAATTCTCCACAACTTTATCCATGACCTGTTTGGAGAGCTCCTTGGTCTTCATGGTGCTGCTTGCTTGGTGGTGCCCCTTGCTTAGTGGTGTTGCAGACTCTGGGGCATTTCAGAACATGTGTACATATACTGAGATCATGTGACAGATCTTGTGACACTTAGATTGCACACAGGTGGACTTTATTTAACTAATTATGTGACTTCTGAAGGTAATTGGTTCAAAGCAAAGGGGTGATTATTTCCATTACATGAAATCCAAATAAAAATTAATTTAAATTACAGGTTGCAATGCAACAAAATAGGAAAAACGCCAAGACAGATTAAAACTTTTGCAAGGCACTGTATGTCCCCAGCAAGCCAGCAAAATATGGCATCAAGATATGGGTGGCCTGTGATGCACAATCTAGCTATGCTTGGAAGATGCAAGTCTACACAGGGAAGCCGACCAGTGGAGGCCCAGAGAAGAACCAGGGGATGCAGGTTGTGCTTGATGTGTCAGATGGACTGATGGATCACAATGTCAGGTGTGACAATTTCTTCACCTCTTATGAACTCAGCCAGCAGCTCCTGAAGAGGAAGATCACCATGGTTGGCACAGTTAGAAAGAACAATCGTGAGCTCCCCCCTGCACTCCTTGGTATAAGGGGGTGAGAGGCATTTTCCTCAAAGTTTGCCTTCACCCCCACCACTCTAGTTTCTTATCTCCCAAAGAGGAACAAGAATGTGGTCCTCCTGAGCACACTGCACAAAACGGCTGAGATCAGTGTTAATGAGGACAGGAAGCCAACCATCATCCTGGACTACAACCACAAAAAAGGAGGTGTGGACAACCTGGACAAGGTGATTGGAACTTACAGCTGCAGGAGGATGACTGCCCGCTGGTCCCTGGTCATCTTCCGTAACATTATTGATGTGTCCTCATACAATGCCTTTGTGATATGGAACAAGAAGCCTGGATAAGCAGAACACGGGGAGGGTGTTCCTGGATCAGCTGGGAAAGGCACTTGTAACCCCACACATTCAATGAAGGGAGTGGCTCCCTCGCACAGCAGCCTCTGCAGCGCTTGTGAAAGCTGTTCAGGGGGCTGAATCTTGCTCGGATCCACCTGAGGCTGCAGCTGAGGCAGGCAAGAGAAGGAGATGCCAATTCTGCCCCCCAAAGAAGGACTGTAAAATAAGTACTATGTGTTGCACCTGTGAGAAATACATCTGCAAAGTCTGTGCACATACACTTGCATAATGTCCTACATGTGCTAATAGAGTTGATTGATTTATGTTCTTCACGTTTTTGTTTTGTATCTGGTCGTGTCTTTGGCTATGCCGGATTAAGTGTTATGACATGCTATTCTATAAAATACTTTCTCTGTAATTAATATTTCCTGATTGAGCTAATCATGTAAATGTAATTAACCTTTTCTCAATAGGGGGTGCTGTTTTCACTTTGTAATAATTTCGTTCCCAAATTAAACTGCCTCGTACTCAATTCTTGCTCGTACAACATGCATATTATTATTACCATTGGATAGAAAACACTCTCTAGTTTCTAAAACCGTTTGAATTATATCTGTTAGTAAAACAGAACTGGAGTTAGAGCAATTTTCCTATGAGGATGTGAGAATGCTGAAATCTGCTGGCTGTTCTGAGGTCGATTTATAAATCTGCCTGTCTTCTATTGGTTGAGATGCACTGCATACGCCTTCCCCTGGATGTCAGCGAATAGTGAGAATTGAAATGGTGTTGCTAGGCAGATCTGAGAGCTTATAAATGGGCTGGGAACGTGAGGACCATCCTTTGTTCTCCTGGCCAGGACGCAGAAAGGAGCTCTGGCTGTCATTCTAGAACGCTCCCGTTATAGCCCTTAGATATATCCGGCTCTGTTTTTATTTGATATAGGTGTTAAAGACATCATAATGTTGTTGTATTAAACCAAGTTATATCAGTTTATATCAGTATATTGCGATTTTCGGATATTTATTAGTGCTGCGTTTTAGTGAGTCGGACACGTCTTTGCCACATGGCTAATGTTTACTGCTAATTCGAACGTTGAAGAGGACAATCTACAACCGAGCAACGATTCTTTTGGACAAAGGACACCTTGCCCAAGATTCTGATGGGAGTTCATCAAAAAGTAAGAACTATATATGATGTTAATTCGTTGTTCTGTTGAAAAATGTAGAACTCATATTCCGCAATTAATCTCGGTGCGGTCTCGCTTTAACGCACGCTGTATGTTATAGTAACGTTAATTTTAAAAATCTAACACAGCGATTGCATTAAGAACTAATGTATCTTTCATTTGCTGTCCAACCTGTATTTTTTAGTCACGTTTGGGATTATTTACTGATTAGACTAGGTGCCTCTCCCAAGATTTCTCCCGACATATTGTTGGCAGCTTGGCTACTTTTGTCATTGTATAACCACGATTTGTGCCGCTAAATACACATTTTCGAACAGACATTTTCGAACAAACTCTATATGTATTGTGTAATATGATGTTATAGGACTGTCATCTGATGAAGTTTTGAGAAGGTTAGTCAAAAATGTAATATCTTTTGCTGGTTTATTCGCTATCGCTAACGTGCATGAATCAATGCTGCTGTGTGGTTGGCTATTGTAGTAAGCTAACATAATGCTATATTGTGTTTTCGCTGTAAAACACTTAAAAAATCTGAAATATTGGCTGGATTCACAAGATCTTTGTCTTTCATTTGCTGTACGCTGTGTATTTTTCAGAAATGTTTTATGATGAGTATTTAGGTAATACACGATGGTCTCTGTAGTTATTCTAGTTGCTTTGGTGAGAGTTGTGATGGTGGCTGCAATGGTAAACTATGATTTATACCTGAAATATGCACATTTTTCTAAAAAAACATATGCTATACAATAAATATGATATCAGACTGTCATCTTATTAAGTTGTTTCTTGGTTAGTGGCTATTTATATCTTTATTTGGTCGAAATTGTGATAGCTACCTATGCAGGAAAAAAATGGTGGGAAAAAAAGTTGTGCCTTTTGCTATCGTGGTTAGCTAATAGATTTACATATTGTGTCTTCCCTGTAAAACATTTTAAAAATCAGAAATGATGGCTGGATTCACAAGATGTGTATCTTTCATCTGGTGTCTTGGACTTGTGATTTAATGATATTTAGATGCTAGTATTTACTTGTGACGCTATGCTAGGCTATGCTAGTCAGCTTTTTTACTGATGGGGGTGCTCCTGGATCCGGGTTTGTGATGAAGTAGAAGTTAACTAGAGAGGAGGGGCACCACGAAATAACATTTATAGAGCTGTTATCTTCCGAATAAACTCTTAAAGACCTAGTAATATTTTACATCAATAGCAGTCAATATTAATCGTCACCTTATTTCAGTCTCATCTGAAAGTTGTAAATTATTGGTTATCTTCACGAACCCTGGCTAACAAGTTGAATCAGCAATACAAAATTGGGTTTAATTATTTATTTATAAATTCCTAACTAAATCACACAGAATTACATATACACAGAATAAATCATACCTTGATTACAAATTACGTCATAATGGAAAACGTCCCTAGCGGGCTGAACAGATATGACAGCTGGTTACACAAAGGAAAAGGGCTGGGTTTGAGTGAAAGAGCGGGAAGACTGAGGAACAAAGGGCGAAGCTGTGCTATCGTAAATACAATATCTTATGCATTCTAAATGACCGCCCTATGGAAAAGGAAAATACAATAAATATTTACTCTGAGCTGCGCTTCGGTAGGTTGGTGGTAGATGGAAGGCCGTGTTGCCCAACTGAGTCCTTTGTCCTTTGAAGAATGTCTCTGCTGCTGCTGGGTGGTAGACGGGATACTCTGTCTGTCCTAATTTACTTTTGCAGCTGCTATTGCTAACTCAACGTCTAGGAGGTATCACTTCTATAGTGAATAAGAGTTCAAAGTTCATACCATTCGCAACCAAAGCTCATGCTGAGGTTGGCTTAGTTCTGTAGTTGACATGTTATCTGAACCATTCTGACATTGGACCGTCGTCCTCACATCCTCGGAACAGATAGTTACATTTTTGTCAATGGCTTATATAGTGGAGGGAGAAGGGTGTGTCTGAAAAGTTTATAACCCATGTCTCTTCACAGGGGCGGGCCACTGGTTGAGCAGAGGCCTAAACTTATGAAAACCCAAATCTCTCATTTGGAAGCTAAAATTACATTTAATCTCTTCCAAATAATTTCATTTCAAACATTTGAATTAAACAACAATTCCATGTGAATCCGATACCTCTGATGTGCACACTTTCCACAGTAGAGTTTATGTCATTCTATCATGAATGAGAATGTGCCAGATGACAACCGAACTGACATAATATACCTTAAGTACCACCGCATATGTTCACTTGGTCGGATTACCAGAATATAGTTCATTTCCCCCCAACTTCTGATGTTCCCAGAATCTCTATGTTAACCAAAGTTTTTTTTTTAATGTCACATCAGTAGAGTAGGGAGAGGAAAGGGGGGGAAGAGGTATTTATGACTGTCATAAACCTACCCCCAGGCCAACGTCATGACAATCTGTTATCTTATTTTATTCTTATTTATTGTTGTTGTTTATACACCTTGTGGGCAAGGGCAATGGCAAAAAAACACGGGGACGAAGACCAAACCAACACGTAACAAGAACACAGGGTTGAAACCCAAACAAAAGAGCGAGGAGAACTTCAAATAAATAACACATGCACACAATGATTAACACACGGGACGAGACCCGTAATCATCTACACAATCCACAATGGCACGAAAGCCAAAACACACAGCACAGGTACTCAGACGCACCAACTGACATAGTGACAATAATCGACAGCCCAATGGTGAAACAAAGGGCACATTTATACAAATACAATCAGTGGGAATTTGGGACCAGGTGTGCGCAAGGACAGTTCCGGAGGGATCCGTGTCAGTTGTAATAAAAACGAGTCGTGTCCACTGATTAAATGCAGTCTTTCTGCATTGTGAAGAGGGAGAACCCAGATATTCACAAAGTTTGTGATGAATGACAGGTTGTTTCTTCATGCAAAATAGATTTGGGTTTTAAAATTCAATTAAGCTGATTTATTTTACGGCTTTAGTGAAGGCTGGTCATTTTTGACCCTCGGGACAAGGGGAGTATACAGAATGTTAAGACTACACAAGGTCCTGAGTGATTAGGTCCTGAGTGATTAGGCCCTGAGTGATTAGGTCCTGAGTGATGTCTTGGCCCACAGCCAAGACAATGCAGGAATGGCTTTGGGACATGTCTCTGAATGTCTTTGAGTGGCCCAGCCAGAGCCCAGACTTGAACCCGATCTAACATCTCTGGAGAGACCTGAAAATAGCTGTGCTCCCACTCTCCCATCCAACCTGACTGAGCTTGAGAGGATCCGCAGAGAAGAATCGGAGAAACTCCCCCAAATACAGGTGTGCCAAGCATGTCATACCAAAGAAGACTCAATGCTGTAATCGCTGCCAAAGGGGATTCATCAAGTACTGAGTAAATACTTATGTAAATGTGATATGTATTTTTTATTTGTAATAAATTAGCAAAAAATTCTAAAAACCTGTTTTTGCTTTGTGAGTAGATTGATGAGGGAAAAAAACAGTTTAATACATTTAGAATAAAGGCTGTAATGTAACAAAATGTGGAAAAAGGGGCCTTTATACTTTCCAAAGGCACTGTCTGCTCTTTCAAAGTTGCATAATTTGATGCAGTTGAATATGCATGTGAGAACAATTTTATTAATTTTATTCAGAAAATATTCCAAATTAACCGTGTGGTATGTTCATAAAGTGTTTGACCGTCTGCACCCCCTTATCCACATCGACGGGACCGCAGTAGAGAAGGTGGAAAGCTTCTAGTTCCTCGGCGTACACATCAGTGACCATCTGAAATGGTCCACCCACAACAGACAGTGTGGTGAAGCAGGCGCAACAGCGCCTCTTCAACTCCAGGAGTCTGAAGAAATGTGTCTTGACATCTAAAACCCTCACAAACTTTTACAGATGCATAATTGAGAGCATCCTGTTGGGCTGTATCACCGCCTGGTATGGCAACTGCACCACCTGTGATGTGTCTGCCCAACGCATCACTGGGGGCAAACTACCTGCCCTCTAGGACACCTAGGAAGGCCAAAAAGGCCAAGAAGGCCAAAAAGATCATCAAGCACAACAACCACCCGAGCCACTGCCTGTTCACCCAGCTATCATCCAGAAGGCGAGGTCAGTACAGGTGCATCAAAGCTGTGACCGAGAGACTGAAATACAGCTTCAATCTCAAGGCCATCAGACTGTGAAATAGCCATCACTAGCACCGTAGAGGCTGCTACCTTATATACTTGAAATCACAGGCCACTTTAATAATGGAACACTAGTTACTTTAATAATAATGTTTACATGTTTTGTGTTACTCATCTAATATGTATATACTGTATTCTATTATATTCTACTATATTTTTGTCTATGCCACTCCGACATTGCTCGTCCAAATATTTATATATTCTTCATTCCATTCCTTTACTTTAGATCTGTGTGTATTGTTGTGAATTTGTTAGATATTACTTGTTAGATATGACTGCACTGTTGGAGCTAGAAACACAAGCATTTCAATACACCTGCAAAATCATCTGCTAAACATGTGTATGTGACCATTAACATTTGATTTCACTGATGGTGTTTTACAATGGGATGATGAGGTGGCAGACTGCTTCAAGATTGTTAAATGGGGTCCATTCCCAAAGTTCTCTTTGACCGTGTTTCTCATCTCATCACCAAAGCGGATGAATCTATTCAGTCTAACAATGACTTCTCTCCCACTGCTTCAAACCTAATTCAAACCGTTTGGAAGGAATGGGCCTCCCCCCTGCTGGAGATGGAAAATGGCCTCAGCCTGTGCCATGGGCTGGCTCCTTCTTCACTTTGGGGAGCTATAAATCTGAGATCGCTTCATCTAATCTCTGGGGAACCCGAGCAGGCCCTCAGAGAAGCATGCTGAAGTGATGCAGAGGAGATATGATCCAATACCCATTAGATTTATAATTCTGATTAAAGAGCTGATTTTTCCTCTGAGCACCATGCGCTAGTCCTCCCTGACCGTGGGAGACAGCATGGCGTCGTCTGATGAAATAATGGAAAATTATCTCCCTGGATGGTAAAGCTGGATGCCTGGAGAGGTTTATGACTTTGGACTGGCCGATACAACCTTCCCCGTGGGAGACAAGAGACACGAACCTATACATCTAAGATATCATCTCTAAATCAAGCAGATATGCGAGGGGTGAAAAACATATTTCATGTTGATATCAGAGATGGGAATGAACAGGAAATGAAAATCCAGGGCTAACAGACAAATAAAGAGAAAAATTGAGGGGAATCCACTTTTCATCTCCTTGGCTGAGGAAGAGGAGGGAGAGAGAGAGAGAGAGAGAGAGAGAGAGTCGAAACAGTTTGCACATATACGGGTATCCTGACAAAATTTTGTGCAGTTTTTTTTTCGGCAGTGGTCGGGAGTTTTTTTTTCAGGCTGTTTGAGAACACAATTTTTTAGCTTGAGGCTAGTCGAAGTTCGGTATTCGAAGTCTACGCCCCTTCATCTGTGATTGGTCAACAGTAGGGTTTTTTCAATTAAGTGTTTGTTGTCATCATATATACAGTCACTGGTTGTCATTAAACGATGGACTATTTATCATGCACATTTTTTCACTTGCGAAATATTGCACCAAACATTAGCTAGATTAGCTAGATGTAAAAGTGCGAGACTAAGACCTCATTGATGACATATTTTTTGATTTATCTTAGATTCATTCTGACTATTTTGAAAAGTGTATAGTGCTATTTGTTCCTACGGCATCTCAAGAGGGACAAACAGTCATATTTCTCATTTTTCAACAGAAGGTCTTTTAAGGGAGCACTGTTTGCGAGCACAGACGTTCACTTTGCCTAGCCAGGTTCTGCTAGGAGCAACCAGAACCTATGTATGCGGACGCCTTCAGAAGATTAAAATGAGTTTTTTGGGAATGGCACTAGAACTCATTTGTAATGTCATAGAGGGAAATGCCTGCAGCTTGAGGAATCACATGCACAGACATTCCAGCAAAAATATGCCATGAAGAAAAAGGGAGTTCTTTCTTCAATCTTTACTGTACAAGGCGATTTGGGGATGTTTCTGTAGACTATTCTCATTTGAAATGTATACAGCAGCTAAAATGTACAATTTATGATAGTCTACTGTTGCTGTGCAAACAAAAGATGTGAGTTTTTCCTGTCACGTAATCCACATAACTGCTTTATGTACACTATCTACTGTAAATATGGTCAAATACTGTTTGTAGGAATAAGGTCAATATAATGAGTGGAATGAAAATAAAGTGTGTTGATGAGTGTGATGGCAGCTACAGGCCCATGGCTAGTAATCTGATGAGTGGAGCCACAGCTGTGCTGTTTCCCCTCAGTCTTATTATGGTGTATTGGACGGAATAACACTCACTCACTCTTCCAGGGCTGTTATGAAGTATTACTGATGAAAACACACGCACACAAACACGCACAATCACATACACACACAACACACACATAGGTGTGCAAACACAGAAATCCACACAAATGCTCAAAAGCAGAAAAACACAGGCACGCACGCACACACACACACGCGCGGGAGGTGGGGCGGGTGGTAACAGTGTATTTCCTTCAGAGATTAGGATGTAGGTATTGATGGATTTCTAACATCAACTGCAATGTGAATATTAATGCCATTAGTTACAGTACAGAGACGATACAGGGACTCTCTATGAGGCCCACCACATGTGGATGGTATTGAAGCCACAGTGCTACGTGCGGACACTGGTAGTTAAGTGGGGATCTAAATGTCTTTCATTGAAAGCTGGTGCTTACAAGGGCCTCCAATGACACCAGCACACAAAGACATTCTCTAGCTGTGTTCGAATACTCATACTAACCACACTAACTGTACTATTTGAGACATAAACATGGTATGTGGTATGCTTATTGGTCTTAGTGTGGATGTAGTTAGTATGCCAAAAGATGTTGTACTGAATTTGTCAAAATACGAAGTATACAAGCAGTGGACACCATTTCTGTGCTTTTAGGGCCCATAATGCATTTCTTCAAAACATTCCGTGGCTTCACATCGTTTTCAGATTTGAAGAAAATGGCGGAAAATATTCAGCCGAAGTCCGACGAGAGCGGATACAAATTCATTGCTTTAACTAATTCTGACAAATGTTAAGAAAATGTTGAGCAATGTAATAAAGTAATGACTTTTCAAATAAGTTACATTACACGTTATTTTGACTGACAATTTCTTAGCTACGCTATCCTTATGAACCGCATAGCATTACAACAGTATGTACTGTACGTTAGCTAGTTATCTAACGTTAGTTGGCTACTAATACATCAAACTAGCCAGGCATTAAATTAACTATATGCTATCTAGCTAATTACCCAACGTTTATTGATTTGATTCTTCACGTTCTTAGCTGTGGTATAGTCATTGTGACTTCTCAATGGACTTGTTAATTCTGGCTATCTACTCCGATTTCAGAGCACTCTCGTCTGTGTGCCAGAGCGCAGAATAACTTAAGGATTTACGAACGCTCAAAACCCGTTGAATATGGCCGGTGTCAGTAAACGTCGGCAAAAACAAGTGTAATTAAATTGTTGCCAGCAGCACAGTAACAGTTACCAACAATCTGGGTAACATGAAAACAGCCTAACCAGCTTTGCTACGGTGAGTAAAATGGTCAGAATGAGGTGTTCTTTCATTTGTGTCTGGAAGTAGCTAGCAAGCTAGCCAATGTTAGCCAGTTAGCTTGGGTGCTTGACTGCCGTTGTGAGGTCTGAACGCTCGGATCAACCCTACTCCTTGACCACAGTGTCCAGTGTACGCTCCGATAGTGAAACGCTCTGAATTTACGAACTGACAATCTGACAATGCTCTGGATTCATGCACTCTGAGCGCACTCTGGCACTCCAGATTGATTTACAAACCCACCCAAAATCGTAAAATGTCTAGCTAGCCATTTGTTATGCTAACAAGCTAGCAAGAGGTTGCATAGCAACAACATCAACTTCCAAGAGACAGGCGAAGCGCTAGTACGTTTAACTGAAAGGATACCATTTCTTTACAGTAAACTAAAATGAACTAATAGTATATAGTATATACTCATTAAGTATGTAGTATACTGTATGTTGTATGGGTATTCAAACACAGCTTCTGTCTTGACTTCAACCTCAAGTGTCTTCTTCTCAGTCATTTATACAAGTTCAGATAGGGGAAGAGGGTTAGAGCAGAGGGTTTGTGTGAGATAAGTGTGTAAGACAAAGTGCAGTTAATAAAAGGTCCCATGGTTATCCTGCTGTCTCTGTGATGTCAATGACTAGACTGCTGAAAACTAAGGCTGTCAAATCAAATCAAATTGTATTGGTCACATACACGTGTTCAGCAGACATTATTGCGGGTGCAGCGAAATGCTTGTGTTTCTAGCTCCAACAGTGCAGTAATATCTAACGTCTAACAATTACACAACAATATACACAATACACACACATCTAAAATAAAAGAATGGAATTAAGAATATATAAATATTTGGGAGAGCAGTGTCAGAGCGGTAAAGACTAAGATACAGTAGAATAGGATAGAATACAGTATATACATATGAGATGCGTAATTTAAAACATGTAAACATTATTATTAAAGTGACCAGTGTTCCATTATTAAAGTGGCCTGTGATTCCAAGTCTATGTATATAAGGCAGCAGCCTCTACGTTGCCAGTAATGGCTATTTAACAGTCTGATGGCCTTGAGATTGAAGCTGTATTTCAGTCTCTCGGTCACAGCTTTGATGCAGCTGTACTGACCTCACCTTCTGGATGATAGCTGGGTGAACAGGCAGTGGATGGGGTGGTTGTTGTCCTTGATGATATGTTTGGCCTTCCTGTGACATTGGGAGCTGAAGGTGTCCTGGGGGGCAAGGTGTTTGCCCCCGGTGATGCATTGGGCAGACCGCACCACCCTCTGGAGAGCCCTGCAGTTGCGGGCGGTGCAGTTGCCATACCAGGAGGTGATATAGCCTGACAGGATGCTCTCAATTGTGCATCTGTAAAAGGTTGTGAGGGTTTTAGGTGCCAAGCCACATTTCTGCAGCCTCCTGAGGTTGAAAAGGCACTGTTGCGCCTTCTTCACCACATTGTCTGTGTGGGTGGACCATTTCAGTTTGTCTCTTTCTGATTGCCTTATGCCATTGAAATTAAAGGAATGGCATGATGTTTCATGCAGGGTTGAATAATTCAGAAAGTGAAGTCAATTACTATTCTGCTGTAACGTTAAGCGTTATTCCACTCTCTCTATGAAGACAAAGGCTGTCCTGTCCTCTGTGAAATACGTGACTACTTTGCTGTCCCTGCAAAGTCTGGGGTTATCCCAGTGTTTAAGTGAAATCCACTTAAAGTCAATGACTAATCTGCAGTATTTAAGGAGCCCTGGACTATCCTTCTGTCTTTAGGAAGTCATAACTGATCTGCTGTTATTATGAAATCCACCACTAGTCCTCACTCTGTGAATTCCAAGACTGTTCTGTTATGACCACGATTATCATGGTCGAGGCGAAGGCATGGAGGGTCAGCCTCCTTACAACAGGTCCCTAGCTGCTCCAGCACTTTCTGAATTATTCAACGCTGCATAAAACATCGTGCCATTCCTTTAACTTCACTGGCATAGGGCAATCAGAAAGAGAAGAAGAGATATACTGTAGACGGAAGAGAGAAAGAGAGAAAGAGAGAAAGAAAGAAAGAAAGAAAGAAAGAAAGAAAGAAAGAAAGAAAGAAAGAAAGAAAGAAAGAGAGATGAGAAAGAGAGATTTAGAGTCAGGAGATTAATAGCAGTGTTGAGGCTTTTCTCATCTTGCCACAAGTTAACTTGTACATCCAGAGAGAACTATCTCCGCACAACATCTGGTGTAAGACCAGAGAAGGAATTAAAGGGAAGGTTTAAAAAAGAAAGATAGAGGGAGGGAGGGATGGAGGGAGCCAGGGAGGGTGAAATTATTTGGCTAATCCCTGTTAACAAATCTAAAACCGGATCGGTCATCAGAAATCTGGGTGGAGTTTCCATGACGACAAGTTGTCCAATGGCGTCCGTAATCTGTCTTAATGTGGCTCAATAGAGTTTGCTGGAGTCTCTGTGCTTTTACTGTGTGCTGTATCTGGCCAATTAGAACGCCTGATGCACTAGAGAAGAGTGGAGGGCTTAAGAGTGGGCCTAACTAAATGACTAAATAATCAGCAATCACTTTAATTACGAAGTGCATTCAACTCAGACAGAATCTCTCCCTGTATACTCTCAATGCTGTCTAAATTGTCTCGATGCCAAAAGAAATATCCAAATGTGGATCACAATTGAGTGTTCCCCCGATACTGCAGTGGACTGTTTTCAACAAACATCATTATTTATGGGTGAAAACAAGACATCAATGACAATCAATATTGACATCTCAGGTCAAACGGTTTTGTCTAAAGCCGAGCAACAATAATTGGCACTTGTTGTCATAGCGAAGATCAAAGCATTAGCAGCATACAATCAGCATGTTTTCCTGGGGCTACCCTGGCACGCTGTATGCTTCACTACCCACAAACCCCCCTCAGAACTGAACTGTTGCCACGGGAGACAAGGCAGTGTAACGTGGCGCTGATCTGTGTGTTACACCGATATCAGTCCTCCCTGACCTGTGGGCCATTTGATCTAACCGCTAACGCCGCAGGGAGCGCTAACCCTCAGCCGGGACCTGGCAAGAGGCCAAAGGAGAGATAATACTCCAAGGATGAACAGAACGATGAAAAGGAGAAAAGGGCAAAAAAAATAAGATAGTTTCATTTATTGGGTAATTTCATCTTCATGTTGAGAGTAAAAACAGCAGACAAAGCAGACTAAGCTTTAATGAAAGAAAAAAGAGAGAAATAGATATGAAGCTCTTCACGGGGTGGGAATTTAGAACCATATTTACCAGACACTGTCGAGTTTTGGGGTGTTGTGGAGGAGTGGGCTGATATGTTCTTAATTTAACAGCTGTGTAGCATTAGCACACTCATAACACACATGCTGAGACTGTTAGCTCCTAGAAGTAGTTCAGACGCAAACAGGAGCCACATGGAAGACTGAGAGTTTCAGCCCCGGCAGTGCGAACAGTTACCCTGCCAACGCGCTCCACTAAAGTCGAACAACCGTGAAAGTTTCATCAAAGTTAGCAGCATTCCCGCAGGGAATTCCCGTCTTTGTCATCGTGATCAGCATTCCGAGGATGAGATCAAAGGAGCTTTCGAGAATGATACATGCTCTCGCTGCCGTTAGCTATTGACACGCTCATATTCTGTGCCAGTCTATAGAGCCGTGGAATCTGGGATGTGAGGTAAGTTTGTAATAGGAACATCAGCCAAAGATTTAACATAGATTTCTTTTGTCTTTTTGTTCTAAATTGTATGCCTGCCCATATTCCCTGTATGCACCTCACACATTTATGTGTAACACCCCCTAATATCAGGTTGTTAATTGCAATCCCAGTGTTATTTTTCTCAACATTTCTGCTCCAATGTGTAAATTCTCAGACACTTCACTCTGTCTTTGTCTCCATAGATTTTTGGGGCACAGAGCTAGCAGAACATGAATGGTTAATTTCTTCACACCCATCAGTTAGACTGGCTGTTTTATCAGTGGGACTTGTTGTTGGAGTTGATCAGTAGCTGACACATTGAATACACCCTCATCCCCTCCTCCCCCCTCCCCTTCTCCCTGGTCAACACAGCCCAAAGCCCCACTTAGATCAACTGCTAATCTGATGAAAGTGGCAGGACATCACAATATCAGTAATTCATCAGATTAAATCATGCTTAAAGAGATGACCGTAGCTTCTGGGAATAGTTAGCGTGTGTTCGCGTGTGTGTGTGTGCGTGCCTGCCTGCATGTGTGTGTGTGTGTTTTTTTTCCCGTTCATGTGTGTGTGAGAAACGATTAGGCTCAGCAGTTATTCTCAGCCATGCAGCTCTCTGACTAGTCATATCTCTCATTGATACGCTGGGTCCTCAGTCATTAAGGAGCACGAGGAAGGAACACTCATTTATTGGCCAGGCAGATTAGTACAGCCATTGAATGTGATGAGGGTGGTGCAGGATGGCAGGAAGGATGGACACATCAGCAGCTGTCACTCGCCACGGTGGCTTCCCTTGGTCATGCATTCTGTTACGGAGGAACACACTCCATCGCTCTCTCTCAGACTCTCTGACTTACCCCCACATACCCATTCTTCTAAACCTATATCTTATATCGTTGCTCTGTCCGCAGTAGTACAGTTGAAGATGCGTTCTATCTCCTAGAGATGAACGCAGTTTGGTGCGAAAGGTACAAATCAATCCCAGAACAACAGCAAAGGACCTTGTGAAGATGCTGGAGGAAACAGGTACAAAAGTATCTATATCCACAGTACAATGAGTCCTGTATCGACATAACCTGAAATGCCGCTCAGCAAGGAAGAAGCCACTGCTCCAAAACCGACATAAAAAAGCCAGACTACGGTTTGCAACTGCACATGGGGACAAAGATCATACTTTTTGGAGAAATGTCCTCTGGTCTGATGAAACAAAAAAATAACTGTTTGGCCATAACGACCATCATTATGTTTGGAGGAAGAAGGGGGAGGCTTGCAAGCCGAAGAACACCATCCCAACCATGAAGCACAGGGGTGGCAGCATCATGTTGTGGGGGTGCTTTGCTGCAAGAGGGACTGGTGCACTTCACAAAACAGATGGCTTCATGAGGAGGTACAATTATGTGGATACGTTGAAGCAACATCGAGACATCAGTCAGGAAGTTAAAGCTTGGTCGCAAATAGGTCTTACAAATGGACAATGACCTCAAGCATACTTACAAAGTTGTGGCAAAATGGCTTAAGGACAACAAAGTCAAGGTATTGGAGTGGCCATCACAAAGCCCTGACCTCAATCCTATAGAACATTTGTGGGCAGAACTGAAAAAGTGTGTGCGAGCAAGGAGGCTTACAAACCGGACTCAGTTACACCAGCTCTGTCAGGAGGAATGGGCCAAAATTCACCCAACTTATTGGGGGAAACTTGTGGAAGGCTACCTGAAATGTTTGTCCCCAAGTTAAAAAATGTAAAGGCAATGCTACCAAATATTAATTGAGTGTATGTAAACTTCTGACCCACTGGGAATGTGATGAAAGAAATAAAAGCTGAAACAAATGATTCTCTATACTATTATTCTGACATTTCACATTCTTAAAATAAAGTGGTTATCCTAACTGACCTAAGACAGGGCATTTTTATTGTGAAAAACTGAGTTTAAATGTATTTGGCTAAGGTATATATAAACTTCCGACTTCAGCTGTTTATGCTTATTTAAATATTTTGAAAACAAACTTAAACATACCAAGAACAATTTAGTTCCATCACTGTTGCTAAATATCATGTGGCTGTCCATTGTAGTGATTTATGTCTATCTGTGTGTGTGTGTGTGTGTGTGTGTGTGTGTGTGTGTGTGTGTGTGTGTGTGTGTGTGTGTGTGTGTGTGTGTGTGTGTGTGTGTATGCTTACAAGTAAAACACTTGTATACTAGTTGAAAGCCAATGTCAACCTCCTCTCTTTCATGTTGGCAAAACGGTCTATGTCTCTGTCATACAGTACACAGTTAGTTGTGGTGTCATAGACTCCTAGCTAAAATCCTTACTAGCCAAACTTCCTTGCATGGGCAACAATGAACCAGCTAAGTTATCTAGCTAGTTAACGTGAGCCTACTAGGCTACATCTAGGCTACATATTGAACTTCAAATCGTCTCAGACCAGAGGCACAATATATACATTTTGTGGTGAGTTTGGACCCAGGTGCAGAGAAGAGACCAGACAAGGAATCAGCGGCTAAGGATAAACAAAATACTTTACTGAGAAACGGAAGGATCACAGTAACACTAAGTCTCAAAAACTCACTCAGGAGACAAACGCACACAACACATAATTCAAGCTTCAGCAAAGGACAACAGAAAACACACCTCTTTTAACAGTAACATCATAATGAGTAAATAGGACACACCTGATTGTCGTTAATGTCTCTCAGACGGTCTCTGGCACCCTCTGGTGACAGGTGGAATCATGACACATTTACGGTTAGATCAGAATTGCTGTCATTACATTTACATTTTAGTCATTTAGCAGACGCTCTTATCCAGAGCGACTTACAGTAGAGTGCATACATTTTATTATATTTTTTACATTTCATTACATTTTTACATACTGAGACAAGGATATCCCTACCGGCCAAACCCTCCCTAACCCGGACGACGCTATGCCAATTGTGCGTCGCCCCACGGACCTCCCGGTTGCGGCCGGCTGCGACAGAGCCTGGGCGCGAACCCAACCCAGCCTCGGCGCGAACCCAGAGACTCTGGTGGCGCAGCTAGCACTGCGATGCAGTGCCCTAGACCACTGCGCCACCCGGGAGGTCATAATCTATACAGAGAATTACGTCAAAACCACAAGTCCAAATCGACATCTCCATTTATGGCTTAGGAAAGAGCCAATTTAACAAGCTAGCTACTGCAGGACATCAACACAAGCAGACCAGAAACAGACATGTTTGTCTGACAGTGATGAGGTTTTGCTCAAGATGTGATTTGATTGGTGTGAATCCAAATCCAAACTGGCCTCCAGTGGGGGGCGTTTTGCTGCTCCTGGACAACCCACAGTTGAGCTCAGCTCAATGCTAATTGGCTAATTATTTAATATTTTTTTCATCAAGGGAGGCCAAATGCTTGCTGGCATCAATGAATCAAATGCTACGGCAGCAACATATCACACTCTTTTGTTCCAGACAGCATCAGATACATGGGCATCACATACTGAGACAGAGGGGCGCTGTTTCCCTCGCATTGATGATTTCACCGGTGAGATTCAGCCACTTGTGAATTGACAGAAAATTATAAAAACACATCTACTTATTTTTATTTTTATTTTAGAATTGTATTTTTTTCATTGGTGAAATATTTGGGGAAGCCTGGCTTCCATTGGCAGCCATGAATTCATGCCACTGTCTGACCATTTCAGTGACGCTGAGGGGACTGCTAAAACATGCTGTCTTCATCCTTCTGTCTTTCCCTTCTGTATGTCTCTCATTCCTCTCTCTCTCTCTCCGCTCTCTTTCTCTCCCGGAGTCAAAAAAAGATGTGAGATGTGAAGAAGAGTAGAAGAAGTGTCTGTTGGATATTAGCATACGCTTAAGGGCAGATTATGCATTTCCCTTTTGGTTCTTTTCTTTTACAGCCCATAGCACAATCATGTATGCACAGGAGAGCGCGACGGGGCCGGCTTTATCAGGAAAGGTCAGGCTAGATTTTGAGATGATATTACCAAACGTATTTACTATTCATAAGGACATCAGGGTCAGGGGCTTTTCACTGTGGTTCTAACTCTATAAGTAAGATAAGAAAAACGTCTTTAAACTCTCTCTTTGTTTTAGAAGTAAACTCAAGGCTGCAGATGTAGCCTGCAGTACCATGGCATGTGAGAACGTAATTAGCCTAATAATAAAGGTGTTAGATTGCAGTTTTGCGTCATTCGTTTGGATGACTAAAATGTAAGGTTTTTAGGCATAAGTGGGAGTGAATCAACGGCAACTCATCGACGTGAGCGGTTGAGTATCGGCGTTTTGAATGTGGACTTTTGCTTGCTTTCTTATCCATCCAACACCCATCCCAGAAATGTTCTTGAAAAGATTTCTCTCATTTTCATGAGAGTATGGATAAGACATCCTCAAGTGGCCGGAGGGCTATTTAGATTTTATGGTCTCTTTATTTGGTGAATGAATTCGTAAATTGAATATCTTGAGGCCATCCACAAAGGTTTGCTCTCATAATTAAGCAGCATTTCCTAATATCCTCTTCAGTAAGCTCAGGGGCGTCTTTTTTCAAGTCCACGCTTTACGAGCCCTCCTTTTCCTTTTCTCTCCGTAGGGTTCCTATCCTATCGTGTGATTGGATATTAAATTACTCCCCTGCTTCCTTGACAGCAGATGGGGGTTAGCTCGCAGTAAGGTCAATAACAGAATCAACTTGGCGACGGTCACCCTGGCAACCCGTCATTGGAACGATTTGTACCTGCTAATGACCCATAATGTTAAATAGCGCTTGTGGGAGTGACTGGCAATCAGACTGTCATACTTGAAAGATACATAACTCTCAATGATTTTGCTGCCATGAGACCCAACTGTAAAGATCTGATCTTTTGCAAATGGCCCTTCTGAAAAAATCATTGTTACATTAGTCATATTGATGGGACAATTTGTCGGCGGTGAGAGCAGAAATCCATGTCCTCTCCATTACCACACTGTCAATAGTCACTGCTAGAGAGTATGAATGAGACCCTTAACTTCTAACATAGGGGAACCATTATCATTAAACAATTTAAGCATTCATACATGTATATGCACAACACACACATGATGTAGTGGTTATTGGAAGCATGGCATTGGGTTGTATGTGGTTTGGATGTAACAGTGCTGCATGACAGGAGAGAAAGAGGAAGAGAAAGAGCGAGAGGGGGAGAAAGGGGATAGCGAGAGGGGAGAAAGAGAGAGGGGAGAAAGGGGATAGAGAGAGGGGAGAAAGCGAGAGGGGAGAAAGCGAGAGGGGAGAAAGAGAGAGGGGAGAGAGAGGGGAGAAAGAGAGAGGGGAGAAAGAGGAAGAGAGAGGGGAGAAAGAGAGAGAGGATGGAGGAAGAGAGAGAGGGGAGAAAGAGAAAGGGGAGAAAGAGGAAGAGAGAGGATTGAGGAAGAGAGAGAGGGGAGAGAGGGGGGAGAGAGAGGATGAGAGAGAGAGGATGAGAGAGAGGGGAATGGAGGGAAAAGAGAGGGGAAAGATAGGAAGAGAGAGGGGAGATAGAGAGGGATAGAGAGGGGAGAGATAGAGGGGAGAGAGAGGAAGATAGAAAGGGGGATAGAGAGAGGTGAGGGAGAGAGGAAGCGAGAGAAGGGGATAGAGACAGTACAAAGTAGAGGGAGAAAGGGAAAGAGTCAGTCAGGGAGAGAGAGAGGGAGAGGAAGTAAAGAGAGAGAGAGAAGACTTTCAACTTTAGAATGCAAATGATTCCCACAGCCCTTTGTTGCACTGTACCACATCCCCTGTTTTTTAACTCTGCCAATTAAAATGAGTTCCCCCTTTAAAGAAAAGTCTCAAATATAAAAGGAGCTTTGTGGTTCTCTAATAGGGGTCCTGCTGTGTGGTAGGAGTCAGTCGCACTGGCCTGGCATAGCCGCTCCGCCCTCTGGAGCTTGATCAGCTTCCCCACAAGGTCAGACCCACAGGGGTACTCACACGTCCCTAAACCGGCCAGTTTAAAATGCTTAGCTCAGAGCACACCCAATCAGACAGCCAATAAGCAGTCTGAAAGTGAAGAATTATGGGCCGACCTGGGAGGCATTTGTGGGGCCAGGGCCTTTGGTAGGCTGTAATCTGGTCTGGTGACTGATTTGACAGGACTGGGTTATCTGGTCTACTGATTGGACCGGGGGTTGTCCGTACAAAAACTAAAGACTAGACTAATCACACATGCATCATTTCCAAGTGGAATACAAAGGAGACGGACTCAGGAAGGCAGGGGTGTGATTATCGTAGTATTTCCTGGAACCTGTGATCAGTCACCTCCATAGACCCTCCTCTCCAACAACAGAGGAGTGGTAAACTTCTGCAAGCACAACCACAGCAACCAACCAGATGCAAGCTCTAGCTCTGGTTGACATTGAGATTAGAGAATCCAAGCATGACATGACTTTAGCGGTGAAGCGGTGTCAAACGTACCTACACTGAATACAGTCTTGACGAATTGCATTCTGAGTAACAAACAGCACTCAGACCCCCTCAGTACTCAGACCTCCCCCCCCCCCCTCCATGTCTCCTCTCTTCTCTTCACTCCCTCCCAGCTTCTCTTGAGTCAGTTCTCCTGCAGTCAGAGCCAGTGCTGAGGGACTGATTTAGCTTTGGCACGGAGCAATGCGGAGCAGCGCCCACCACTTAGATGACTTTTAAAAGGCCTGGCTGATAAAGCAGTAAGGCAACAACATTCTGATCAACAAGACTTCTGGCTTCGGCTCCAAATCTATTCTCTCTCCTGGCCTCCCTCCCTCCCTCCCTCCCTCCCTCCCTCCCTCCCTCCCTCCCTCCTCTCCTGGCCTCTCCCCCCTCTCCCTCCCTCCCTTCCTCCCTCCTCTCCTGGCCTCCCCCCCTCTCCCTCCCTCCCTCATCTCCTGGCCTCCCTCCCTCCCTCCCTCCCTCCCTGCCTGCCTCCTCTCCCGGCCTGCCTCCTCTCGTCTCTTCTCTAGGCTTCCTCTGTACAATGCCGTCACATGGTTCTGGGAGAGAGTGATGGGTTTCTGGAGGCAGATCAATAGCCCAAGGCCTCAGGCCCAGATTTGGTCTCTCCACTGGGAATTTAAGCTCCCTTCCACCCGCCACCCACATCCAATACACACCAAACCTCTGCCTCACCCTGCATCCCGATCCTCCCACCCCCCAACCCCTGTCTGTCCCATTCATCAAAACTGCGCTCCACTCTGCCAGTATAATAGAGCCAATCACAGAGAGGCAGTCTGCATTCAGCCGCTCCACTCTCAAACCTTTCCATCACAGGGCTCTTAGAGATAAGAGAGGAGAGCCGCTGCCTTTCTCTCTTTTGTTTCAGCCAGGAGTCACGTAGAGGCCACTGTCATTTGTTTCTCTCTCTCTGCAGTTCTGTGATTCAGTATCTTGAGCACTAATTGGCTTCATTTGAATGCTGCTAGATAGCTCCACCAATAGGATGCCTGTTTGTTAGCAGTTATTTCTGCCCTGGTGATTTCTGATAATAGGGCTCATATGGTACAGGATATTTGGTATGGCTCCCATGTCCAATTCTACTTTCCCAGTACTATATCCTTACTCTTTCCCATTGCCAACTGTCATGGCCTGCTTTAGTAAGTAGTACGTACTCTTTCGAACTCAGACTTCCACCGATCCATTTCCCCTCAACCATAGATTATTGAGAACCTTGATTGGAATCCATCATTTAACTGTTTGTTTACCTCATGTTGTTCACAGGGAAAACACACAGTAGCAAACTTCTCGGTTTTCCCATAATTATACCAGGCATTGAGAATTTGTGGACCATCTTTTGCGCACACTTCCACATGCACATGTACTCTCAAATGCATAGACACACACACACAGGCACACACACAAAGGCACACAAACACACAGGGGGATCAACTAGAATCACCATGGTACCTGATGTACTCTTCCCTCACTCTACTGTGGTTTGCAAAATGCCTTAAGCACTGCACATGCAGCCGTAGATAAGAGAGAGAGAGAAGAGACAGAGAGAGGGAGGAGAGAGAGAGAGAGGGAGGAGAGAGAGAGAGGGAGGAGAGAGAGGGATGAGACAGAGAGAGGGAGGAGAGAGAGAGAGAGAGGGAGGGAGGAGAAAGAGAGAGAGAGAGGGAGGAGAGAGAGGGATGAGACAGAGAGAGGGAGGAGAGAGAGAGAGAGAGGGAGGGAGGAGAGAGAGAGAGAGGGATGAGAGAGAGAGAGAGAAGAGACAGAGGGAGGGAGGAGAGAGAGAGAGAGGGAGGGAGGAGAGAGAGAGAGGGATGAGACAGAGAGAGGGAGGAGAGAGAGAGAGAGAGGGAGGGAGGAGAGAGAGAGAGAGGGATGAGAGAGAGAGAGAAGAGACAGAGAGAGGGAGGAGAGAGAGAGAGAGAGGGAGGGAGGAGAGAGAGAGAGAGGGAGGGAGGAGAGAGAGAGAAGAGACAGAGAGAGGGAGGAGAGAGAGAGAGAGGGAGGGAGGAGAGAGAGAGAGAGGAAGGGAGGAGAGAGAGAGAAGAGACAGAGAGAGGGAGGAGAGAGAGAGAGAGAGAGGGAGGGAGGAGAGAGAGAGAGGGATGAGAGAGAGAGAGAGAGGGAAGGAGGAGAGAGAGAGAGGGATGAGAGAGAGAGAGAGAGAGAAGAGACAGAGAGAGGGAGGAGAGAGAGAGAGAGGGGGGAGAGAGAGAGAAAGAGAGAGACAGAGAGGGGAGAGAGAGAGAAACAGAGAGAGGGGAGATAGAGAGAGTGAAGAGAGACAGAGAGAGAGAGACAGACAGAGAGAGAAAGAGTGAAGAGAGACAGACAGAGAGAGAGAGACAGCCAGACAGACAGACAGAGTGTGTGTGTGTGAGAGAGAGAGAGTGAAGAGAGACAGACAGAGAGAGAGAGACAGACAGACAGAGAGAGAGAGTGAAGAGAGACAGAGAGACAGACAGAGATAGAGAGATGGCAGCAGATGGCATTATGGCAGCGAGGTGTGGGGTCCACTTGCAAAACAAGATTTCATCAAATGGGACAAACATCCCATTGAAACCCTGCATGCAGAGTTCTGTAAGATTCTCCTACATGTCCAGAGGAAAACTACAAACAATGCATGCAGGGCAGAATTAGGCAAATATCCACTAATAATAAAAACTCAAAAAAGAGCAATTAAGTTTTGGAAACATCTAAAATACAGTGACCCCCTCTCATATCACTACCAAGCCCTGCAATACCAAGAGCTGAGCAAAGAAAAGAGTCCCCTCATCCAGCTGGTCCTGGGGCTGAGTTCACAAACCTGTTCTACTAACACACTGAAGCCTCAGGACCAGAACATCCAATCAATCAGAATAAACCAAATTACAACACAGTCAAAACAAAACTACATTGCTTATTGGGAAACACAAGCACAAGCACAGAGCAAAATGCAGTGCTATCTGGCCCTAAATCGACAGTACACCGTGGCTAACTATTTGACTATGGTTACTGATCAAAACCTTAGAAAAACCTTGACAAAGTACAGGCTCAGTGAGCACAGCCTTGCAATTGAGAAGGGTAGACACAGGAAAACCTGGCTCCCTGTAGAGGAAAGGCTGTGCAACCACTGCACAACAGCAGAACCTGAGACGGAGCTGCATTTCCTGACAAAATGTCAAAAATATAAAACAATTAGAGAGTGTCATTTCCCCAAATTTGAAACTCTTATTCAAGGTTTCAAAGACCTCTCTGATGAGAGTAGGCTACCCGTCCTGTTGGGGGAGGACGCAGAGAGCTGTGGGTTGGCAGCGCACTACATTGCTGCCTGCCATAAGTTGAGGGACAGTGTCTGACAGACCAATCAACCTGCACATGTACTCTACTGTATGTTTATTGTTATTGTTGAATGTATGGTTATTTTGACACTTAGTTATTGTTGTTACTGTTGTCCCGTTGACAATTTTGATTCTCTTTTTTATATTGTAAATAAGCTTTGGCAATATGTACATTGTTACGTCATGCCAATAAAGCAAATTGAATTGAATTGAATTGAATTGAGAGACAGACAGAGACAGACAGAAAGAGAGAGACAGAGAGAGAGAGAGTGAAGAGAGACAGACATACAGAGAGAGAGACAGACATACAGAGAGAGAGACAGACATACAGAGAGAGAGAGAGTGAAAAGAGACAGACAGAGAGAGAGAGAGTGAAAAGAGACAGACAGAGAGAGAGAGAGAGTGAAGAGAGACAGAGACAGAGAGAGAGACATACAGAGAGAGACAGAGACAGAGACAGAGACAGAGACAGAGACAGAGACAGACAGACAGACAGACAGACAGACAGACAGACAGACAGAATGAGAGAGTGAGAGAGAGACGGGTCTCTTCATTTCTTCTCAGTCCAAGTGAGAGAAAACACATTGATTTTGCATCTTGCAGCATTGAGCATACATTTCCTTTATAAATGAAGAGACAAGCTGGGAATTAGACACACCAAGTAGGAAGAGGGGCAGGTGGGACGGTCCGGCACAGTGTCAGCAGTATGAAGTGAACTACTTCAAAACATACAGAATTATAGAGAGATAACATTTTAAAGTATCCCATTTAAGAATCTGAAAAAAGTAAACAGAACAGCAACATCATTGTTGCATTGCTTGGTTATGTGGACTCTCAACTGTCAACTGGCTCGTTTTTTATCCAGTTATCTCTGACAGATTCTGATAGGCTTTTTTCCTTGCTCAATTAATTACAAAAGCATTGGATTGATTTTCGCGAGAGGGCAGTTTATGGTGTCATGAAGGTTAACATTACTGGAGGAGAATGATGACCATGATAACCATGGAAACTACAGCTAGTCATGACTGTAGTACCATGGTAATGACATACAATGTAAACATTGGTCATTTGACTGGAATATACTATAACTTACTTAATTATCTTCATTCATATGTGGAACATAAGGTTTCCTTGAGAGAGGGCCACAGCTGTCAATCATCTGCTTTTTTTGGATGGCTTTCCAAGACAGGCCACAGCCCATAACCTCCTTCTCCAAGTTTCCTCGCCAGGTTTCCTTTGACTGAAATATAGCGAAACAAAAATGTACAAATAACTCGTAGCTTTAATTCTGATGTTGTTTTGTTTGACGTGTGTTTTGCTTTCTTAGAATTGTGACATGCTTGTGGTTGGCTTGAACCCCCAAAAAATACATTCAGACCCTTCACTTTTCCACATTTTGTTATGTTTCAGCCTTATTCAAAATTGTATTACATTTATCAAATCTACACAGAATACCCCATAAACAGGTTAAAATCCGGGCTCTGGCTGGGACACTCAGGGACATTCAGAGACTTGTCCCGAAGCCACTCCTGCATTGTCTTGGCAGTGTGCTCAAGGTCGTTGCCCTGTTGGAAGGTGAACCTTCGCCACAGTCTGGTGTCCTGAGCGCTCTGGAGCAGGTTTTCATCAAGGATCTCTCTGTACTTTGCTCCGTTCATCTTTCCCTCGACCCTGACTAATCTCCCAGTCCCTGCCGCTGAAAAACATCCCCACAGCATGATGCTGCCACTATCATGCCTCACCGTAGGGATGGTATTGGCCAGGTGATGAGCGGTACCAGGTGTCCTCCAGATGGGACACTTGGCATTCAGGCCAAAGAGTTCAATCTTGGTTTCATCAGACCAGAGAATCTTGTTTCTCAAGGTCTGAGAGTCCTTTAGATGCCTTTTGGCAAACTCCAAGAGGGCTGTCATGTGCCTTTTACTGAGGAGTGGCTTCCATCCGGCCACTCTAGCATAAAGCCCTGATTGGTGGAGTGCAGCAGAGGTGGTTGTACTTCTGGAAGGTTCTCCAATCCCCACAGAGAAACTCTGGAGCTCTGTCAGAGTGACCATCGGGGTCTTGATCACCTCCACTCTGCCAGTATAATAGAGCCAATCACAGAGAGGCAGTCTGCATTCAGCCGCTCCACTCTCAAACCTTTCCATCACAGGGCTCTTAGAGATAAGAGAGGAGAGCCGCTGCCTTTCTCTCTTTTGTTTCAGCCAGGAGTCACGTAGAGGCCACTGTCATTTGTTTCTCTCTCTCTGCAGTTCTGTGATTCAGTATCTTGAGCACTAATTGGCTTCATTTGAATGCTGCTAGATAGCTCCACCAATAGGATGCATGTTTGTTAGCAGTTATTTCTGCCCTGGCCAGGTGATGGAGGCCACTGTTTTCTTGGGGACCTTCAATGCTGCAGAAATGTTTTGGTACCCTTCCCCAGATCTGTGCCTCGACACAATCCTCTATAGACAATTCCTTCGACCTCATGGCTTGGTTTTTTCTCTGACATGCACTGTCAACTGTGGGACCTTATATAGACAGGTGTGTGCCTTTTCCAAATCATGTCCAATCAATTGAATTTACCACAGGTGGACTCCAATAAAGTTGTAGAAACAACTCAAGGATGATCAATGGAAACAGGACGCACCTGAGTGCAATTTCGAGTCTCATAGCAAAAGGTCTGAATACTCATGTAAATAAGGTTTGTAATTTATATTTTTTTATACAATTGCAACAAAAAAAGGGCTTTATGTAACTATGTAAATATGTCAACGCTTTTGTCCTACAGTGCATGAAATTACCAAAAAAAAAGAGAGAGAGGACTCGCTGGTCCCAAAGGACAGGGAGGCTGGGATTGGGGAAATAAAGAAGGGAAATAATGGATGTAAAACAATCCTTGAAATGACTGGGCAAACTGAATATGATTTACAGACTGGCTTTCTGCCCCAGAGACAGTGCCTGCTCTCAAATGTAAATAGTTACATTAAGTTCAAGCTAAATATTTGATATCATTCAAACAACTGTCTGTATGCAGTCCCCTGAGACATAAGCTCACTGCAAACAGCCTCTGTGTGTGTGTGTGTGTGTGCGTGCGTGCGTGCGTGTGTGTGTGTGTGTGTGTGTGTGTGTGTGTGTGTGTGTGTGTGCGTGCGTGTGCGTGTGTGTGTGTGTGCGTGTATATCCATGTTTGTTAAATCATAAACACACAGCAAAACCTTTTAACTTAAAATAAACACACAGTTCGCTGCCTTGCCAGTAAGGGCTAAGGTAAATACCAGACAGGTCAAGGGTGAATCTCTTTATTCCAAATTCAATATAAATACACAGAACCACACACACAAAGATGTCTTAATTTGAGACAAATTTCTCAATTGGGGGCCATCACGTTATTTGTTCCATTTAGTGTTGGCATAATCAACTGAGCCTGTTTGCCCCACTTGAAGCCTACTTGAGGGATTGCTTGCATTCAACATTTTACTTAGGCAGCGAAATAATCATTGTTTTTGGCCCGTCCATCTAGAGTGTTGCCAGTATTATTGTACCATCAACTACTCCTGATTGGCACAAATGCCAATGCCTGGTCAATACATGTATTCATCACTGGTCACACACACACACACACACACACACACACACACACACACACACACACACACACACACACACACACACACACACACACACACACACACACACACACACACACACACACACACACACACACACACACACACACACACACACACACACACACACACAATCCCTATTACAATTCACACAGACATTAACTCTGTCAGCCTTAGCCATACTCCTTAATTAAGGACAACAGGGTCACCCTAAGGGCGCCAGTGAGTTGTTGTGCTCTGTTAGTATCGCTGTGGAAAATACCCATTTTAGATGCTAATGAAGCTGCAGTGTTCCATCTTAAGTGTGGGCGAAACAGCACTTAGCACCTGAGTCAGCAGGGACTGGGCTCATAATGGAGGGAGAAGGCATTATGCAGATGGACTACTGTTAGACTGTCAGGGTTCATCAGGCCAGGCAAAACACCTTGGTGCCAAGCACACACCGACACAGAGCGACTGTACGCACACACACACACACACACACACACACACACACACACACACACACACACACACACACACACACACACACACACACACACACACACACACACACACACACACACACACACACACGCACGCGCGCGCGCTTCCTCACAAATCAATGTGTCAGCAGCACACATTCACCCACGTACACACACACACACACACACACACACCCTAACAATATTCATACCAGTCCCTACGTTACAGATGTTTCCATGACTGTTTGACATTGGCATGCCGTTGGTACACCAGTGTTACTGTGACTGTAAACTGCTCTAGTGGATGTGTAGTCAGGGTCTGAACCATGGACCTATGGCTCCCACTGTTGCATGATTGAGTCCAGGCCTCTAGCCCTGACAGGCCACACAGAGAACACTAACACAACCATGGTGGTGCCAACCACCATGACCACCTCACAGCTCAGCCTGAAAGGTGGGGGGGAGAAAGGGAGGAGAATCTATGGAGAGGAAAGGTATGAAGGAAGGAAGACCTAGGGAGTGAAAGAGGGAAAATACTGTGAATCATACCATGAACATGATTGTCAATGAATCTTATTTTATTCATTTTGACCACACTTCAAAGATAGAAATGAGGTCTAGAGATATGGATATTGGGGTAAACGTGTGGGTGATTTACAGCTTTACGTATATACTATATGAAAGAGATAGCAAAATGGGCAGGAGAGGGAAAAGGAGAGTGACAGGGTAGATGATAGAGAGAGAGAGAGGAGGAGTGAGGTGGATCAGGCTCCAGTGCTTTTGTCAGGTCTCTGTGAACCAGTAAGCATAGGAGAAATACAGCTACCTTTCCAGAGAGAGAGAGATGGGATGCATATAGAGAAAGAGAGGGGAAGATAGAGAAAGATAGGGGAGAGAGGTGACACTAGCACGTGCACGTGCGCAGGCACACACACAGCCCTGTGTCGGACATCCTCCTCACAGGCTGTAACCATGATGGATGGTGAGGCTAGCTTTTGAAGGGAAAAAGGAGGAGAAAATGGCTGCTTTTCTCTCTCTCTCCTCTTTCTTCCTCACTCTTTCTCTCTCAGTCTGACTGGAGCTACTCTCTTGGTTTTCTTTTGTTTCTCTTATTTATTTTTTCTTTTACATCTTTTTGTTTCAATCCCTCCTTCCCTCCTCTCCTCCCTGGCTCCCTTCCCTCTCCACTTGCCATCCATCAAATGATGTTTTCCCTTTCCATTTAATCATTCAAACTCTAAACTGTGAATTAGGAACTCTCAGAGGTTGAAGTGTAATACAAAAATAATCAATAAATTGTGCAAATCTCAACGGCCCTATTGCCATGGCAACTCTCAGCAAAGGTGTTTGCCAGAAATGCAAGGGTGTACTACATGAATGTACTCTTTCTACTTTCACATCTTGTATATTCATTATTATAAGAAATACATGAGAAATTCACACATTGATGAACAAGACAGGGAGTAACTTCTTGTTGGTAATAGGGTTGTGATGGTCATGGAACTTTGGATGACGGTTATTGGCCAGCCAAATGACCGCAGTAACTGCAATAACCATTGGAATAATAAAAATATACACAATAATTTAAGATGCATGTTCTCCTCTCCTCCACTCCTGGCTTCATGTGTTGCCATTTAAATAGAATGAATAGGACAGGCGTCCCCATTCAAGTCAATGGCATATTGGGTGGACTTGTTGGCATACTGGGTGGACTTGTTGGCATACTGGGTGGACTTGTTGGCATACTGGGTGGACTTGTTGGCATACTGGGTGGACATACTGGGTGGACATACTGGGTGGACATACTGGGTGGACATACTGGGTGGACTTGTTGGCATACTGGGTGGACTTGTTGGCATAATGGGTGGACTTGTTGGCCTAATGGGTGGACTTGTTGGCCTAATGGGTGGACTTGTTGGCATAATGGGTGGACTTGTTGGCATAATGGGTGGACTTGTTGGCCTAATGGGTGGATTGGGGACCATTGCGAGTGTACCCATAGGAGCAAAGCTAGGTTGAAGATGATATGTATATTTTTGACCTAGTAGCAGAGCAGAACGTAACAGCAGGAAGTGTACCCATCAATGTGTGCTGTGATTTGGTGATTCAACTCAACTGCCATTACAAAAATTGCATTCTATTGCATGAGACTCATTAGTAAGTATCATTTGAAAAATAATTCTACATTACCATGGAAAGTATTTCATCACAATACCAGACAGCCATTGTGAGTGTACCCATGAGCGTACCAGTCAAATTGCCAGGGTTAGAGCTTCCAAGCCCATTTGAGTTATTATATTTCTACAGGTGCTGCTGCTGCAGGGAGGGGGACATCGGTTTGCTAGGCAACCAACGACTTGTTTGCTACAACACGTGGCTTGTTTCAGCAAAGTTATTTAATTTTCATGACGGTCTTCACCCATAACCGTCAGTTACATGGTTATACAGTAATTCTGCCATCTCTAATTGATAATGACTATTTCAGATTAATTGTGAATTGCATTGTTACACTTAGAAAAAAAGGTGCTATCTAGAACCTAAAATTATACTTTGGTTGTCCCCATAGGAGAACCTTTGAATAACCTTTTTGGGTTCCATGTAGAACACTTTCCACAGAAGTGTTCTACCTGCAGGTGCAGTATGGGACACACTGCTTAACCTGTTGGGGATGGGGGCGCTGTTTAGACTATTTATGCTAATGTGGCTAATTTTTTAAACGGCTTCCCACAAAATCCTTGATCGTACAATATGCATATTATTATTATTATTGGATAGAAAACAGTCTATAGTTTCTATAGGAGTTGAAATTTTGTCTCTAAGTGGAACAGAGCCCATTCTACAGCAATTTCCCTGACATGGAGTCAGATTTGAGAAATGTTGGCCACTCTTCTGAAGTCATTTAAAAGGGCACTGTCGTTGCTATGACTATACGGACACTTCTTACGTCTTCCCCTGGATGCCTTTACGTGATGACGATTCCAACGGTGTCGATTGCGCGTTCACAGGCCCTACAAATCAAAAAAACCTGAAGCTAGTCATTCTTTGGGAGCTGCGTCATGAGCCTAGAGGACCCCGGCGCGCACCTGTTCCAAGCGTTAGTTTAGCCTGTTATATTTCTCCGGTCATCTTTTCACTCGTTATAGGAGTTAAAAACATCATAAGGTAGTTAATTTAAAGCGTTTTATAGCAATTTATATCCGTTTAGTGCGATTTTGGGACATTTATTTTTGCAACGATGTGAAAAGTTGGGCACGCTTTTCAGTTCATCCCGAACGCAGTTGACATTTCCACATGGCAAGAGGACAGCTTTCCACCAAAAGACGATTTCTCCCAAGAAAGGATCCTTTGCCCAAGATACTGATGGAAGAACAGCTCAAGGTAGGACATTTTTATTATGATAAATCGTGTTTCTGTCGAAACATTTTAGTGGCTTAGAACGCCATGTTTTATGACGTAGCTTCGCTAGGCGCAAACTGTATTGAAAAGTAAGGATAAATTAAAAAATGTAATAACGCAATTGTATTAAGAATTAAATTGTCTATCAATCCCTGTCCACCCTATATTTTTTAGTCACGTTTATGAGTATTTATGTATAAGAGTAGATCACTGTCTAAGTGGCGCAAGGACATTTTCTTTACCAGCTTGTCTACATTTCACATTGTCTAACCATGATTTTGGTGGCTAAATATAAACGTTTTCGATCAAACTCTATATGGAATGTGTAATATGATGTTACAGGAGTGTCATCGGAAGAATTCTGAGAAGGTTAGTGAAAAAATTAATATCTTTTGGCGATGTTGACTTTTATCGCTCACTTTGGCTAGAATCAATGCTGGGCTGCTAATTGCTATGTGCTAAGCTAATATAACGATTTATTGTGTTTTCGCTGTAAGACACTTAGAAAATCTGAAATATTGTCTGTATTCACAGGATCTGTGTCTTTCGATTCGTGTATGCTGTGTATTTTTACGAAATGTTTGATGATTAGTAGTTAGGTAAACACGTTGCTCATTGTAATTATTCTAGTCCATTTGTGATGGTGGGTGCAATTGTAAACTATGCCATCTACCTGAAATATGCACTTTTTTCTAACAAAACCTATCCCATACCATAAATATGTTATCAGACTGTCATCTAATGAGTTTTTTTGTTGGTTAGGGGCTATAAATATCTTAGTTTAGCCGAATTGGTGATGGCTACTGGTGTTGGTGGACAAATAAAAGATGGTGGAATATGCTAATGTGTTTTTAGGTAATAGATGTACATCTTTACATATTGTGTCTTCCCTGTAAAACATTTTAAAAATCGGAAATGTTGACTGGATTCACAAGATCTGTGTCTTTCATTAGCTGTATTGGACTTTAATGTGTGAAAGTTAAATATTTTAAAAATATATTTTTTTTGAATTTCGCGGCACTGGTTTTTCAGTGGGGGGGGGGGGGGGGGGGTGCCGCTAGCGCCACGCTGATCCTAGACAGGTTAAACCTTTTGTCAATAGTGTCACGATCGTGTGGCGGATTGACGGACCAAAATGCAGCAGTTGGAAAATAAGCCATCTTCTTTTATTAAACAACACGAAGATGAACACGAACAAAACACTTAAACAAAACAACAAAACGACCGTGAAGCTACAAACGTTGTGCACAAACATACAGGCTACAAACGTTCTTACATAGACAATTACCCACAACCAATGAGAGCCTATGGCTACCCTAAATAAGGCTCCCAATCAGAGACAACCGAAATCAGCTGTCTCTAATTGGGAACTCATTCAGGTAACCATAGACTCTCCTAGATAACTAACCAACATAGACAACGCTAGACATCTACACTCAACACAAAACCATATACTACACCCCATAACCCCTTTACCAAATAAACACCCAAAACCAACAAAACATAAACATTCCCCATGTCACACCCTGACCTAACTAAAATAATAAAGAAAACAAAGAATAATAAGGCCAGGGCGTGACATTACCCCCCCCTTGAGGCGCGAACTCCGGGCGCACCATACACAGTCTAGGGGAGGGTCTGGGTGGGCTCCCCTCCACGGTGGCGGCTCCGGCTCTGGTCGTAGTCCCCACGTCACCACAGTACCTAACCACCTTCTAGGCTTCCTCCAAACGACCCCCCTCCACATTAACCCCATTGCATTAAGGGGGAGTTCCGGACTAAGGGACAGCTCCGGACTAAGGACCAGTACCAGGGTAAGGGGCAGTACCAGGGTCAGGGGCAGTACCAGGATAAGGGGCAGTACCAGGGTAAGGGGCAGCACCAGGGTAAGGGGCAGCACCAGGGTAAGGGGCAGCTCCAGGGTAAGGGGCAGCTCCGGACTGAGGAATGGCAGCTCCGGACTGAGGGACTGCAGCTCCGGACTGAGGGACTGCAGCTCCGGACTGAGGGACGGCCCATGGCTGGCTGACAGATCTGGCTGCTCATGGCTGGCTAACGGATCTGGCTGCTCATGGCTGGCTAACTGATCTGGCTGCTCATGGCTGGCTGACGGATCTGGCTGCTCATGGCTGGCTGACGGATCTGGCTGCTCATGGCTAGCTGACGGATCTGGCTGCTCATGGCTAGCTGACGGATCTGGCTGCTCATGGCTAGCTGACGGATCTGGCTGCTCATGGCTAGCTGACGGATCTGGCTGCTCATGGCTAGCTGACGGATCTGGCTGCTCATGGCTAGCTGACGGATCTGGCTGCTCATGGCTAGCTGACGGATCTGGCTGCTCATGGCTAGCTGACGGATCTGGCTGCTCATGGCTAGCTGACGGATCTGGCTGCTCATGGCTAGCTGACGGATCTGGCTGCTCATGGCTAGCTGACGGATCTGGCTGCTCATGGCTAGCTGACGGATCTGGCTGCTCATGGCTAGCTGACGGATCTGGCTGCTCATGGCTAGCTGACGGATCTGGCTGCTCATGGCTGACTGACGGATCTGGCTGCTCATTGCTGGCTGACTGATCTGGCTGCTCCTGTCTGGTTGGCGGCTCTGGCAGATCCTGTCTGGTTGGCGGCTCTGGCAGATCCTGTCTGGTTGGCGGCTCTGGCAGATCCTGTCTGACGGACGGCTCTAGTGGCTCCTGTCTGGCTGGCGGCTCTAGCGGCTCCTGTCTGGCGGACGGCTCAGTGGGCTCATGGCAGACGGGCGGCTTTGCAGGCTCATGGCAGACGGGCGGCTTTGCAGGCTCATTGCAGACGGATGGCTCAGATGGCGCTGGGGAGACGGATGGCTCAGATGGCGCTGGGGAGACGGATGGCTCAGATGGCGCTTGGCAGACGGGCAGTTCAGTCATTGCTGTGCAGACGGCAGACTCCTGCCGGCTGAGGCGCACTGTAGGCCTGGTGCGTGGTGCCGGGACTGGTGGCACCGGGCTGGGGACACGCATCTCAGGGCTAGTGCGGGGAGCAGGAACAGGGCATACTGGACCCTGGGAGCGCACATTAGGCCTAGTGCGTGGTGCCGGAACTGGTGGTACCGGGCTGGGGACACGCATCTCAGGGCTAGTGCGGGGAGCAGGAACAGGGCATACTGGACCCTGGGGACGCACATTAGGCCTAGTGCGTGGGGCCGGAACTGGTGGTACCAGACTGGGGACACGCATCTCAGGGCTAATGCGGGGAGCAGCAACAGGGCACACTGGACTCTCAAGGCGTACTATAGGCCTTGTGCGTGGTACCGGTACTGGTAGTACCGGGCTGAGGACCCGCACATCAGGGCGAGTACGGGGAGAAGGAACAGTGCGTACAGGACTCTAGAAGCACACAGAGGGCTTGGTGCGTGGTGTAGGCACTGGTGGTAATGTGCTGGAGACACGCACCACAGGGCTAGTACGTGGAGGAACAACAGGGCTCTGGAGACACCCAGGAAGCTTGATGCGTGGTGTAGGCACTGGTGGTAATGGGCTGGAAACACGCACCTCAAAGCTAGTGCGGGGAGCAGGAACAGTGCGTAAAGGGCTCTGGAGATGCACCTTAGACCTAGTGCTTGGTGCCGGAACTAGTGGTACATGGCTGGGGACATGCATCTCAGGATGAGTGCAAAAAGTAGAAACAGGACACACCGGGTTGTGAAGATGTACTGGAGACCTGGTGTGTATAGCCGGCATCAAATCTTCCGGAACTTTAACACGAGTTTCAGGCTGAGTACGAGGAACTGACACAGGTGGCATCGGACAGCTAACACGCTCCTCAGGAAGAATGCATTGCATACTCTGCCAAACCAACAGCTCTCTCTCTTCACTCTCCTCCAATTTCGTCAACAACTCTTCGAATGTCTCATAATCTCCCCTTCGTTCACTCTCCTCCAATCTGTCCAATAACTCCTCGACACACTCAGACTCACCCCTCAACTTCGCCGACTGCTCCAAGTGCCCCCCTCCCAAAATGTTTTTGTGCTGTCTCTTGGGCTTCCTCCCGTGTCGCCGTGCTGCCTCTATCTCTGCCTTGGGCAGTGATATTCCCCTGGCTGTGACCAGGGTCCTCTCCCGTCTAGAATTTCCTCCCATCTCCAGAAATCCTTTGTAGGTAGGTCCTGTTGCCGCCTTCCATGCCGCTTGGTCCTATGGTGGGTAATTCTGTCACGATCGTGTGGCGGATTGACGGACCAAAATGCAGCAGTTGGAAAATAAGCCATCTTCTTTTATTAAACAACACGAAGATGAACACGAACAAAACACTTAAACAAAACAACAAAACGACCGTGAAGCTACAAACGTTGTGCACAAACATACAGGCTACAAACGTTCTTACATAGACAATTACCCACAACCAATGAGAGCCTATGGCTACCCTAAATAAGGCTCCCAATCAGAGACAACCGAAATCAGCTGTCTCTAATTGGGAACTCATTCAGGTAACCATAGACTCTCCTAGATAACTAACCAACATAGACAACGCTAGACATCTACACTCAACACAAAACCATATACTACACCCCATAACCCCTTTACCAAATAAACACCCAAAACCAACAAAACATAAACATTCCCCATGTCACACCCTGACCTAACTAAAATAATAAAGAAAACAAAGAATAATAAGGCCAGGGCGTGACAAATAGGGGGGCGCCATTTCGACTTTGTAAAAATGAGTTCCCAAATTAAACTGCCTCGTACTCAATTCTTGCTCGTACAATATGCATATTATTATTACTATTGGATAGAAAACACTCTCTAGTTTCTAAAACCGTTTGAATTATTTCTCTGAGTGAAACAGAACTCATTCTGCAGCACATTTCCTGTCAGGAAGTGAGATTTCAGAAATCGAGGTCCCTGTTCTAGGGTCAGTTTATAAGTCCCCATGCAAGCTATGGGGCTACATGCACTGCATACGCCTTCCTCTAGATGTCAGTAAGCGGTGAGAATTTGAATGGAGTGGATTGCACCATCTGGGGCACTATAAAGGCTCATGGAACGGAAGTACCGTTCTTTTCAACAGGGCGCCTGGCGCAAGAGGGACATCACAATGGCGTCCTGAAAAGCTTTCGTTTTAGCAGTTCTATATCTCCGGCTCTGATTTAATTAGATTTTTGTCTTAAAAACTTCATAAGGTAGTTAATTTAAACCGACTTATAGCAGTTTATATCAGTTTATTGCGATTTTCTGGAATTTCTTTGTCTTACGCTATCGCGAGTTGGACACCTCTCCGGTGGATGGCTAGCGTTAGCTGCTATTTCTACAGGAGAAGAGGACATCTTTCAACCAAAAGACGATTGTTCTGAAGAAAGGACACCTTGCCCAAGATTCTGATGGAAGCTCAGCAAATAGTAAGCAGTCTTTATGTTGTTAATTCGTATTTATGTTGACAAATGTCAAATAATAATTCCGCCATGAATTTCGGTGCAGTCTCGCTTTAGCGCACGCTGTATGCGTAGTAACGTTAATTTAAAAAATGTAGCACAGCGATTGCATTAAGAACTAATTGGTCTTTCATTTGCTGTCCAACCTGTATTTTTTAGTCAAGTTTATGATTATTTATTGATTAGAATAGGTGCCTCTCCAAAGATTTCTCCCGACATTTTCTGGGCAGCTTGGCTACTTTTCTCATTGTATAACCACGATTTGTGCCGCTAAATATGCACATTTTCGAACAAACTCTATATGCATTGTGTAATATGATGTTATAGGACTGTCATCTGAAGAATTCTGAGCAGGTCAGTGAAAAAATTAATATATTTTGGTGGTTTATACGTTATCGCTATTTTTGGCTTGAATCAATGCTGTTGTGATGTTTGCTATTGTGGTAAGCTAATTTAACGCTATATTGTGTTTTCGCTGTAAAATATTGGCTGGATTCACAAGATCTGTGTCTTTCATTTGCTGTACACTGTGTATTTAAAAAAAAAAGTTTTATGCTGAGTAATTAGGTAATACACGATGGTCTCTGTAGTTATTCTAGTTGCTTTGGTGAGAGTTGTGATGGTGGCTGCAATGGTAAACTATGATTTATACCTGAAATATGCACATTTTTCTAACAAAACATATGCTATACAATAAATATGTTATCAGACTGTCATCTGATGAAGTTGTTTCTTGGTTAGTGGCTATTTATATCTTTATTTGGTCGAAATTGTGATAGCTACCTATGCAGGAAAAAAATGGTGGACAAAAAAAGTTGTGTCTTTTGCTATCGTGGTTAGCTAATAGATTTACATATTGTGTCTTCCCTGTAAAACATTTTAAAAATCAGAAATGATGGCTGGATTCACAAGATGTGTATCTTTCATCTGGTGTCTTGGACTTGTGATTTAATGATATTTAGATGCTACTATTTACTTGTGACGCTATGCTAGGCAATGTTAGTCAGCTTTTTTAATGATGGGGGTGCTCCCGGACCCGGGATTGGGAGGAAGTAGGAGTTAATGTACATACAGGATTTATGTTTCTCAATAAAGGGAAAGAGATAATAGAGAGAGTGAGAATAAGAGAGAGAGAGAGAAATCTTTGGACAATAAAGTCATGAACGAGAAAGAAATCACAAAACAGTTCTGCGATCTGGGACTTGAAAAAGACTCATTATCGCATTATACATAATGCGATAATGAGTCCGGGCCTAAAACACATAAAAACAACACTAGACACTATGGAACACAAAGCTTTTACTATCTCATCCTGGAATATACAAGGTCTGAGGTAATCTGCCTTTGGCCTAAAGAGCATGAACCCAGACTTCAAAGAAACATGGTTTAAAGGAGACAGACCCACTGGTTGCCCTCTAGATTGCAGAGAGCTGGTAGTCCCATCCACCAAGCTATCAGGTGTAAAAGAGGGAAGAGACTCAGGGGGTATAATACTTTGGTATATAAGAGATCTATCCCACTCTATTAAATTAGTCAAAACATTTTATATCTAGCTAGAAATGTATAATGGTAGCACACAATATCCTTATGTGTGCTACCTATATCCCCCCAATAGAATCCTCATGCTTTAACAATGACAGCTTCTCCATCCTAGAGGGGGAGAGCAACAATTTCCAGGCTCAGGGACATGTACTAGTCTGTGGCGACCTAAATCAATCAATCAATCAAATGTATTTATAAAGCCCTTTTTACATCAACCGATGTCACAAAGTGCTATACAGAGACCCAGCCTAAAACCCCAAACAGCAAGCAATGCAGATGTAGAAGCACAGTGGCTAGGAAAAAGTCCCTAGAAAGGCAGGAACCTCGGAAGAAGCGAAGACAGGAGTGAGGCTATGAGGGGTGGCCAGTCCTCTTCTGGCTGTGAAGATTATAACAGTACATGGCCAAGATGTTCAAATGTTCATAGATGACCAGCAGGGTCAAATAATAATAATTACCGTGGTTGAAGAGGGTGCAACAGGTCAGCACCTCAGGAGTAAATGACAGCAAGGAGTCATCAGGCCAGATAGTCCTGAGGCATGGTCCTAGGGCCCAGGTCCTCCGAGAGAAGAGAGAGAAGAGAGAGAAGAGAGAGAAGAGAAAGAGAGAGAGAGAGAGAGAGAGAGAGAGAGAGAGAGAGAGAGAGAGAGAGAGAGAGAGAGAGAGAGAGAGAGAGAGAGAGAGAGAGAGAGAGAGAGAGAGAGAGAGAGAGAGAGAGAGAGAGAGAGAGAGAGAGAGAGAGAGAGAGAGAGAGAGAGAGAGAGAGAGAGAGAGAGAGAGATGCCAGAACTGGACAAGAACCCAACACACTCAGCACACAGGGGGACACACACCTACCTGAAGGTGACAGCATTCCCTCCCCCATATGCCCCCCTAGACACAACTATAACAACATAACAAACAAAAACAGATCACAGTTCCTGCATCTCTGTCAGACGCTAGGTATGTAAATAGTCAATGGTAGGCTTTGAGGGGACTCCTATGGTAGGTGCACCTATAGCTCATCTCTCGGCAGTAGTACTCTAGACTACTTTATCACTGACCTCAACCCAGAGTCTCTTAGAGCGTTCACAGTCAGTCTATATCAGATCACAACAAAATGAGAGAGCTATGCTTAATCACAAGGCATCAAAGCCAAAGGAAATGAATAATATTAAGAAATGCTATAGATCTACCAAAAAACAATTAGGCAACAACATATTCAATCCCTTCTAGACAATATCCTGGTATCACTGTAATAGTGAAAGTGTAAACTTGGTAGTAGAAAACCTAAACAGTATATTTAACCTCTCAGCTTCCCTATCAAATTCCAAGCCGACAACCTAAAAAAAATTAACAACAATGACAGATGGCTTGATGAAGCATGCAAAAACCTAAGAAAGAAATTGAGAAACCTATCCGACCAAAAACATAGACACCCAGAAAACCTGAGCCCAGACCTTAATTATGGTGAATCACCAAAACAATACAGAAATACACTACCGAAATAGAAGGAACAGCACGTCACAAATCAAATAATTGAAGAATCCATAGTCTAACAATTTCTGGGAAAATTGGAAAACTCGAAAGAAACAACAACACGAAGAGTTATCTATCCAAAACAGAGATGTAAGGATAAACCACTTCTCCAATCTTTTTGGTTCCATAACAAAGAACAAACAGAAAAAAACATATACATGATCAAATACACATTTTTGAATCAACTATTAAAGACTATGAGAACCCACTGAATTCTCCAACTACATTGAATGAACTACAAGACAAAATACAAACCTTCCAACCCAAAAAGGCCTGTGGGGTTGATGGTATTCTAAATTAAATTATAAAATATACAGACCACAAATTCAAATTGGCTATACTAACACCCTTTAACATCATCCTCAGCTTTGGCATCTTCAACAATATTTGGAACCAAGGACTGATCACATCTATCCACAAAAGTGGAGACAAATTTGACTCCAATAACTTCTGAGGGATATGCGTCAACAGCAACCTGGGGGAAATCCTTGCATTATCATTAACAGCAGACTCGTACATGTCCTCAGCAAAAAACAATGTACTGAGCAAATGTCAAATTGTCTTTTTACCAAATTACCGTACGACAGACCAAGTATTCACCCGGCACACCCTAATTGACAAACAAATACTTACAGAACCCATTGCCCTTTATGCTTGTGAGGTCTGGGGTCCACTCACCAACCAATAATTCACAAAATGGGACAAACACCAAATTGAGACTGCTTGCAGAATTCTGCAAAAACATCCTCAGCGTACAAAGTAAAATTCCAAATAATGCATGCAGAGCAGAAATAGGTCGATACCCGCTAATTATCAAAATCCAGAAAAGAGCCGTTAAATTCTACAACCACCTAAAAGGAAGTGATTCCCAAACCTTACATAACAAAGCCATCACCTACCGAGAGATGAACCTGGAGAAGAGCCCATCTGTCACGTTCCTGACCTGTTTCTGTTAGTTTTGTATGTGTTAGTTGGACAGGACGTGAGTTTGGGTGGGCAGTCTATGTTTTCTGTTTCTATGTTGGTTTAAGGGTTGCCTGGTATGGATCTCAATTAGAGGCAGGTGTTTGGCGTTTCCTCTAATTGAGAGTCATATTAAGGTAGGTGTTTTCACACTGTTTGTCGTGGGTGGTTGTCTCCTGTGTCTGTGTATGTCGTTGCGCCACACGGGACTGTTTTCGGTTTGTTTGTATGTTCGGGTTTTGTGTAGTCTGTTTTTTCCCTGTTCGTGCGTTCTTCGTGTTTCATGTAAGTTCGTCGTCCAGGTCTGTCTACATCGTTTTGTTGTTTTGTAATATATCAAGTGTTCTTCGTGTGTTTAGTTCGTCTTGTAAATAAATATCATTATGTATTCAAAACCCGCTGCGCCTTGGTCGAATCACTACTCCTCCTCTTCATATGAAGAGGAGGAGGAACACCGTTACAGAACCACCCACCAATATACGACCAAGCAGCTTGGGGGAGCGCAAATAAAGAACCAGGACTCGTGGACATGGGAGGAGATATTGGATGGTAAGGGACCCTGGACTCAACCAGGAGAATATCGCCGCCCCAAAGCTGAGCTGGAGGCAGCAAAAGCAGAGAGGCGGCGATATGAGGAGCTAGCTCGGAGGCAGGAAAAGGATCTGGGCTACACTACGTGGGAGGAGATCGACAGGTGGGCGATCAACCCAGGGCGAGTGCCGGAGCCCGCCTGGGATTCTCTGGCGCAGTGCGAGGAGGGATACCGGCGTATGGAGGCAGCACGACGAAGCGGTAGGAAGCCTGTGAGAAAACCCCAAACATTTCTTGGGGGGGGACTTAAAGGGAGAGTGGAGAAGTCAGGTAGGAAACCTGCGTCTACTCCCTGTACTTACCGTGGAGAGCGAGAGTACGGGCGAACACCGTGTTACGCACTAGAGTGCACGGTGTCTCCTGTATGTGTGCATAGCGCGGTGCGGGTTATTCCACCTCCCCGCACTGGCAGGGCTAGATTGAGTATTGAGCCGGATGTCATGAAGCCGGCCCTACATATCTGGCCACCAGTGCGTCTAGTCGGACCGGCTTACATGGCACCAGCCTTACGCATGGTGTCCCCGGTTCGCCTACATAGCCCGGTGCGGGTTATTCCACCTCCCCGCACTGGTCGGGCATTCAACCAGGTAAGGTTGGGCAGGCTCAATGCTCAAGGGAGCCAGTACGCCTACACGGTCCGTTATTTCCGGCGCCACCTCCCCGCCCCAGTCCAGTTCCACCAGTGCCTACACTACGCACCAGGCTTCCAGTGTGTCTCCAGAGCCCTGTTCCTCCTCCACGCACTCGTCCTATGGTGCGTGTCTCCAGCCCGGTACCACCAATTCCGGCACCACGCACCAAGCCTCCTGTGCGTCTCCAGAGTCCTGTGCATCCTGTTGCTGCTCCTCGCATTAGCCCTGTGATGCGTGTCCCCAGCCCGGTACCACCAGTTCCGGCACCACGCACTAGGCCTAATGTGCGTCCCCAGGGTCCAGTATGCCCTGTTCCTTCTCCCCGCACTAGCTTGAGGGTGCATGTCCTTAGCCCGGTGCCTCCAGTTCCGGCACCACGCACCAGGTCTACAGTGCGCCTCATCCGGCCAGAGCCACCCGTCTCCCCAGCGCCATCTGAGCCATCCGTCTCCCCAGCGCCGTCTGAGCCATCCGTCTCCCCAGCGCCGTCTGAGCCATCCGTCTCCCCAGCGCCGTCTGAGCCATCCGTCTCCCCAGCGCCGTCTGAGCCATCCGTCTCCCCAGCGCCGTCTGAGCCATCCGTCTGCCCAGTGCCGTCTGAGCCATCCGTCTGTCCCGAGCCATTAGAGCCGCCCGTCTGTCCCGAGCCGTTAGAGCCGTTAGTCAGTCAGGAGCCGCTAGAGCCATTTGTCAGTCAGGATCTGCCAGAGCCGCCAACCAGACAGGATCTGCCAGAGCCGCCAACCAGACAGGATCTGCCAGAGCCGCCAACCAGACAGGATCTGCCAGAGCCGCCAACCAGACAGGATCTGCCAGAGCCGCCAACCAGACAGGATCTGCCAGAGCCGCCAACCAGACAGGATCTGCCAGAGCCGCCAACCAGACAGGATCTGCCAGAGCCGCCAACCAGACAGGATCTGCCAGAGCCGTCAGCCAGCCATGAGCGTCCAGAGCCGTCAGCCAGCCATGAGCGTCCAGAGCCGTCAGCCAGCCATGAGCGTCCAGAGCCGTCAGCCAGTTATGAGCTGTCCCTCAGCCCAGAGCGGCTATTTATCCAGAACTGCCCCTCAGTCCAGAGCTGTCTCTCTGTCCGGAGCTGCCCTTCAGTCCGGAGTTGCCCCTCTATCCTGAGCTACCTCTCTATCCTGACCTACCTCTCTGTCCTTAGCTATATCTTTGTCCTGAGCTACCTTATCCCGGTGCTGCCCCTTGTCCCGGTGCTGCTTCTTATCTTAAGGTTACCTTTTAAATTTAGGGGGTGTAATATGAGGGTGGTCATTCGTAGGGGGAGACGAAAGCTGGGATTGACTATGGTGGGGTGAGGACCTCGCCCAGAGCCTGAGCCACCACCGTGGTCAGATGCCCACCCAAACCCTCCCCTAAACTTTGTGCTGGTGCGCCCGGAGTTCGCACCTTAAGGGGGGGGTTATGTCACGTTCCTGACCTGTTTCTGTTAGTTTTTTATGTGTTAGTTGGTCAGGACGTGAGTTTGGGTGGGCAGTCTATGTTTTCTGTTTCTATGTTTGTTTAAGGGTTGCCTGGTATGGCTCTCAATTAGAGGCAGGTGTTTGTTCGTTTCGTCTTCGTCTTGTAAAATAAATTCATTATGTCTACATACCTTGCTGCGCATTGGTCTTCCGATCCCTCTCTCCTCTCCTCGTCCGAGGAGGAGGAGGAGTACGACAATCGTTACACCATCAAGGAAGATGGTCCTGGAGCTCTGTTCACAAACACAAACAGACCCCACAGAGCCCCAGGAAAGCAATACAATTAGACCCAACCAAATCATAAGTAAATAAAAAAGATAATTACTGAATTTACAAAAAAACTGAGTAAACTATAATGCTATTTGGCCCTAAACAGAGATAATACAGTGGCAGAATACCTGGCCACTGTGACTGGCCCAAAATTAAGGAAATATTTTACTATGTACAAACTCAGTGAGCAAAGCCTTGCTACTAACTCTCAAGAGAAGACAGGCTATGTGCACACTGCCCACAAAATGAGGTGGAAACTGAGATGTACTTCCTAACCTCCTGCCAAATGTATGACCATATTAGAGACACATATTTTCCTCAGATTACACAGACCCACAAAGAATTTGAAAACCCAATTCTGATAAACTTCCATATCTATTGGGTAAAATACCACAGTGTGCAATCACAGCAGCAAGATTTGTGACTGTTGCGACAAGAAAAGGGCAAGCTGTGAAGAACGAACACCATTGTAAATACAACCTATATTTATGTGTATTTATTTTCAGTGTTGTACTTTAACTATTTGCACATCATTACAACACTGTATATAGACATAGTATGACATTTGAAATGTATTTATTATTTTGGAACTTTTGTGAATGTAATGTTTACTGTTAATTTTTTATTGTTTATTTCACTTTTGTTTATTATCTATTTCACTTGCTTTTGCAATGTAAACATATGTCTCCTATGCCAAATAAGCCCCTTAAATTGAAATGGAATTGATAGAGAGAAAGAGAGATTGTGTAACGAGACAGAGAGGATGGGAAAGAGAGGAGAGACAGAAGAGTAGAACCGGGGTGTAAATCGAGGCTAGAGGCTGTTGGTCAGCAGCATAGAAGCAGCATGATTCCTGGATGCAACTTCATTATAGAGTTTCCAAGCACCCGTACTATCCTCCAAGGTCAGCTTATTGCAGTGTTCATTTTGTCAACAAATATAATGGCAAAAATATTCATCATTCATCTAATTTTCCGTGGCAAATGTAAGTTGACTAAAAAGAGACAAGACGAAATTAGCTCTGTGACTAAAACCTGAATAGTAAGTGGACTGGACATGAGTTTTCAGATAGATTGAGAGCTTTTCAGTGATAGCACATTTAATATTAGCAGTATGTGCAGCGCAGTTCTGTTCAGCAGTGGGAAGGACAGTCCTCACCCGGTATACACAGCCTAGCCTGTATCATCTGGTGAGCTGCGGGGGAGCAAGCGATGAGTGTGGGCAGAAAAGCAGACAGACAGACCGGCTCTGATAAGGAACATCATGCAGGCGACTCTCTTGGTTCCGTGTAGCTAAACAGTCACCACCAGCCTTCTAGTTAGCTACCCCTTGGCTGGTTAAGAAACACAAGCTGCTTTACGAGGAAATGAAAAACAATAGCAGCATTGAGTTGAATAATAATACAACAGTCTGGCAATGTTTTTTCTTTCCCCAGAGTATTGAAACGTTTTTTAATTTGTAGTCTCTCTCAACCCTCGCACTTTCCCCACTGCATTTCAAAGCCATTTCATATTTTCTTCAGAGAAAACAGCTTGATCCTAGCACTTACAGTTCAAAAGATATGACCAATAATTCCAGCGCTAGGTTTTTTCTCTCTATCGTGCATATCACAGGCCGTTCTAAAACTAGGCTACTTGTGGACCGGACCGCTAACCATTTGTTTAGGCTACCCCTTGTTCAGTCATGTTACCTCATTAGATAGCTACAGCTAACAACCTGGCACGTTCAGCAGGATGCATTGTTTTGGAACGTTATGATAGAAATATGCAATGTGGAACGAACATGCCTCTCTATCTTGTTTAATAAGGAATAATGTTGGTATAATTCATGGAATTTCTATCTGCAATGTCGTGGTCCCATGGTGTTTATACCTGCATACTATTGTTTGTAAAGATGAACGTGGTGCCTTTAGGCGTTTGGAAATTGCTCCCAAGGATGAGCCAGACGTGTGGAGGTCTACAATCATTTTCTGGAATTTTCCAAGCTGTTTAAAGGCACAGTCAACTTAGTGTATGTAAACGTCTGACCCACTGGGATTGTGATACAGTGAATTGTAAGTGAAATAATCTGTCTGTAAACAATTGTTGTTAAAAATACTTGTTGATGTCCTAACCGACTTGCCAAAACTATAGTTTGTTAACAAGACATTTGTGGAGTGGTTGAAAAACTAGTTTTAATGACTCCAACTGTAAAGGCAGTCAATGTTGTTCTCCCCCTTAGACGAGAAGGAGCATGGATAGGACCAAGATGCGGATTGAGGGAAATAAGCCATCTTTTAATGAAAAAACAGCAAACAAGACACTACAAACTACAAAACAACAAACGTGACTAACCTTCAACTGTCCTGTGAGGACACAGGAACAAACACCCACAAAACACCAGTGAAACCCTGGCTGCCTTTGTATGACTCTCAATTAGAGACAAACAATACACACCTGTCTCTAATTGAGAATCATACCAGGCCGAACACAAAACCCCACATAGAAATACAAACATAGACAAACCCACCCAACTCACGCCCTGACCAACTAAAATGAATACAAAACAAAGGAAAACAGGTCAGGAACGTGACAGAACCCCCCCCTTAAGGTGTGAACTCCGGGCGCACCAGCACAAAGTCTAGGGGAGGGTCTGGGTGGGCGTCTGTCCACGGTGGCGGCTCTGGCGGTGGACGAGGTCCCCACCCCACCATAATCAATCCCCGCTTCTTTATCCCCCTCCCAATGACCACCCTCCCACTAACCCCACCTAAATGAAGGGGCAGCACCGGGATAAGGGGCAGCACCGGGACAAGGGGCAGCACCGGGACAAGGGGCAGCACCGGGACAAGGGGCAGCACCGGGACAAGGGGCAGCACCGGGACAAGGGGCAGCACCGGGACAAGGGGCAGCACCGGGACAAGGGGCAGCACCGGGACAAGGGGCAGCACCGGGACAAGGGGCAGCACCGGGACAAGGGGCAGCACCGGGATAAGGGGCAGCACCGGGATAAGGACCAGCACCGGGATAAGGGGCGGCAGGTCCTGGCTGAGGGACTCCGGCAGGTCCTGGCTGAGGGACTCCGGCAGGTCCGGGCTGAGTGGCAGCTCCGGACTGTAGGGCAGCTCCGGACTGTAGGGCAGCTCCGGACTGTACGGCAGCTCCGGACTGTAGGGCAGCTCCGGACTGTAGGGCAGCTCCGGACTGTCGGACGTCTCTGGCAGCTCCTGACTGGCGGGCGTCTCTGGCAGCTCCTGACTGGCGGGCGTCTCTGGCAGCTCCTGACTGGCGGGCGTCTCTGGCAGCTCCTGACTGGCGGGCGTCTCTGGCAGCTCCTGACTGGCGGGCGTCTCTGGCAGCTCCTGACTGGCGGGCGTCTCTGGCAGCTCCTGACTGGCGGGCGTCTCTGGCAGCTCCTGACTGGCGGGCGTCTCTGGCAGCTCCTGACTGGCGGGCGTCTCTGGCAGCTCCTGACTGACGGACGGCTCTAGCGGCTCCTGACTGACGGACGGCTCTACTGGCTCGGGACAGACGGGCGGCTCTAATGGCTCGTGGCAGACGGATGACTCAGATGGCGCTGGGCAGACAGATGGCTCAGACGGCGCTGGGCAGACAGATGGCTCAGACGGCGCTGGGCAGACAGATGGCTCAGACGGCGCTGGGCAGACAGATGGCTCAGACGGCGCTGGGCAGACAGATGGCTCAGACGGCGCTGGGCAGACAGATGGCTCAGACGGCGCTGGGCAGACAGATGGCTCAGACGGCGCTGGGCAGACAGATGGCTCAGACGGCGCTGGGCAGACAGATGGCTCAGACGGTGCTGGGCAGACAGATGGCTCAGACGGCGCTGGGCAGACAGATGGCTCAGACGGAGCTGGGCAGACGGGCCGTTCAGGCACCGCTGGGCAGACGGCAGACTCTGGCCGGCTGAGACGCACTATAGGCCTGGTGCGTGGTACCGGAACTGGAGGTACCGGGCTGAGGGCACGCACCTCAGGGCGAGTGCGGGGAACAGGAACAGGGCACACTGGACTCTCGTGGCGCACTCTAGGCCTGGTGCGTGGTACCGGAACTGGAGGTACCGGGCTGAGGGCACGCACCTCAGGGCGAGTGCGGGGAGAAGGAACAGTGCGTCCAGGGCTCTGGAGACGCACAGGAGGCTTGGTGCGTGGTGCCGGAACTGGAGGCACCGGGCTGGAGACACGCACCATAGGGAGAGTACGTGGAAGAGGAACAGGGCTCTGGAGATGCACTGGAAGCCTGGTGCGTGGTGTAGGCACTGGTGGTACTGAGCTGGGGTGGGAAGGTGGCGCCGGATATACCGGACCGTGAAGGAGGACACGTGCTCTTGAGCACCGAGCCTCCCCAACCTTACCAGGTTGAATGGACCCCGTAGCCCTGCCAGTGCGGCGAGGTGGAATAGCCCGCACTGGGCTATGCAGGCGAACCGGGGACACCACCTGTAAGGCTGGTGCCATGTACGCCGGCCCGAGGAGACGTACTGGAGGCCAGATACGTTGGGCCGGCTTCATGGCATCCGGCTCGATGCCCAACCTAGCCCTCCCAGTGCGGCAAGGTGGAATAGCCCGCACTGGGCTAAGCACGCGTACTGGGGACACCGTGCGCTTCACCGCATAACACGGTGTCTGACCAGTACGACGCCCTCTTACTCCACGGTAAGCCCGGGGAGTTGGCTCAGGTATCCAACCCGGCTTCGCCACACTCCCCTTTAGCCCCCCCCCAAGAAATTCTTGGGTGAGCCTCTCGGGCTTCCAGCCTCTCATACGTGCTGCCTCCTCAATCCACCGCTCCTGGGCTGTGGCTGCCTTCTTCACCTCCCGAGAGCGGCGATTCTCTCCAACCCTTCCCCAGGGTCCTTTTCCGTCCATGATCTCCCAAGACCATTCCTCCTGTGTCCAGTGCCTTAGTTCTTTTTCTCTCTCCTCAATCCGCTTGGTCCTGTTGTGGTGGGTGTTTCTGTAAAGGCAGTCAATGTTGTTCTCCCCCTTAGACGAGAAGGAGCATGGATAGGACCAAGATGCGGATTGAGGGAAATAAGCCATCTTTTAATGAAAAAATAGCAAACAAGACACTACAAACTACAAAACAACAAACGTGACTAACCTTCAACTGTCCTGTGAGGACACAGGAACAAACACCCACAAAACACCAGTGAAACCCTGGCTGCCTTTGTATGACTCTCAATTAGAGACAAACAATACACACCTGTCTCTAATTGAGAAACATACCAGGCCGAACACAAAACCCCACATAGAAATACAAACATAGACAAACCCACCCAACTCACGCCCTGACCAACTAAAATGAATACAAAACAAAGGAAAACAGGTCAGGAACGTGACACCAACCTAGGTGTATGTAAACTTCCAACTTCAACTGTATATATTTGCAAACATTTCAAAAATGTGTAGATTGATGAGGGAAAATATGTTTAACCCAGTTTAGAATAAAGCTGTAACGTAACAAAATGTGGAAAAAGTGAAGGGGTCTGAATATTTTCCAAATGTACTGTAGGTAGTCTCTACGAAGTGTTCTGAGTCCTCAGGTCTGTGCTGCGTTTGTGGCAGTCTGTCTGGTAAACACTCACACACAAATTGTAGACACATGCACGCACACACACACGTCTCAAAGACTGGAGTGCTGTGTCAGCAGCACATATTCTGACCCTGGTGACGCGAGAGTTGAGTTCTACTGCTGATCTGGACATTTTACAACAGATCCAAATATTTTATTCCTTCTAAGATTTCTGCTTTCTGCCAGATTCTGGTCCCATTCCCAAGATCTCACCTCGGAATTTGTTGCAATCTACTGTTTTTTTATTCCCGTTTGTCTCTAGAAGTGTGATCTATAGCAAGGCTTATAATATTCCGTGTAAATTGCTTTTCTCATTCAGAATAGGGTGTCAATATTTATGTTCTACTAGCTTACCCACCGTGTAACCAAGAAGAGCACAGAACAGTATCCAACATGCAGATGTAAGATGTTATGTTGATTACTCTTTTGTTGATGGGAATTGTCCTGCACAGTAGGAAATGCAAACTTGTGGTTTATTCAAGGTTTAAAAAGCCTTCGAAAGTTTGTCATTTCCCCTTTAAAATGTTAGACTTGATTTGTCCTAATGTAAAATGTTATATTGCTATTGCTATGTATATTGCTATGCTGTAAAACACTTAAAAAAATTGGAAATATTGGCTGGATTCACAAGATGTTTATCTTTCATTTGCTGTACACCATGTATTTTTCATAAATGTTTTATGATGAGTATTTAGGTATTTCACATTGCTCTCTGTAATTATTCTGGCTGCTTTGGTGATATTTTTGATGGTAGCTGCAATGTAAAACTATGATTTATACCTCAAATATGCACATTTTTGAACAAAACATACATTTTTTGCATAACATGTTATAAGACTGTCTTCTGATGAAGTTGTTTCTTGGTTAGTGACTAATTATATCTCTATTTGGTCGGTTTTGTGATAGCTACGTATGCGGTAGAAAAATTGTGAAAATATACGGTTGAGTCTTTTGCTATTGTTGTTAGCTAATAGAAATATATATTGTGTTTTCGCTGTAAAACATTTAAAAAATCGGAAATGATGGCTGGATTCACAAGATGTTTGTCTTTCATTTGCTGTATTGGACTTGTGATTTCATGAAAATTATACTATATGATATCCCTGTCGCGTTAGGCTAGGCTATGCTGGTCAGCTTTTTTGATGAGGAGGATCCCGGATCTGGGAGAGAGAAGCGGTAGAGGTTTTAAGATCCTACATCTCTAAGAAGAAGAGTATACAATTTCTTAAAAACAAATTCACACCCCGAAGCACTTAGCTAACTACCTAATGTGTGCAAAATCAACTCAGATGTATGCAGTGTTGTTAAAAAGATGTGCACAATAGAACACTTTGTAGTCATATTAGTAAATGTAAAAGTATTGTATTGCTAGGGTTAGGGGTTAGGACTACTGGTAGGGATTAGGACTAGAGGTTTTAACTTTTTTCAATGTAACCATTATTTAACTAAGCAAGTAAGTTAAGAACAAATTATTATTTACAATGATGGCCTACACAGGCCAAAACCGGACGGCGCTGGGCTAATTGTGCACAGCCCTATGGGACTCTCAATCACGGCCGGTTGTGATACAGCATGGATTGGGGTTAGGGCTAAGTACCATGGGTAGAACATAGTGGTTATGACTAGGGATAGGGGTTAGGGCTGAGTACTAGAGGTAGGAGTTAAGGGCTATGACTAGGGGTTAGGTCTTAGGACTAGGGGTAGAAGATTAGTGTTTAGTACTAGGGGTAGGAGGTAGGGGCTGGGACTAGAGGTAGGAGTTTAGAACTAGGGGTATGATTTATGGGTTAGGATTAGGGTTAGGGTGTAGTACTAGGGTTAGGGGTTAGAACTGGGGGTATGATTTAGGGGTTAGGATTAGGGTTAGGGTGTAGTACTAGGGTTAGGGGTTAGAACTGGGGGTATGATTTAGGGGTTAGGACTAGGGTTAGGGCGTAGTACTAGGGTTAGGGGTTATGGGTTAGGACTAAAGTTATGGTTGTGTAGATCTTTTTATTTACTTTTTCATTTCACCTTTATTTAACCAGGTTGGCCAGTTGAGAACAAGTTCTCACTTACAACTGAGACCTGGCCAAGATAAAGCAAAGCAGTGTGACAAAAACAACAACACAGAGTTACACATAAACAAACGTACAGTCTATAACACAATAGAAAAATCTATGTACATTGTGTGCAATTGTAAAAGAGTAAGGCAAAAAATATGCCATAGAGGCAAAACAATTACAATTTAGCATCATCACTTGAGTAATAGATGTGCATATGATGATGTGCAAGTAGCGATACTGAGTTGCAAAAGAGCAAGAGGATAAATAACAATATGGGGATGAGGTAGTTGGGTGTGCTATTTACAGATTGGCTGTGTACAGGTACAGTGATCGGTAAGCTGCTCTGACAGCTGATGCTTAAAGTTAGAGGGAGAAATAAGACTCCAGCTTCAGTGATTTTTGCAATTCGTTCCAGCCATTGGCAGCATAGAACTGGAAGGAAAGGTGGCCAAAGTAAGTGTTTGCTTTGGGGATGAGCATTGAAATATACCTGCTGGAGTGCGTGCTACGGGTGGGTGTTGCTATGGTGACCAGTGAGCTGAGATAAGGCAGGGCTTTACCTATCAAAGACTTATAGATTCCCTGGAGCCAGTCGGTTTGGCGACGAATATGTAGTGAGGGCCAGTCAACGAGAGCATACAGGTCGCAGTGGTGGGTAATATATGTGGCTTTGGTGACAAAACGGATTGAACTGTGATAGACTACATCCAGTTTGCTGAGTAGAGTGTTGGAGGCTATTTTATAAATGACGTCGCCGAAGTCGAGGATCGGTAGGATAGTCAGTTTTACGAGTGTATGTTTAGCAGCATGAGTGAAGGAGGCTTTGTTGCGAAATAGGATGCCGATTCTAGATTTAATTTCGTATTGGAGATGCTTGATGTGAGTCTGGAAGGAGAGTTTACAGTCTAACCAGACACCTAGATATTTGTAGTTGTCCACATATTCTAAGTCAGAGCTGTCCAGAGTAGTGATGCTAGTTGGGTGGGCGGGTGCAGGCAGCAATCAGTTGAAGAGCATGCATTTAGTTTACTAGCATTTAAAAGCAGTTGGAGGCCACGGAAGGAGTGTTGTATTGCATTGAAGCTCATTTTGGAGGTTTGTTAACACAGTGTCCCAAGAAGGGCCAGAAGTATACAGAATGGTGTCATCTGCGTAGATGTGGATCAGGGAATAACCAGCAGCAAGAGCGACATCATTGAAATATACAGAGAAAAGAGTCGTCCCGAGAATTGAACCCTGTGGCACCCCCATAGAGACTGCCAGAGTTCCAGACAACAGGCCCTCCGATTTGACACACTGAACTCTATCTGAGAAGTAGTTGGTGAACCAAGCGAGGCAGTCATTTGAGAAGCCAAGGCTATTGAGTCTGCCGATAAGAATGCGGTGATCAAACAATACTAATGTAGGTCATTTAGACTGATTCCCACAATAAGAGTCCACTTTCTTTTTAACTGTTAGCCTGGAGGGTTTCCAGTTCAGATCCAACCCAGCACCACTGAGACAGATACCCCTTTCTATTTCTCATCTCTTCAACCATCCTCCTTCAGAGGCCTGGGTCTTTGTAATTAACAGGTGCTTCCAGGCATCTGACAGAACAGAGTTGTGGAATGGAGAGCTTGGATGGATCCTGAGCCATGCATCAGGAGACTACTGTATGGATGGGGGCAGAGGAGAGTAGAGCTGTTGGCTGGCTGGGACTTCTGGGTGGGCTTCAGGAGGACTGAGTCGGGATGATAACGGCCTGTCTTCATTTTGAGTAGGGAGCTGGGGGAGAGAGAGACAGAGAGGGGGGGAGGAGTGAGAGGAGAGGGAAGTTGGGACTACCTGTGAAAGCTTAGTGTTGATGGAGGAAAGGAGGGAGTGTAAGGGAGACAGGGGCATGGTAAGGGTATCCATCATGCCTGGTGTCTCATTGTGATTAGCAAACCTCCCGGGTCACTGGCCTGAACTGAATATCACTCATCAAAGACAGTGCCAAGGGCAGGAGGGCACTGTGCAGACTCACAACCAGGGAGCCACAGACTGAGACAGAGGCAGCCATAGAGACCAGAACACTATCTTTCTATGAGTGGCACTAAGAACAAAGTCTTCACTTGTGAATGAACTTAGAAGAATACCAGTCTAGACAAATGTTTATCTTGAATCATTGTAAATCTTGTATACTGCTTCCTGGAGAGAGACGATCTGAGACACAGTTAGTGGGGGATGCTGCACTGAATACGTTAACATAACAGCAGAAGACGCTGAATGACGGTAGTTAATCAATCATGGAAAAAATGATGATTAGTTGAATGAGGCTGTTGAGTGGAAAAACTTGCACGCTCAGTAGGAGGTAAGACAAGTGGGTTATTTCTTTCTTTTTTGTTTCTCTTTTTTATTGACGGGTCTAATTCCCTCGCACCTGGAAGTCTGTGTGGAGAAAACAAAGATTGCTGCATTACCCAACGAAATAACTGAAACAGGGAAGGAGGTGAAAAATCCATGAGCTTTTGGGGGAGACGGAGGAGGGCTAGGGTGAGACGGGGGAGACGTGAGGGAAATGCTAATGTTGGAGCATTTATCACCATTAGGAGGGTGATGGACGTCACTGAAGCTGTCCCTCCCTGAGGAAGATGGGCTCTCCTCTTCTCCACCGCTCCCTCTCCCCTCCCTCCCTCCTTCCCTCCCAGAGAAGACCTGCGGGAGGTAAACACAGAAAGGGGGGATGTAAAGGGGAGGGAGAGAGAGTGGGTAGGGGGCGAGAGAAAGGCAAAGAGGGAGAGAAAATAAAGAAGGGAAAGGATGAGGGATGTCTCCGTATTGCTCCTCTGGGGTGTAAGGGGTAGAAGGAGAAGTAGTCGGAGCTCAGAAAGACAGCTGAGCTCTGAGCTGTGTGGTATGGCCCTGCAGGGAGAGGATGTCCTATAAGGACCTGGGGGTTTGGCAAACACTAACTCTCAGTCCCTGGGCTCAGCCTGGACTGCTTTCATTACACACACCACTTCTCATGTGCCAATACCACACTGTCACAGGAGTGAGAAGCCAGGGGAAAAGGGTGGACAGGGGGAGGAAGAGAGGGGTTTACCTGATTGGATGTGCCATATGTTTACACAGGAGTGGGCTGAAAAGAGAGTGGCCGGTGGGGTGGCGGCGGTGTGTGTGCTGTGCGTGGGTGTGTTCCTCATTGGTTAAAATGGGCAGAGGGACAAAGTGAGACAGAGTTACTAGGGTCCATAGGGCTTTGGTCACAAGTAGTGCACTACATACCTGTAGGTAATAGGATGCCATTTGGGACCCAGGCTCTGACTATTCTGCATTCTAAACCTGATCTCACAAATCCCACACCAACATTTTTCACAATTGAGTTTTTCCAATAACTTCTCACCCTCACCATGCTTTAATATTATTTGGTGATGTGGCAGATACTAGATAGCACTTGGCAATAGATACTTCAAAATTGGAATTTTGGTGCGTTATTTGTTTTCTGCTGTGTATTTTTTAAGATATTACACTTTGTCATAATACACTCATGTACATGTCAATAATAAGTTGCATTTGCTGAGATTTCATATGACTTCTTACTGTACGTGAAAAGATTTGAAGGCCACTACAACACAATGCATATATTTCTGTAAGTTACAACAGTCATATTCCCCAGTGTCTTTGTTCTCTTCTTTCAATTCCATTTATTTCTAACTTGTGTGATAAATTAATTCCAGAGCACGCTCAGCCATTATACAAATAATAGCTCTTCGTCCTGAAGAGGGCTTTTTGTATTAAAAAAAACCTTGACACAAGTGCTATCTGAGCTCAATCATGCATTGCCAACCTAACTATTCATTCGCAAATGAATATCATATCAAACATTTGATATTTTAAATGTATATTACTCTGCAACATCTCCTTTGTAGATCTCCTTTGTACTATGACCATCTCCAACTGAGAATTACTAGCTCAGGAAAGCTATGTGGTTAGTCTTCAATTGACACATGTACACAAAGAGACATTCACACACACCGCACAGTCGTACACACTGGCAATACACATACAAACCACTGAGCATGCGCGTATTCAGACCCTTTACTCAGTACTTTCTTGGAGCACTTTTGGCAGCAATTACAGCCTCGCGTCTTCTTGGGTATGATTCCACAAGCTTCTCCCATTTTTCTCTGCAGATCCTCTCAAGCTTTGTCAGGTTGGATGGGGAGCGTCCCTGCAAAGCGATTTTCGGGTCTCTTCAGAGACGTTCGATCGAGTTCAAGTCCGGGTTCTTGCTGGGCCACCCAAGGTCATTCAGAGACTTGTCCCAGAAGCCACTCCTGCGTTGTTTTGGATGTGTGCTTAGGTTGGTTGTCCAGTTGGAAGGTAAATCTTCGCCCCAGTTTGAGGTTCTGAGTGCTCTGGGGCATATGTTCATCAATGATCTCTCTGTACTTGCTCCGTTCATCTTTCCATCGATTCTGACTAGTCTCCCAGTCCTTGCCGCTGAAAAACATCCCCACAGCATGATGCTGCCACCACCACCACGTAAAGGCCTGATTAGTGGAATGCTGCAGGGATAGTTGTTCTTCTGGATGATTCTCCTATCTCCACAGAGGGACTCTGGAGCTCTGTCAGGGTGATCATCAGGTTCTTGGTCACCTTCCTGACCAACGCCCTTCTCCCCTGATTGCTCAGTTTGGCCGGGCGGCCAGCTCTAGGAAGAGCAGTGGTGGAAAAAGTTCTCAGGTGTCATACTTGAGTAAAAGTAAAGTTAACTTAATAGAAAATGACTCAAGTAAAAGTGAAAGTCATCCAGTAAAATAGTACTTGAGTAAATATCTAAAAGTATTTGGTTTTAAATATACTTAAGTATCAAAAGTAAATAGCATTGCTAAAATGTACTTAAGTATCAAAAGTAAAAGTACAATTATAAACCATTTCAAATTCCCTATATTAAGCAAACCAGATTACACAAAAGAAAATTGACAGATAGCCAGGGGCACATACCAACACTCATCATTTACTGTTGTGTTCAGTAATATGGTGTCGTAGCTCAGTTGCATGTTGAATACTGTTGCTTTAAGAATGTATGAGGCACGTTGTGCACAAATGGAGGTGTGAGGATGGGGTGAGTGAGGTTTGTACGAGTTGTTTACATGTTGATCTGAAGTAAAGAATTTCAGTTTAATTGCTCAACAAGCCTTCTTGCATTTGTAACATTTACAAACGAAGCATTTGTGTTAGTGAGTCCTCCAGCACAGAGGCAGTAGGGATGACCAGGGTTGTATTCTTTTTTTGAGGGAGTGTGAAATATATATGCTGACTGGAGGAATGACCACCAAAGCTGTTTTCAGAGAATTTAATGTTAATTTCTCTACCATATGCCACCTCCAACATCGTTTTAGAGAATTTTGGAGTATGTCCAACTGGCCTCACAACCGCAAACCACATGTCACGACTTCAACCGAGGCAGGCTCTCCTTCCCGTTCGGGTGGCGCTCGGCGGTCGTCGTCACCGGCCTACTAGCTGCTACTGACTCTTTTTCCTCCCCCTCCTTATGTGTTTATGGTTATCACCTGGTTTGAGGGAATTGGCAATCAGGGTGGCTTTATTAGTCAGCCAGCCTGTCTGCTTCTTTGTGCGGGATTGTTCGTCTGTTTCTTTGGATTTCGGGAGTGGTTCGTGTTTGTGTACTGGTTTTGTCTTCATGTTTGAAGACAGGTGTTTATTTGACACCCAGTAGTCCGGTTTGGACATTTATGGTTTACGGGTTGGGAATTAAACTCAACGGATTGAAGCTCTGCTGTTCCTGCGTCTGATTCCACAAACACCCCGACACCTAGAGCATTACACCACATGTAACCACGACAGCCAAGGACCTCCTCTTCCGGCTTCTTCATCTGCGAATTCATCTGACATCAGCAACCCGGACAGCTGATGAAACAGGAGTATTTCTGTCTGTAATAAAGCCCTTTTGCGGGGAAAAACTCATTCTGATTGGCTGGGCCTGGCTCCCTAGTGGCTGGGCCTGGCTCCAAGTGGGTGGGCCTATGCCTTCCCAGCCCCACCTAAGGCTGCGCCTTTCCAGTCATGTGAAATCCATAGATTAGGCCTAATTTATTTAAATTGACTGATTATCTTATATGAACTGCAAGTCAGTAAAATCATAAAAATTGTTGCTTTTATATTTTTGTTTAGTTTATAAACACAATCAAACACAATCAACCTTAAACATTAGAAAACAAAATGCTATTTCATGTAAGTCATTGAGTTAATTTATTCCTCGTCTCAAAATAAATGTTCACTCCATTTTCTCTTTTCCCTTGTTTTTCTTTGGGTTTATCTGCATGTTCCTCTCTTCTCTTCTTTGCCAGTTGGATGTGTGTGGATGCACAACACACACACACACACACACACACACACACACACACACACACACACACACACACACACTGACGCCACACAAACTTTCACACCGGATGTGTGTGGATGCACAACACACACACACACACACTTTCACACTGGATGTGTGTGGATGCACAACAGACACACACATAACATGCACACACACATGAATACTGACGGCACACGTGCGCACACACACACATTTTCACACTCACCATGCACGCTGCTGCAACTATTATCTAGCCTGTTGCCTAGTCACTTTACCCCTACCTATATTTGTTGAACATAGCTACATCAATTACCTCGTACCCCTGCACATCGACTCGGTACTGGTACTTCCTGTATATAGCCCTGTTATTTTAAATGTGTATTTTATTAATTATTCACTGTGTATTTATTCCTAGTGTCACTATTTATTTTATTTACCTCATCTTTAACTGTGCATTGATGGAAAATGACCAGTAAGTAAGCATTTCACTGTTAGTCTAATAGTCTGTTGTCTAATTAGGCCCAGCCTTTGGATCTTTGGTTTTCCTAGATATGACTACAATATTGTCATCACTACATCCAATGGATTTAGATACTGCTTTCAAACTAATTTCTGCAGCATTAGTAAAGATGTGATCAATACATGTTGATGATTTCATTTCTGTGCTGTTTGACTGATAACCTGAACCAGGTTGCAGGCGCTAGTTACAGTTTGAAGCTTCCTCTTGAGTGGGCAGCATGATAAAAGCCAGTCTGGCTTCCTATGTCAGCGGGTGCTGTAGATATCCTGGAGTGCAGGCACTGTGCCCTCGGTGTTACGTTGGGCTGATTACACCACCCTCCGGAGAGCCTTGTGGTTGCAGGCGGCGCAGTTGCCGTACCAGGCGCTGATGCAGCCAGACAGAATGCTCTTGATGGTGCATCTGTAGAAGTTTGTGAGGGTCTTAGGGGCCATACAGAATTTCTTCAGCCTCCTGAGGATGTTGCACTTTCTTCACCACGGTGTCTGTGTGGTGGTACCATTTAAGGTCCTTCATGATGTGCACACCATGGTACTTGAAGATTTTGACCCTCTCCACTGCGGCCCCGTCGATGTGGATGGGGTCGTGCTCTCTCTCTGCCGTCTCCTGTAGTCTACAATCAGCTCCTTTGTTTTGTTGAAGTTGAGGGAGAGGTTATTTCCCCAGCACCACTCTGCCAGGGCACTAACCTCTTCCCTATAGGCAGTCTCGTCATTGTTGGTGATCAGGTCTACCACTGTTGTGTTATCAGCAAACTTATTTATAAAGTTGGAGTTGTGCACAGCCATGCAGTCATGGGTGAACAGGGAGTCAAGGAGGGGGATGAGCACACATCCCTTGGGGGCCCCGTGTTTAGGATCAGTGTGGCGGAGGTGTTGTTGACTACCATCATCACCTGGGGGCGATCCGACAGGAAGTCTAGGACCCAGTTGCACATGACCTGGAGCTTAGTAATGAGCTTGGGGGGCACTATGGTGTTGAAAGCCGAGCTGTAGTCAATGAACAGCATTCACACATAGGTATTCCTCTTGTCCAAATGGGATAGGGAGGTGTGCAGTGCAGTGGCTCTTCTGTCATCATTGGATCTGTTGGGGTGGTATGCAAATTGGGTCTAGGGTGTCGGGTAAGGTGGGGGGGATGTAGTCCTTGATTAACCTCTCAAAGAACACTGCGGGGCAATAATCATTTAGTTCAGAGCCCACAGTCCCCGTGAGCAGCAGGGACCCGCAATGGTGAATGGGTGTCATTTTCCTCAAAACGGGCGAAGAAGGTGTTCAGCTGTTCTATTTGTAAATAGGCCTAGTTCTTTAACCACAGTATCTGCTGAATTGGTTTGGGTTGTAAGTCACCACTGACCACACGCCACTGTAGACATTCCACGGGGGTTGCCATTTTCAGTTACCAAGGATACTTAAAACCTGAGAAGTAATAGAAAATACGAAAGATTTTTCTATGAAAAGCTTAAAGATTTAGACACTAATTAGTTGGAGCGTTTGAGGCGACTAATGCTAAGTGATAACTCTGTGAAACCCTTTTGCTGTGGATGTGAAGGATAAAGAGGCAGCTCAGTGAAAGGTCAGTAGTGACAGCATTTTAAGGTTACTTCCTAATGAGAAGGGGATACATGATGCAGAACTATACATTCATGGATTTAATGTTAGGAGAGGGAAACGAATGTAGCCTTTTATTTCAGAGTGTGAATGTACATGATGGGTTGGAAATGCCTGAGTGTGTGGGTGTTTGGAAGTGAAAAAGAGGGAGAGCGGGAGAGAAAGTTTGCATGTACTATATGTGAGTGCTTCTAGTATATTGTGAGTGCTTTTTTAGTATTGCACAACTCATGAGGTATTGTATATCAACAAAAGTTTTCTGTCTCGTGTAAATTAGATGAACAGTAAGCTTTTTGAAATGTATTTAGAATTTTAGTAGAACAGGCTACACATTTGTAAATAAACAGGCTAGACATTTAGGCCAAAACCAGCCCCAGTGTGAGGGACAATCAGACGTAGCCTGCAGCCATGCAACTCCAGCCTGAACTTTATCTATTGTGTGAGGGAGCTGCTCCAAGCCGTTACAATGAGGATCACACACGCTGTTAGTCTCTCTGTGACAGTAATGGCTGCTGCTGCTGAGGGATAGATCATTCTTCTCTCTGCCATTTAGGATACTCCTCTACACAACAGCCATCACTCTTCATCTGAATAACTGGCCAAGCAGGAGGACATTTTTCTTTCAAAACTATAGGCTGCTATGATGTGTAATTGTAACAGCTGTCATCTTCCTCTTCCTCGGACGAGGAGAGGAGAGAAGGATCGGGGGACCAATACGCAGCAAGGTATGATGACATAATGTAATTTATTGAAACACAAAGACGAATACGAAAACACTTGGAAAATTAGAAAATAAGAAAACGACATAGACGAAACCTGAACATGAACTTACATAACTACACGTAGAACTCACGGACAGGAACAGACTCCATCAAACGAAAGAACAGCCAAACAGTCCCGTATGGTACAGACACGGACGACACAGGAGACAATCACCCACAAACAAACAGTGAGAACAACCTACCTTAATATGACTCTCAATCAGAGGAAATGCCAAACACCTGCCTCTAATTGAGAGCCATACCAGGCAACCCTTTAACCCAACATATAAACACAACACATAGAAATGCCCACCCAGCTCACGTCCTGACCAACAAAACAAAGGATTAACACAATAACTAGGGTCAGAACGTGACAGTAATATGAAGATTATGTACACCGAACCAAAATATGAATGCAATATGTAAAGTGTTGGTCACATATTTCATGAGCTGAAATAAAAAATTCCAGAAATGTTCCATACTCACAAAAAGCTTATTTCTTTCAAATGTTGTGTACAAATTTGTTTACATCCCTGTTAGTGAGAATTTCTCCTTTGCCAAGATAATCCATCCACCTGACAGGTGTGGCATATCAAGAAGCTGATTTAACAGTATGATCAATACACAGGTGCACCTTGTGCTTGGGACAATAAAAGGCCAGCTCTAAAATGTGCAGTTTTGTCACAACACAATGCCACAGATTTCTCAAGTTTTGAGGGAGCATGCAATTGGAATGCTAACTGCAGGAATGTCCACCAGAGCTGTTGCCAGATCATGCTCATTTCTCTACCATAAGCCGCTTCAAGTAATTTTAGAGAATTTGGCAGTACGTCCAACCGACCTTACAACTGCAAACCACGTGCAACCACGCCAGTCCAGGATCTCCACATCCGTCTTATTCACCTGCGGGATCGTCTGAGACCAGCCACCTGGACAGCTGATGAAACTGTGGGTTTGCACAACCAAATAATTGTCTCAGGGACGTCCTCACCGGAGTGTTGACCTGACTGCAGTTCAGCGTCATAACTGACTTCAGTGGGCAAAGGCTCACCTTCGATGGCCACTGGTATGCTGGAAAAGTGTGCTCTTCACGGATTAATCCCGGTTTCAACTGTACAGGGCAGATGGCAGACAACGGATATGGGGTCATGTGGACGAGTAGTTTGCTGATAGTGCTCCATGGTGGTGGTGGGGTTATGTTATGGGCAGGTATAAGCTATGGAAAACGAACCTAATTGCATTTTATTAATGTGGCAATAAAATGCACAGAGATACCATGACAAGATCCTGAGGCCCACTGTCATGCCGTTTAACCACCTCACGTTTCAGTATGACAATGATAATGCACAGTCCCATGTCGAAAAGATTTGTAGACAACTCCTGGAAGCGGAAAATGTCCCAGTTCTCTGCATCGACATATACGACAGCATGTTCCAGTTCCTGACAATATCCCACAACTTCGCACAGTCATTGAAGAGGAGTGGGACAACATTCCACAGTCCACAACCAACAGCCTGATCAACTCTATGCTAAGGAGATGTGTCGCACTGCATGAGGCAAATGGTGCTCCCAAAAGATACTGGTTTTCTGATCCACGCCCCTGTATCTGTGACCAACAGATGCATATCTGCATTCCCATTCATGTCAAATCCATAGCTTATGGCCCAATGAATTTATTTCAAATGACCGATATCCTTTTAAGAACTGTACCTCAGTAAAATAGTTGAAATTGTTGAATGTTGCATTTATATTTTTGCTCTGTGTAATATATGTTAATTTATTCTTCCTGTTTGGCCCTGTCCGGGGGTATCATCGGATGGGGCCTCAGTGTCTCCTGACCCCTCCTGTCTCAGCCTCCAGTATTTATGCTGCAGTAGTTTATGTGTCGGGGGGGCTAGGGTCAGTTTTTTTTATATCTGGAGTACTTCTCCTGTCTTATCCGGTGTCCTGTGTGAATTGAAGTATGCTCTCTCTAATTCTCTCTTTCTCTCTCTCTGAGGACCTGAGCCCTAGGACCATGCCTCAGGACGACCTGGCATGATGACTCCTTTCTGTCCCCAGTCCACCTGGCCGTGCTGCTGCTCCAGTTTCAACTGTTCTGCCTGCGGCTATGGAACACTGACCTGTTCACCGGACGTGCTACCTGTCCCAGACCTGCTGTTTTCAACTCTCTAGAGACCGCAGGAGCGGTAGAGATTCTCTTAATGATCGGCTATGAAAAGCCAACTGACATTTACTCCTGAGGTGCTGACTTGCTGCACCCTCGACAACTACTGTGATTATTATTATTAGACCATGCTGGTCATTTATGAACATTTGAACATCTTGGCCATGTTCTGTTATAATCTCCACCCGGCACAGCCAGAAGAGGACTGGCCACCCCTCATAGCCTGGTTCCTCTCTAGGGTTCTTCCTAGGTTTTGGCCTTTCTAGGGAGTTTTATCTAGCCACCGTGCTTCTACACCTGCATTGCTTGCTGTTTGGGGTTTTAGGCTGGGTTTCTGTACAGCACTTTGACATATCAGCTGATGTACGAAGGGCTATATAAATACATTTGATTTGATTTGATTTATTCTAGAAGAAGAATATCATGTCGTATTCATGCTTTCTCATTCATACGCAGCTTCAGATGGTGCTAACATGAATTAGGTAGTGGTGTAAAGTACTTAAGTAAAAATACTTTAAAGTACTTCTTAAGTAGTTTTTTAGGGCATCTGCACTTCACTTTACTATAAAAAAAATGTGCCAACTTTTACTTTTACTTTTTTCACATCTGCTCCTGCCACGGCCTCTACTGCTCATCCTGTGCCTCCTTGAACTGCCACCACTCCCCCAGTGCTCTCTCCCCCTCCCTCTGTGTGTGTGATTGTGTGGGCGGAGACAGGTGTGCTCAAGTCAGAGCAGATCCCCACCAGCTGCAACCTGTTCCATAATCAAGACCTCTACAAATACTCAGTCCTGCCACTTCCACACTGCCAGATCGTAATCTCTGCTCAGTCAGTCTACGTTTCTAGCCATTTAGATCCTGTTAGCCTGTTGTCCCTGTTTTCCTTGCCTGACTATGTTTTCCTCTCCGCTACAATTCTGCCTGCTCTGACTCTGGTCCCTGTCTTGAGTCCCCTCATCCTGCTACTCTGCCCTGGATTCCCCACTCTACTGCTCCATTGGATTCCCCTCTGGACCTGCTCACCCTGTCACGACCCCTCTCGCCGCAGCCTTAGCCTCCGCACCTGGTTTCCTGCAACCCGCCTGAGCTTCCCCTGGCCTGCAATCCATCTTCCCCGTGTTTCAATAAATACCTTGGTTACTTCATCCCTGTCTCCTCTTTTGGTTTCCCTGCTCCACTCCGTGTAACAACTTCACTACATTCCCAAAGAAACTAATGTACTTTTTACTCTATACATTTTCCCTGACACAAAAAAGTACTTGTTACATTTGGACAGGAAAATTGTCAAAATCACACACTTATCAAGAGAACATCCATGGTCACCCCTACTGCCTCTGATCTGGCGGACTCACTAAACACAAATGCTTTGTTTGTAAATTATGTCTGAGTGTTCGAGTGTGCCCCTGACTATCCATCAATTAAAAAAACAAGAACATTTTGGTATCTGGTTTGCTTAATATATAGAATTTTAAATGGTTTATGCTTTTACTTTAAGGGCTAGGCTACTTCCTGTGAAACTGGAGGGCGCGCAATTCAAATAAATGATCATTAAAATGATGGATATTAAACATGTAGGTACATACAAGTGTCTTATATCGGTCGAAAGCTTAAATTCTTGTTAATCTAACTGCACTGTCCGATTTACAGTAGCCATTACAGCGAAAGCATGCCATGCGATTGTTTGGGGACGGCGCCCCACATCAAAATATTTTTCCACCGGCACAGGTTTCATAAATTCACAAATAGCGATTAAGTTCATTTGAGCAGTCCCATATACTTCCGATACTTAAGTACAAGTACCAAATACTGTTAGACTTTTACTCAAGCAGTATTTTACTGGGTGACTTTCACTTTTTTTTTTCCTTCTTTTTTTCTTACCCCCTTTTCCCCCCAATTTAGTGGTATCCAATAGCTAGTAATTACTATCTTGTCTCGTCGCTACAACTCCAGTACGGGCTCGGGAGAGACGAAGGTCGAAAGCCATGCGTCCTCCGAAGCACAACCCAACCGCGCCTCCAACCCGGAAGCCAGCCGCACCAATGTGTCGGAGGAAACACCGTGCACCTGGCCCCCTTGGTTAGCGTGCACTGCGCCTGGCCCGCCACAGGAGTCGCTGGAGCGCGATGAGACAAGGATATCCCTACCGGCCAAACCCTCCCTAACCCGGACGACGCTAGGCCAATTGTGTGTCGCCCCACGGACTTCCCGGTCGCGGCCGGCTGCGACAGAGCCTGGGCGCGAACCCAGAGACTCTGGTGGCGCAGCTAGCGCTGCGATGCAGTGCCTTAGACCACTGCGCCATGCCCTAGACTACTGCGCCATGTGACTTTCACTTTTACTTGAGTAATTTTCTATTAAGGTATCTTTACTTTTACTCAAGTATGACAATTGAGAACTTTTTCCACCACTGGAATTAGGCCTACTTGATTAGCTAAGATGGATGCTGGTGATGTCCCATCCTCCTCTTCCCCTACCTCTAACTTAGCCATTTGATCACATGAACTACCTCCAATGTACTCTTTATCAGTAACAACTAGGCCTATTTTGATTTGAGCAACACATTGGCCTACCCAGCACATTGGCAATTAATGGAATACTTCACCCTTGAAACAAACTTTATCAGACATTTTCACACCTCGGCAGTGTCCGAAAGGGAATCTGTGGCCAGTTGTGTCCCATTGCATTTATTCCATAAGCGCCTCTGCAGTCTTGATTCCCAATTAGAATGGACAAAAATAGCAGCATCTAATTTTAGCACAATTGTCAAAAAAACTACTTCAAATCTGCAAAATAAACATGTTAGCCATGACAGGTTGAAAAGAGAACTGCTAAGCCTTTTTATTGGTGTCCACATCGCTAAGAATCTATCATGGTCCACACACACCAACACAGTCGTAAAGAAGGCACAACAACGTCTCTTCCCCCTCAGTAGGCTGAAAATGTTCGGCATGGACCCTCAAATCCCCAAAAAGTTACAGCTCCACCATTGAGAGTGTCTTGACTGGCTGCAATACCGCACGGTAGGGCAACTGCTTGGCATCCAACCGCAAGGCGCTACAGAGTGTAGTGTGTACGAGCCAGTACATCACTGGGGCCGAGCTTCACGCCATCCATGACCTCTATACCATGCGGTGTCAGAGGAATGCCGTAAACATTTTCAAAGACTCCAGCTACCCAAATCATGGACTACTCTCTCTGCTACCGCACGGAAAGTGGTACCGATGCTGATGCACCAAGTATGGAACCAATAGGACCCTGAACAGCTTCTACCCCCAAGCCATAAGACTACGAAATAGTTAGTTCAATAGTTAAGCAATAGCTACCGGACAATCTGCATTGACCATATTTGCACTAACTATTTTGACTCATCACATACGCAGCTGTTACTGTTTATTATCTATCCTGTTGCCTAGTCACTTTATTCATACCTACAGTGGGGAGAACAATTATTTGATAACCTGCAAAATCGGCAGTGTTTCCTACTTACAAAGCATGTAGAGGTCTGTAATTTTTAGCATAGGTACACTTCAACTGTGAGAGACAGAATCTAAAACAAAATCCAAAATCACATTGTATGATTTTTTTATGATTAATTTGCATTTGTTCTCCCCACTGTATCTGCAATACCTCGATTACCTTGTAACCCTGCACATAGACTCAGTACTGGAACCCTGTGTATATAGCTAAGTTACCGTTATTCATTGTGTAATTATTCCTTGTATTATTATTTGTCTTTTATTTCTATATTTTTCTCTCTGCATTGTTGGGAAGGGCCTGTAAGTTACTATTTCACTGTTATTATTCACCTGTTGTTATCGAAGCATGTGACAAATATGTCACGTTCTGATCTTAGTTCCTTTGTTTTTGTCTTTTGTTTTAGTATGGTCAGGGCGTGAGTTGGGTGGGTTGTCTATGTTAGTTTTTCTATGATTTTATATTTTTGTGTTTGGCCTGATATGGTTCTCAATCAGAGGTAGCTGTCAATCATTGTCCCTGATTGGGAACCATATTTAGGTGGCCTGTTTTCTGTTGGGTTTTGTGGGTGGTTATTTTCAGTCTTTGTGTGTCTGCACCAGACAGAACTGTTTCGGTTGTTACTTTGTTGTTTTGTTATTCAGTGTTCAGTTTTGATTATTATTAAAAATCATGAACATTTACCACGCTGCACCTTGGTCCTCACCTTCTTCCACCGACGACGGCCGTTACAAAATGTTTATTTTAATTGATCGTTTAAATCATATACCCACCTAATTTGTTATTTAATTGACTAGTTTAAGTTGTTACTAATGTACTGATATAAGTGGACGTATGTGGCATTCTGGCAATTTTGAGAAAAATTTGTAAAGCCGAAACGTCTGTGTACGGTATCCCTGATGCAGTGCAAATATAATTTTTTATAAAGACAAAGAAGCTAAGCTTTATGCGACATATTTTAGAATACTCAAAATGTGCACTTATAAACCATATCAATTTTAATCAAAATACAGTTGTAGACATAAGTCAAAGATCAAACATTAAACATACAACTGATTTCTCCCCTGAGTTCTGCAAAATAGGTAAAGTCCAAGTTACATTTAATATGCTTGCAGTCAACCCCTAGTGATGTAACTGCCTACGTCATTACCTTCCACTCATGAAACCAAGCCCATGCATATACAGTTTTACAAACTTGCAGGAGAGACAATTGTTCCAGTGTTATCTAAGGGCTCAGCATTAATGTTCCACTCCCCAATTTGCTTTATAGTGGTATGTCTGACTATACTCATCTCTTTCACTCCCCTGCAGGGTTCTGTGTCTATGAATCTCTTTAAGCTTTGAGGCGCTTTCTCACAGACACCCTGTTTTGACTGCAATAACTTACACATCTCTCAGAGTGTTTCTTATAAGAGGTAAAGACTAGAAAAGAACGGTGTAACAATATTAAACCTTATAATGCATATATATATTGCTAATCTGCAGTCTAGGACCCTATACATGTAGTGGGGGAGGGGTCTTATAGCCCATCCCCTTCTATTAATACAACATAAGCGTAACATTTGGTGCAGCCCCTATCATGACTCCAAGTTGACCCATCACTAACTCAAGGTTTTGCTAATTGAAAGTAGTGTTTTTTGCAATTGTGACAATTAGGACAATTGTGCTAGAACTAGTTGGTGCTAAAAAAAATCAATTCCTTCAGGGAATCAAGACTGCAGAGGTTTCTGTGAATAAATGGAATGAATGCAGCGGGACATGGACACAGCTCGACTTCAGGCCACGGTATGAAAACATTTGATAAAATTTCAAGGGTGAATTATCCCTTTTAGTAGATGTTCTATGGAGCGTTGTGGTTCTCTAAACATGAGAAAACCCAGAGAGGCAGGTACAAAGAGGGAAGTGGACTCAGACACACAGCTCTACCTGTGGAAGCAGTTGTCTCAGATAGATGGAGAGAATGAAGAGTAGAGGCAGGGAAGTGGAGAAGAGACTCAGTGTCCCTTTTTATCAGCTGACAGACAAGCTGAAGCTGATTACACCAAGGGATTTACCCAGTCCAGGGACAGAGATAGTAGTAGTGCAGCTGAAGTCATATGTGAAGGAGTGTGTGTGTGTGTGTGTGTGTGTGTGTGTGTGTGTGTGTGTGTGTGTGTGTGTGTGTGTGTGTGTGTGTGTGTGTGTGTGTGTGTGTGTGTGTGTGTGTGTGTGTGTGTGTGTGTGTGTGTGTGTGTGTGTGTGTGTGTGTGTGTGTGCGCGCGTGTGTGTGATAGAAAGCGAGAGAGAGAAAACATGTGACAGTGAGGTGGCCTAAGAGTTAGTGCTGATCTACTTTAGTGTTGTCATACCTGCCATCTCTGTTCCATTTCCTATCCAACATACACACATTATTGAAATGCTGCGATATAATCAGCTTATATAAATATGGATAGGTACAGCCATTCTTGCAATTTGATTAATGATTTAACACATGCTCTTGCATGTATTTGACAACATTAGCTATCAAAAAAGCAGTCATCAGATACATAAAATATCCTTTGGCATTAAAGATAATGCTTTTTTTGTGTACAACACTCCATTCCAGTTTACCAAGTCTTTGAGCCTCCTCTCCTCTTTTGTATTCTATCCATTCTTATCAGAGGGCCGCCTGTCAGAATAGTTTATCTCTCAGCGATTTCAGAACGTGATCTCGTTCATCATGCTATATCTTCCACAGCATACATTTGTTTTACAAAGTAGACCATTTCAACAAGAAGCCACACTCAAACAGGGAGCTACCCAAAGAACACAGGCCCAGTCTGGCTTCATAAGACACGCAGGACAGAGCTATAGTTTTATGATAAGAGCCTGTGGTTGTATATGGATGAATCTTCTCTCTGCTCAAGCTTGATAGTGTCATCCGTTATCTGATTTTGAAGAGTTTTGTGAAGACAAAACAAACCCAGTGATTTCACAGTGATTTATCAGGTCGCACATGTTAAGTAACGCAGACTAGTGACTCACATTTCTCAAACATTTTCTGTAGAAACGTTGCAACACTATAGCCTGCCTCTCTCTCTCTGCATGCTGGGAGTGTTTGGTGCATGCTGGGAATTGTGCGAGGGAGTGCGTGTGTTGTGTAGAGTTAGATATTCTGAGTTAGATATTGTTGGCATTCTTTGTTTTCTTCTGTGCATGATTAAGGTTATTTATTTATTTATTTTTTTGTGGTAGAATTCAGTATTTTGTTTTTCGTATCGAAACTACCCTGATTTTGGCGGGGATGGCAGCCCGAATGGGGACGCCGTCCCTGTCACTTCGGAACGGCTTGATGTGTGTGACTGAAGCTACTGTCACTGTGGAGGAGTTTCTGGTCGCCGTAGGAGAGAAGGTAGGATATGAGAATGTTGCTTATGCGTCACGGATGAATAAAGCGGTGGTGGTTTTTCTTAAAGAAGAGCGCCTTGTAGATCGTATGGTTGAGTACGGCGTACTTCTTAAAGGGATGTTTATTCAAGTTACGCCGCTTTTTTCTCCGTCAACAAGGGTAGCGATTTCAAATGTACCGCCGTTTATTCCAAATGAGCTATTGGAGCGTGAGTTATTGCGGTTTGGGAAGTTTGCAAGTTCAATTAAGGTTGTCCCGTTGGGTTGCAAACACCCGGCGTTGAAACAGGTTATGTCATTTCGGCGACAGGTGTTTATGTTTTTGGACTCACCGGAGCAGACTTTGGAGTTGTCGTTTAAAGCCAAGTATGACAATAGACTGTATATGGCTTATGCTAATACGGGTAGTCAACGGTGTTTTGAGTGTGGGGATGTTGGTCATAAGCGACATGCTTGCCCGAAAAGGGAGAAGGCAGAGGGGGGGCGCAGGTGGTCCTCATAATGCCTGGGAGAGGTGGGCCAACAGTGGTAGAGCAGCCACAAGCACCTGTTGCTGAGGAACAAGTTATCTGTGTTGAGGGCACGGAGTTGCAACTTGTATTAGAGGGAAATGTTATGCAGCAGAAAAATATTGTTGTAGAAGGTAAGGATGGATCTGAAGAGCCAGTTCCTCAGACTGGTGAGGAGGTGCCCACTACGAGTGCTGGGGTACAGGAGGGGGTTCATGTGGAGCTAGGCTCCTATGTAGTGGAGGAGATGCCACTATGAGTAATGGGGTTCAGGTGGGGCTAGTCTCCCAGGTAGTGGAGGAGATGCATGGTACGAGTGATGGGGTGCAAGTGGGGAGTGTTGAAAAGGATGTGATAGAGGGGAGTCAGGGGTCTTTGGCCTCAGTTGAGGAGGAGCAGGAGAAGGATATGGATATCTCTTTCGATATGATAGCAGCTGGTGAGGACTCAATTTACGATCTAGAGGAGGTAAATGGGTTTCTGGATCAGACTTTTGGAAAATCTGTCAAATTGGCAGATTATTTTGATGTTGATAAGTTTGTGAGGTCAGCTGTGATGTTACAGAAGACGGTGGGGTTAGACCGGTTGAGTGAGAAGAAGCGGTATACTGCTCTGTCTCGTACTTAAGTTAAAGAGACTATCAAGGCCCTTGAACAGGACATCAAATCTATTGAATTGAAGCTGCTCACTCAGAACGACCCTGGACTAGTCAGTCATGAACTTACAGGACAAGAGACATGAACTGAGGTCGTTTCTGCATGAAAGAGTGAAGGGTGCCTTGGTTAGGTCTCGCTTCGCTTCCCTCAAGGATATGGATGCTCCTAGCACATTCTTTTTAAACCTAGGACAGTCGACATTGCAACGTAACCAGATGGTCTGCCTTCGTCTCCCTGATGGGAAGGTGACCATGGATGACAGTGAAATGCGTCAACATGCCGTGGATTTCTACTCTGCCCTCTATAAGGCGGAGGATTGTGACTCTCTGTGTACTGAACAGTTGTTACACGGTCTTCCTCAATTGGGACCTGAGCAGAGAGTCGCATTAGACTCTGACATTACACTGCAAGAGCTGTTCACAGCAGTTATGCAGCTCTCAACAGAGTTTTATAAGCACTTTTGGGGGTCTATTGGGGAGGATTTTTTTGAAGTGGTCTGTGAATCTTTTCATGAGGGTTCTCTTCCTGTATCCTGTCAATGTGCAGTGCTTTCACTGTTGCCAAAAAAAGGGGAATTTGGCTCTCATAAAAAATTGGAGACCTGTTGCTTTGCTGTGCGCAGAATATAAAATTGTTTCTAAATGTCTCTCAAACAGGTTGAAAGAGTATCTGGGATTGTTGGTCCACAAGGACCAGTCCTACTGTGTACCTGATCGCTCTATTGTTGACAACTTGTTTCTAATAAGAGATGTTTTAGACATTTGTAAACTGTCTGATGTAAATGTGGGTTTACTTTCTTTGGATCAGGAGAAGGGTTTTGATCGTGTGGATCACCAGTACTTGTTAAAAACAATGAAAGCCTTTGGGTTTAAGGATGTTTTTTTTGTCTTGGATGAGTTTACTGTATGCTGGGGCCTCATGTATGGTGAAGGTGGGGGGTGGTTTGAGTTGCCCGAAAGGGGCATCAGGCAGGGATGCCCCTGGCGATTGAACCAATGCTTTGTTTTTTAAGAGCGAAGCTTACTGGTTTCTCTGTGCCAGGTGTAATGAAGGGTCCCACGATAGCACTGTCTGCGTATGCAGATGATGTGACAGTTTTTATTACAGGGGGTGAGGATGTTAAGGTTCTCTCAAACGCTTTAAAAGGTGTATGAGGGGGCCTCCTCAGCTAAAGTCAATTGGGGAAAGAGTGAAGCGCTGTGGGCAGGTCAGCTTCAGATGGGGTCCGCTCCACGGTTACCAGGGGGGCTTCAGTGGGGCAGAGTTGGGATGAAGACTTTGTGGGTTTTTCTAGGCTCCGATGTCTTTCAGAAAAATAACTGGGAGGGTGTAGTGGAGAAAGTGTGTGCCAGACTGTCAAGGTGGAAATGGGTGCTGCCCCAGCTGTCTTATAGGGGAAGGGTGCTGGTAGCCAATAATCTTGTTGCTTCTTCCCTGTGGCACAGACTAATGATTTTGCAGCCACCAAAGGGTCTGATACAAGAACTTCAGAGGACCCTTGTCAATTTCTTCTGGTCTGGACAACACTGGATTAAAGCTGCAGCCCTGTACCTGCCACTACATGAGGGTGGGCAAGGCCTGGTGGACATTTCCTCTAGGATCATGGCTTTCCGGCTTCAAGCAGCCCAGAGACTGTTGTACAGTGACGGTTCTAGCTGGGTCGACACAGCCTACACATTGATGAGGAGAGCGGGCTGTTTGGGCTTAGACAAGCACCTTTTCCTCTTAAAGCTGAATGGGGGTGATTTGCCTGGCCTGACTCCATTTTATGAGTCTGTTATGCAGGCTTGGAGAGTTCTTGTCAAGTCCCGTAAGGCTGGCACGCCACCAGGGATGTTGCTTTTTGAAGAGCCTCTTTTTTACCACACTGCCATCCAGTCCCATGCTCTGGGTTCAGCCAGCCTACGTTCATGCCTGTTAGGTGTGGGGTGTACTAAGCTGGGTCATCTGATGCGGAACAGGAATAGATCGTTGGAGGAGCTGGGAGAAAGAGCGGGGATCCGATCATCTCGCCTACTGAGGAAGGTCGTCGCTGAGGTCTGTGACTCCTTGCCAGTGCTTCATCTGCAGTATGCGACTGATACTTCAAATTCTGATCGGTGGAAGGAGGGTCTGGATTATATGTTCCCTGCACTGATTGTTAGTGCTGCGGCATTCGAGGAGGACATGGGGATGCTGCTTTCCTTCAATACCCTGGAGCTGGGGGAGTTCAAGGAGGTGGGAAAGAAGGCCATGTACAGAATATGTGTAAAGGTGTCCCATGCCTCTTCCCTGCAAGGGCTCAAATCGACAAGGTGGGCAGGTGTGCTTGGTCCAGGTGCCTCCCCAAAAGGCTGTTGACGATCATTATACAAACTGCCTATTGATAAGAGGACAGCTGACCTCCAATGAAGGATAATACATGGAGCCATAGCCACCAATATGTATCTGGTACACCTGGATACTAGTGTTGGGGAGAGGTGTTCATTCTGTGCTGAGTCTGAAACTCTGGCACATTTGTTTGTACAGTGTCCCAGGTTGGTCGGGATGATTGATCTGATCTCTAATTGGTTCTCCGCGTTGGGAGAGGTTTTCTCTTCCCAACTGTATATATTTGGGCCAAAGTACAGGTTTAGTCAAAAGGGTGTAGTTGTGTTGCTTAATTATTTGTTAGGGGCAGCAAAATTAGTGATATGGAAGACCCGAAAGAACAGTATTCAGGGACAGGGGTCTGTGGATGTGGTGGGAATGCTGGAGGGAATGTTGGCAGCGTGACTAAGGGTTGAGATTGCCTATTATAAACTTGTCAACAATATTGATCTGTTTATGAGTATATGGGGTATTCAGAGGCTGTTGTGTTTAGTTACTGTGGAGGAGGAATTGGAGTTGTGTTTTTAATTGATGTGTAACTATGGTTTTGTATGAGTATTTATTGTGTGGTGGGCTCCCAGACCCAATAAAGATTATTTAAAATTCTCTCTCTCTATATATATATATACACATATATATATATACACACAATTGAAGTCGGAAATTTACAAACACTTAGGTTGGAGTCATTAAAACTTGTTTTTCAACCAATCCATGTCACGTTCCTGACCGATTTTCTCTTGTTTTTGTATGTGTTTAGTTGGCCACATGGTGTAATTCTGTTAGTGCAGTTACACCAAAGGTTGGCTTTTTATTTGGAGAATGGGTTGGTTATCATGTTCCTCAGTTAATTCAGCGCATTTCAGCAGTAGGCCATCTCGACACAGAGCGCGCTCAGGGCACACAGTGCCCCTGAGTATAGCGTTGTGGAATTGTACAAACTTTGTAACGGCAGTCAAACAAAAGTCAAATTACCAAAGTCACTAAGCTGCTAGATAACCTACTTCAACGAATGACAGAACATCTCCTATATTTGGGAAAATCGAGTGGATGATTATACAGATAGCAGATCAGCTCATGAATAACAGGGACATGAAAAGTGGAAATAGTTGAAATATCAAGGTATCTTAACGGGGACCATATCTTCTCTCATATCGTTTGTTGATCACACATTCTCTACCGAAACTCTCATATGGACAGCAAGTTGGAGACAGGGCCGAGAAGCCAGGGAAATGTGTATGTGTATGTGTGTGTGTATGTGTGTGTGTGTGTGCCTAGCTGTCCGACCACATGAGTGTGCATGTGTGTTTGAGTTAGAGAGAGGTAGGGCCTAATAGAAATTGATGAGGCTTTTACAGGGGCTTTCATTTACTGCGTAAATAGACTAAAATATACAGGCCTTTCAATAACACAGACACATACTGACATCTAAATTAAATGGACGGCAGGGGGATGGAGGGGTGTAAGTAGAGGGGGGGGCATGAGTGGAGTGGCTTTGACAAGCGATCACTCTTCCGCTATCAAGGATTGGCTGGTATAAGAGGAAGGGGAAAGCTTTGAGTGGGTGGGAGTAAAATGCTGCCATAGCCATAACAATGGCTGCTGCTATTGAAAACAGGCTGACTGCATCAAAGCAATGAGAGAAATTCACTTCAAGCACATTTACGGGACAATGGATAAAAACAGACTGGACACAGATCAAAGTGACTGGAAATGTAAGGAGGTGTATGTCGTCCATTATAGCAGACATATGGCTCAGACTGGCATTGTATGATAAAGTACTGTGGACATTCACCAACAACAGGGCGCCAAATTCAAAAAACAGAATTCCCATAATTAAAATTCCTCAGACATTCATGTGTCTTATATCATTTTAAAGGTAATCTTGTTGTTAATCCCACCAAAGTGTCCGATTTCAAATAGGCTTTTCAGCGAAAGCACTACAAACGATTATGTTAGGTCACGACAAAACCACAATAACCACAGCCATTTTGTCCAGCTAAAGATAGCTTTCACAAAAACAAGAATAGAGATAAAATTAATCACTAACCTTCGATTATTTTCATCAGATGACACTCATAGGACTTCATGTTACACAATATATGCATGTTTTGTTTGATTAAGTTCATATTTATATCAAAAAAATCGAAGTTTACATTGAGGCGTTAGATTCACTAATTGCAAAAACATCAAGTGACTTTGCATAGCCACATCGTTTCAACAGAAATACTCATCATAAATATAGATGATAATACAAGTTATACACATGGAATTATAGATATACCTCTCCTTAATGCAATCGCTGTGTCAGATTTCAAAAAAACTTTACGGAAAAATAAACCATGCAATAATCTGAGACGGAGCTCAGATGAATAGCCAAATTAGCCGCCATGTTGGACTCAACAGAAACCAGAAAATACATGATAAATGTTTCCTTACCTTTGATGAATTCATCAGAATGCAGTCCTAGGAATCCCAGGTCCACAATAAATGCTTGATTTGTTCGTTAATGTCCGTTATTTATGTCAAATTAGCTACTTTCGAATTGTTTACCAAACACCCTAACCAAAGTCTCAAAGCGCGACCACTATAACGTGACGAAATGTCCAAACGTTCCATTACAGTCAGTAGAAATATGTCAAACGATGTACTGAATCAATCTTTAGAATGTTGTTAACATACATCTTGAATAACGTTCCAACCGGAGGATTACATCGACTTCAATTGAGAGATGGAACGGAGCTGCCTCTCACGTGAACGCGTGTGTTGAATGCATGGTCACCTCATGGCAGTGATTACTAATTTCTGTCTCCTTCGACCCCCTTTCACACTAGAGCCATCAGACTTAGTTCTATTGACTGTTGACATCTAGTGGAAACCGTAGGAAGTGAAAACCCATCCATATCTCTCTGTATTTTCAATGAGAGCTTGGTTAAAAATATGGCACCCCCAGAAAAAATCCAAACAGGAAGTGGAACTTCTCAGGTTTTTGCCTGCCATATGAGTTCTGTTAATCTCACAGACATAATTCAAACAGTTTTAGAAACGTTAGAGTGTTTTCTATCCAATACTAATAATAATATGCATATAATAGTAACTGGGACTGAGGAGCAGGCCGTTTACTCTGGGCACCTTTCATCCAAGATACTCAATACTGCCCCTGCAGCCATAAGAAGTTAATTCAGCGCATTTCAGCAGTAGGCCATCTCGACACAGAGCGCGCTCAGGGCACACAGTGCACCCTGAGTATAGCGTTGTGGAATTGTACAAACTTTGTAACGGCAGTCAAACAAAAGTCAAATTACTAAAGTCAATAAACTGCTAGATAACCTACTTCAACGATTGACAGAATATCTCCTATATTTGGGAAAATCGAGTGGATGATTATACAGATAGCAGATCAGCTTATGAATAACAGGGAGATGAAAAGTGGAAATATCAAGGTATCTTAACGGGCACCATATCTTCTCTCATATCGTTTGTTGATCACACATTCTCCACTGAAGCGCTCATATGGACAGCAAGTACGAGACAGGGCAGAGAAGCCAGGGAAATATTACTGCAATTTAAATATTACTGCAATGCATAGGTAAGAGACGTGCTTTGATAATGCAACCTATGGATTACAGAACCAAGTTATGAATGTTCATGTGAGACAGGAGTCAGGATTTTGAGTTTCAGTGGGATTGGGACTGGATAGGAAAATAGCCTAGGATTTAGGACAGGAGAAAAGAGCATTTTCCCTCACGCCTCTGAATTGTTAACAGACTTCATGTCTGTGACAGAAACGCCTATGTAGGGAATTGTTCATAGAGCTTTGAAATACGTGACTGTCTGAAGAGTCACAATGACAGCTCAAAAGAAGCAAACGCTATTTTAGAGGCTATACTGTAGGGGTTTTCTGTAGGGTTTATTAACTGCATTCTGGTCGTGTTTGCAGTCCGGCAGTGTCAATTATGCGTGTGCTTTGAATTTATGGCGACTTTGTGTGAAGTAAATACTCTAGGCTGTGATCCTGTTTGGATAATGTGCTATTACATTTTTTGTTACACAACATGCACAGCAGCAGGTTATTACGTGGAATTGCGTTAGTGCCACATTAGGGATTGATTTTGGTAATTTCTCGGGGCAGTCCTGGGATCCCGGTTACCCATGTTAATCCCTACTGCCTATATCATTCTATTTTAGGTTAGTAAGGAGATCCCTGACCCTCGTATTACCGACTGGGGTAAATTTGGTGGATTGTTATATTCTTAAAATGTTTCATGACTTTGTCAATAAACTCTTTATTTTTAGTTTTCAGTATGAATATGGACATTATTTAGGTATTTTGACCCCAGCCAAAAACACCTAATTCAACCAACAGTAATTTGATTGATATGCTTATGTATGAACAAAGATAGCATAGACGTTTTTGAGGAGGAGCGGAAGTGAACCCTGGAACCCCAAAGAACTTCCAATGCGTTTGAAAACAACAGCTGCCTTGATGACAGCTTTGCACACTCTTGGCATTCTCTCAACCAGCTTCATGAGGTAGTCAACTGGAATGCATTTCAATTAACAGGTGTGCCTTGTTAAAAGTTAATTTGTGGAATTTCTTTCCTTCTTAATGCATTTGAGCGAATCAGTTGTGTTGTGACAAGGTAGGGGTGGTGTTCAGAAGATAGCCCTATTTGGTAAAAGACCAAGTCCATGTTATGGCAAGAACAGCTCAAATAAGCAAAGAGAAACAACAGTTCATCATTACTTAAAGACGTGAAGGTCAGTCAATACGGAACATTTCAAGAACATTGAAAGTAAGTTTCTTCAAGTGCAGTCGCAAAAACTATCAAGCGCTATGATGAAACTGGCTCTGATGAGGACCGCCCCAGGAAAGGAAGACCCAAACTTACCCGCTGCAAAAGATAAGTTCATTAGAGTTACCAGCCTCAGAAATTGCATCCCAAATAAATGCTTCAAAGTTCAAGTAACAGACACATCTCAACATCAACTGTTCAGAGGAGACTGCGTGAATCAGGTCTTCATGGTCGAATTGCTGCAAAGAAACCACTACTAAAAGACACCAACAAAAAGAAGGGACTTACTTGGGCCAAGAAACACAATCAATGGACATTAGACCGGTGGAAATCTGTCCAAATGTGAGATGTTTTATTCCAACCGCCGTGTCTTTGTGAGATGCAGAGTAGGTGAACGGATGATCTCTGCATGTGTGTTTCCCACTGTGAAGCATGGAGGAGGAGGTGTGATGTGTGGGGGTGCTCTGCAGGTGACACTGTATGTGATTCATTTAGAATTCAAGGCACACTTAACCAGCATGGCTACCACAGCATTCTGCAGTGATACATTATCCCATCTGGTTTGCACTTAGTGGGACTATCATTTGTTTTTCAACAGGACAATGACCCAACATAAGGGCTATTTGACCAAGAAGGAGAGTGATGAATGCCTCATCAGATGACCTGGCCTCCACAATCACCCAAGCTCAACCCGAGATGGTTTGGGATGAGTTGGACCACAGAGTGAAGGGAAAGCAGCCAACAAGTGCTCAGCATATGTGGGAACTCCTTCAAGACTTCTGGAAAATCCTTCCTCAGGAAGCTGGGTAAGAGAATGCCAAGAGTGTGCAAAGATGTCATCAAGGCAAAGGATGGCTACTAGAGGTCGACCGATTATGATTTTTCAACGCTGATACCGATACCGGTTATTGGAGGACCAAAAAATGACGATACCGATCAATCGGCCGATTTTTTTGGTTTGTAATAATGACAATTACAACAATACTGAATGAACACTTATTTTAACTTAATACTGTATAATACATCAATAAAATCAATTTAGCCTCAAATAATGAAACTTGATCAATTTGGTTTAAATAACCCAAAAACAAAGTGTTGGAGAAAGTAAAAGTGCAATATGTGCCATGTAAAAAAGCTAACGTTTAAGTTCCTTGCTCAGAACATGAGAACATATGAAAGCTGGTGGTTCCTTTTAACATGAGTTTTCAATATTCCCAGGTAAGAAGTTTTAGGTTGCAGTTATTATAGGAATTATAGGACTATTTCTCTCTATACGATTTGTATTTCATATACATTTTACTATTGGATGTTCTTATAGGCACTTTAGTATTGCCAGTGTAACAGTATAGCTTCCGTCCCTCTCCTCGACCTTACCTGGGCTCGAACCAGGAACACATCGACAACAGCCACCCTCGAAGCAGCGTTACCCATGCAGAGCAAGGGGAACAACTACTCCAAGTCTCAGAGCAAGTGACGTTTGAAACGCTATTAGCGCGCACCCCGCTAACTAGCTAGCCATTTCACATCGGTTACACCAGCCTAATCTCGGGAGTTGATAGGCTTGAAGTCATAAACAGCGCAATACCTGCTGGCAAACGCACGGAAGTGCTGTTTGAATGAACGCTTACGAGCCTGCTGCTGCCTACCATCGCTCAGTCAGACTGCTCTATCAAATTATAGACTTAACTATCATTTCGAAAACAAAACCTTTATTCTTTCAGTGAAATACGGAACCGTTCCGTATTTTATCTAACGGATGGCATCCCTAAGTCTAAATATTGCTGTTACATTGTACAACCTTCAATGTTATGTCATAATTATGTATAATTCTGTCAAATTAATTACGGCCTTTGTTAGGAATAAATGGACTTCACACTGTTTGCAATGAGCCAGACGGCCCAAACTGCTGCATATACCCTGACTGCTTGCACGGAACGCAAGAGAAGTGACACAATTTCCCTAATTCTAAGAAATTCATGTTAGCAGGGAACATTAACTAAATATGCACGTTTAAAAAGATATACTTTTATATTGATTTTAAAGAAAGGTATTGATGTTTATGGTTAGGTACATTGGTGCAACGACAGTGCATTTTTCGCAAATGCGCTTGTTAAATCATCAGAGTTTGTCGAAGTAGGTGCATCGATTATAAGCAACGCAGGACATGCTAGATAAACTAGTAATATCATCAACCATGTGTAGTTAACTAGTGATTATGTTAAGATTGATTGTTTTTTATAAGATAAGTTTAATGCTAGCTAGCAACTTACCTTGGCTTCTTGCTGCCCTCGCGTAACAGGTAGTCATTCTGCCATGCAGGCTCCTCGTGGAGTGCAATGGTTAGAGCGTTGGACTAGTAACCGGAAGGTTGCAAAAACAAATCCCTGAGCTGACAAGGTAAAAATCTGTTGTTCTGCCCCTGAACAAGGCAGTTAACCCACCGTTCCTAGGCAGTCATTGAAAATAAGAATGTGTTCTTAACTGACTTGCCTAGTTAAATAAAGGTGTAATAAAATAAATAAAAAATAATATATATATATATATATATATATATATATATATTTATTTATTTTTTTGCGGAAAATCGGTGTCCAAAAATACAGATTACGGATTGTTATGAAAACTTGAAATCTGCCCTAATTAATCGGCCATTCCGATTTATCGGTCGACCTCTAGTGGCTACTTTAAAGAATCTAATATCTAAAATATATTATAACACTTTTTTGGTTACTACATTATTCCATATGTGTTATTTCATAGTTTTGACATCTTCTCTATTATTCTACAATGTAAAAATAAAGAAAAACCTTTGAATGAGTAGGTGTGTCCAAACTTTTGTATGGTACTGGATATATAGCTGAATATCGGGATGCAAACTCAAAATGTAATACATTTCAACCAATTACCATGTGTGTGAGATGTATACTTTTGTTTTACCGTAGATTTGTTTAAGACTACCAAGAAACTTTTTGTGTGATCCTGATTTAGCCCACTGCAGTAAAGCGTTAATGAACTCACAAACCACACTTGTATGGAAGCACCCGCTTTCAATATATGTTGAATCCCTTTGTATCCACAGAGTTAGGATACGGATTTATAAACACCCAGGCAAACACCCAGGTAAACACTCAGGTAACCACCCAGTTAACCACCCAGGGAATTATAGGCTAACAGAGCTGGTGGCTGTAGATGGTGGAGGTGGATGCAATTTGGTAAAGATTACTTCAGAGAGAACTGGATGTAATCAGTGATAGACGGCATTATTCATAAAACATACTAAGGGGTATGTTTTTACATGAACATTATGGTTTATACTGACTGCTTGGATGCAAAAATGTCAGTGATTCTGGGAATTGTGACACCACATCACACACATGCACACTAATATTCCCTGTGTGAAAACGAATCCTGTACTGGCAGTACTTCAGTTCTGATCTTAGATCACTGACACGACCTACGACCTCCCTCACTCACGGCTCCGCTGTCACACATCACTATGCCAGGGTCCAGCAGAGCTGTCGGCACAAAACACAAGGCCCTGACGTTTCAGCCCGCTTTCAGCCTCGCGCTCAGCCTCCTTGTGTTTCTGCAGTCTAAAGTTCATTTCGTATTATTTTGTTCAGTGTGTGTCTCTTCCTCTGCTTCCCTCCTAGGAGTTCTCCTTCACTTTGAAAAATTAATAGAGTAAAGTTCAAGAATTCTGAAGCTGCGTCAGAGAGATTTGGATAGACTGTGATTTGTCCAATAATCAGAGGCTCAAGAGGAGATTTCCTCCCCTGATGTCAACACCACCCGGACAGCAGAACATGATGACAGTTTCATAAACGACAGGCCATGATTATTCCATTCAAATCCCTTTCTCTCTCGACAACACAACCTCGCCAAGCCAGACTCACACCAGGCAGACAATTGAAAAATTATTCATTGACGGTCACTTAAAAAATGCATTGACTTTTTCTTCACACATGTAAAAAAGCAAAATGCCTAGGGATAAAGTGGCTCGGCAAAAGGAGAGACTTTTGTTCTGTTTTGTGCTGTTTCCCCAGAGATAGCACTCCTCGCATTCAGAGAAAGAGAGAGGGGTGGCGAGGGAGAAACAGAGGAAAACAGAGGGATTGAAAGACATAATGTGTTATTAACCGACAGAGGACAGACAAAGGAGGGCAGAGTAGGAGGAGGAGGGTATTATTTAGAGACCCTCTCTGTCTCTCTCTCTCACTCTCTCTCTCTCACTCTCTCTCACTGTATGGAAGAAATTAACCACACAAATGCCATAATCCTTTCCCCACATTAAGTTTATTTTCTACAGGGGTGTAAAGTACGTAAGTAAAAATACTTGAAAGCACCTCATAAGTAGTTTTTTGGGTATCTGTACTTACCGTTTAACAACTTTTACTTCACTACATTCCTAAAGAAAATAATGTACTTTGTACTCCATACATTTTCCCTGATACCCAAAATGACTCGTTACATTTTGAATGCTTAGCAGGACAGGAAAATTGTCAAATTCACACACTTATCAAGAGAACATCCCTGGTCATCCCTTGCCTCTGATCAGGCGGACTCACTAAACTCAAATGCTTCATTTGTAAATGATGTCTGAGTGTTGGAGTGTGCCCCTGGCTATCAGTAAATACAAAAAGCAAGAGAATGGTACCGTCTGGTTTGCTTAATACAGGGAATTTGAAATTATTTCGACTTTTACTTTTACTTTCAATACTTAAGTATATTTCAGCAATTACATATATTTTTAACCAAATACTTTTAGGCTTTTACTCAAGTAGTATTTTACTGGGTGACTTTCACTTGAGCAATTTTCTATTAAGGTATCTTTACTCAACTACGACAATTGTGTACTTTTTCCACCACTGATTTTCTAAACACCTTCTGGTGACTGCAACACATTTGAGCTTTGGAACAGGGTTGAAATAATGGCCTTGGTTGAGTTGCCTTTGACTCTCTATTGTATTCTGAATGAATTGTGTCAGCGCTGAATGTTTCCAGGTAAACAGTAGATGAAAACTTTGCAGCAAAGTGAGTATGAAGATAAGAATGTAGGAAGGTTTTGGTACAACGGGAAGAACTGGATGAAATTGTTATTGTTAGTCTGCCAAAGAGAATCCCAACACTTCACACACAATGTAGTATTGATTTATTGGTGTGCATCAAACATGACACTCCTCCCATCAGCAGAGATAGTCTCATAGGCATAGATAGGGCCTAGAGCCAGGAAGGGCCTCCAAATCTTCTGTCTCTGTCTGTTAGTGCTAGTCGACAGTGAGTTTCTTACTCTGTAATGAGCGGGTGACCTTGGTAAAGACCAGTGAACTCAGGAGTGAGCCACGTAGGAGTTTAGTCAGAGCGTGAAGGCGTAATTGTTTAGCTACAGACACAATTCCCCTCGTCATAACCCAAACTCACCTCTCGCACGAGCACTCATCAGCTATACTCTTCCTCTCTTCCTTCATCCCTCCATCCTCTCATTAGAGGAGATGAGACAGCATAGGCCCATGTAGGCGGTGGTGCTCAAGGCTAATAGAGCAATGTTCCAAAGGACTGATTATCTCCAACATCGGGCATCACTTCTTCTCTCCCGTCAACAACAGCACTTTCACCTTTCACTATATTGCATTATTGTCTTAGTCAGAAGCAGTGGATGATCTCCACTCTCTACAATTAAGATGTTGGCTATTGTGTTACTGAGCAAACGTTAAGTTACACTGAGTGTACAAAACATTATGAACACCTGCTTTTCCAGTTAAACAGACTGACCCGGTGAATCCAGGTGAAAGCTATGATCTCTTATTGATGTCAATTGTTAAATCCACTTCAATCAGTGTAGATGATGGGGAGGAGACAGGTAAAGAAAATATTGAGACATGGATTGTGTATATGTGCCATTCAGAGAGGGAATGGGCAAGACAAAAGATTAAAGTGTCTTTGAACAGGGTATGTTAGTAAACTCATCAAAATAAGAAACGTCCCTTTTTCAGGACCCTGTTTTTCAAAGATAATTCGTAAAAATCCAAATAACTTCACAGATCTTCATTGTAAAGGGTTTAAACACTGTTTCGCATGCTTGTTCAATGAACCATAAACAATTAATGAACATTCACCTGTGGAACGGTCGTTAAGACACTAACAGCTTACAGACAGTAGGCAATTAAGGTCACAATTATGAAAACTTAAGACACTAAAGAGGCCTTTCTACAGACTCTGAAAATCACCAAAAGAAAGATGCCCAGGGTCCCTGCTCATCTGCGTGAACGTGCCTTAGGCATGCTGCAAGGAGGCATGAGTACTGCAGATGTGGCCAGGGCCATAAATTGTAATGTACATACTGTGAGACGCCTAAGACAGCGCTACAGGGAGACAGGACGGACAGCTGATCATCCTTGGAATAGCCGATCACGTGTAACAACACCTGCGCAGGATCGGTACATCCGAACATCACACCTGCAGGGCAGATACAGGATGGCAACAACAACTGCCCGAGTTACACCAGGAACGCACAATCCCTCCTCCAGTGCTCAGACTGTCTGCAATAGGCTGAGAGAAGCTGGACTGAGGGCTTGTAGGCCTGTTGTAAGGTAGGTCCTCACCGGCAACAACGTCGCCTATGGGCACAAACCCACCGTCGCTGGACCAGACAGGACTGGCAAAAAGTGTTCTTCACTGACGAGTCGCGGTTTTGTCTCACCAGGGGGGATGGTCGGATTCACATTCATCGTCGAAGGAATGAGCGTTACACCGAGGCCTGTACTCTGAAGCGAGATCGATTTGGAGGTGGAGGGTCCGTCATGGTCTGGGGCGGTGTGTCACAGCATCATCGGACTGAGCTTGTTGTCATTGCAGTCAATCTCAACGCTATGCATTACAGGGAAGACATCCTCCTCCCTCATGTGGTACCTTTCTGCAGGTTCATCCTGACATGACCCTCCACCACGACAATGCCACCAGCCATACTGCTCGTTCTGTGTGTGATTTCCTGTGTGTGATTTCCTTTTTCCAAGACAGGAATGTCAGTTCTGCCATGGCCAGCGAAGGCCACTGAGCACGTCTGGGAACTGTTGGATCGGAGGGTGAGGGCTAGAGCCATTCCCCCCAGAAATGTCCGGGAACTTGCAGGTGCCCTGGTGGAAGAGTGGGGTAACATCTCACAGTAAGAACTGGCAAATCTGGTGCAGTCCATGAGGAGGAGATGCACTGCAGTACTTAATGCAGCTGGTGGCCACACCAGATACTGACTGTTACTTTGTTCAGGGACACATTATTCCATTTCTGTTAGTCACACATCTGTGGAACTTGTTCAGGTTGTGTCAGTTGATGAATCTTGTTATGTTCAAAGAAATATTTACACATGTTAAGTTTGCTAAAAATAAACGCAGTTGACAGTGAGAGGACGCTTTTTTTTGCTAAGTTTATATGCCAGGTGCAACGGTGTGAGTATGTCAAGAACTGCAACACGGCTGGGTTTTTCACACTCAACAGTTTCCGTTGTGGGTCCACTACCCAAAGGACATCCAGGCAACTTGACAGAACTATGGGAAGCATTGAAGTCAACATGGGCAAGCATCCCTGTAGAATGCTTTAGACACCTTGTAGAGTCCATGCCCCAACAAATTGATACTGTTCTGAGGGCAAAAGGGAGCGCAACTCAATATTAGAAAGGTATTCCTAATGTTTTATACACTCAGTGTATATCTATGCTACTATAAAAATACTTTAATTACATACAATTTCCTTTTGAGCTTTGAACTATATTTTCTTATAGAGACTAAGTTTGAGAAGAAAATCCCTTCAAGACGCAAAATCTAAGATAGAATAGTTGTTTCTGGAGATTGTAAGGTCTTAGACTGCATGTTTTTGTTTTTATGTGGAGATGGATCGTCGCTCGCTGTTCTGGCATTCCTTTTGCTCCATGGCAGTACACATTACTCTCAATAGTAACAGGAATGTGCTTCTCTCTCAATAAACCATCCAATGCATCAACATGGTGTAAGGAAATGCTCCCTTATGAATCTTATGGAAATGTCATTATGTGAACACATACCCTCAGCAGGAAAAACAGATGTTCACATCCTTACAGGTAAGCCAACCTGTATTGGATAAGTGCAAGGGAAATCGCTCTATTGCACTAAGAAATCCCCGCTGTCTGCGTTATGTGACCATCGAGGTTGACAGTTGAATAAACAAGCGCAAGCCTTGTGTGATTCGTGTGTGGATCCAAGAAAATGCTATCGTTAGCACATCATACTGCTAAATATTTCCGTTTCAGACACAATGTTTGCGCCCGGGGACTTTGACTGATGGGGTGATTATGAGGCAGGCGTTCTGTATGGAAAGTAATGTCTTCCTCACCAGATGGCAGGAGGCTAAACAGCCACACACACATACACACATGCTCGCAGGTACTCAAATGCACCAATGCACATGCTCCCAGGCACTCATATGCACACAGTGGTGGGCCGTCAGGGCCAGCAAGGCCTTCTCTGCTGGCCTAAACATCATCAGAATATATATATTTTTTAAATATATTTTCCACAAATATGTATTAAATTATTCCCCAGAGTAAGAGTTACACTCTTCATTTCATAGCTTTCCTCTTGGTTGCACTGCTTCCAGCCCCAGGTTGAGATTTGGAGGGCTGGTCTTTATGTTAGATCTTTTATCCAATCATATTCAGCCATCATGTGTTGCCAGGGGTCTAAAATCTGCCCTCAGGCCTTCAGAATCAACAGTGTGGGCGCTTGTAGCTTATAGTGAATGGAAATGAAAATTTAGTGTCAACCAATCAGCTTTAGAGTTGGCTATTGTACGCCTGCTGGCTGGCTCCAGTGTTACACAGGAGCCAGCTAGCAGGCGTAGTGCGTGCACGTCTTTTGATTGGATTACCAATATTGAGAGGCAGGTCCTATGGGCAGGTCTATGCAGATCTAGGAAACTGAATTTGATAAACTAATAAATTCGCGTACTACTAAGCTGTTTTTTCAACCCACAATGGCGGAAGGAGGAGAAGATATCGATTTGGTCGAGGATATAATTATAATGCCATTCTCAAGACGAACTTTTCAAGAAAAGTTAGACATTGTAATGAGAGGTCGCCCGCCACTTTCAAAGTTTCAACTACGAGCGCTATCAATGGCTCAGAGGCTCCGAGAAGCACTGCAAACTGTACTGCTGGGAATGCCTATTATTTGCAAGTGATCGATTTGGTGTTTGGAGCCACACTGGCTTTGCAAACTTGAGTTGTCTAACCAAGGCAGCAACGAGACACCAAAGTACGGCTGGGCACTTACAAGCAATGGTGCTTTTGAAAACTTTTGGGGACACCGGAGTGGATCTACAGCTCAACGAACAAGCGCGCAGGGCAACGGAGCTGCACAATGAAAAGGTGAAGGGAAATATTGAAAAGACTCATTGATTGTGTCATGTTTTTGGGTAAACACTGTTTACCCAAAAATGTCAATTTGTCAATTTCAAGGTGACGCAACGCCTGGTTATACTGCGTTTCTGTCTAAATGTATAGTTTCTAGAGCCATGGCATCATAATGATGGTAATAAGAGGTGGATTAATTCGGGTGGGACTGTGTAGTACCTCACTGAAGGCCCAGGCCCCAGGCCCACGGCACGCCACTGTATGCACACGTTCACGCACTCTGACCCATACCCATACCGCACTGCTTTGCTTTATCAAGGCCAGGTCGCAGTTGTAAAAGAGAACTTGTTCTCAACTGGCCTACCTGGTTAAATAAAGGTGAAATAAAAATTAAACAAAAAACCTGCAGACTTTGTGGATAGCCTTGCGGAGCTTTTCTAAGCCTGTAGGGACTGACTGGGTAGAGAGACACCTTGGTGCTGCTGCAGACTTCCTGCATGGCATTGGATAGACCCAAAGCCTCCTGCCATGCTGCATTCTGACTGAGCACTGCCTCTTTCACTTGTAATGTCCCTGCAATCCATCAGTCTCCACATCTGTTCACTGTCTCCCTATCATCCTTCACACGTCACCACTTACCCATCACGCCCCACGTCCCCACTCTCCCATCACACGCCACTTCCCCAGCCTCCATCATGCCCCGCGTCCCCACTCATCACGGCCCACATCCCCACTCTCCCATCAGATACCACATCCCCACTCTCCTATCACACGTCACCACTCTTCCATCATTTTAATTATTTATATTTTAATTATTTTTGTTGTAATTGGTCAATTCTGAGGACTCCGTGCAACTCACTAATTAAGCAACATAGCTAACAAAATGATTATTGTCACGCCCTTACCTTAAAGATCCTTATTATTCTCTGTTTGGTTAGGTCAGGGTGACTCGGGTGGGAAAATCTATGTCTTCTATTTCTTTGTGTTTTTGGCTGTCTAACTGATTGTCTCTGATTGGGGATCATATATAAGTTGTCATTTTCCTTTTGGGTTTTGTGGGATCTTGTTTTCTGTTTAGTGTTTTTTTGCCTGACAGAACTGTTCGCTTTCGTTTTTTGACTTTCGTTATTTTGTTTGAGTGCTTTTGAATAAAAAAATCATGAACACTTTCCACGCTGCGTCTTGGTCCACTCTTCCCACCACAAACGAGAGCTGTAACAATTATACCCATCGCAACTTAAAAATACAACTGACCCGACACAAACATAATTGCATTGCCTAAGCTAGGATAATGCTTATGAATTTAAAATGCATACAAATCAATATGAAATCAAAATGCATTTGCAATGCAGGATTGTGCATTCATCATGGCATTCCCTAAGCTAACACATGGAGACAGACAGGGCAATAATTCATTCACATGTTTTGCTTCCTACACGGCATCATACAAGCATTTCTGCTAAATATTTGCATGTAACCAATAAAATTGGATTTGATGATGAAGGCCAAAAGACTCACTGAAACAAAACACAATTCAAAGGCACCAACAGAGCGAATCCATTCATATACAGTCAATGGAGTGAACAAAGGTCAAAGCATTAGGCTTGTTTTCCTTTTTCCTTTTGGCAATTTCATGAAACTGTAGCTTAACACACTGGCTAGATAGAACACTAGAGCCAGGTAGCACACTGCTCAGCACCATATACTATGAAGCAGGTTTGAGGAGTTGGTGAGTTAACTTTGGTCAACTTTGAGTTCAACTCTGGATAGCCGGTCATACGAAAGTGGCTCTCACCTTTTTTTCCAGGTACATTTTTATGTCAACGAATCCTTCAGAACTAACCTGCAGGCAAACTCCACTCATCCTGAATGAAATTACTGAGCCGCGGGTTGAGGACAAATGAAATAAATGTCCCTCCCTCTCGCAAAGATTGCATCATCATCCCCTTCGTTTGAGGAAGACGACTGATTAAATATTTTATTGATCACATTTTTTCTATAGTAATATTAAAATACCTATCACATTACACATTTAGTAATGACAGGATGCATTTGAAAGTTCAGACACAGTAAAACTTTTGTACGACTTAATAAAATAATTGCATCGATATGGGGGGGGGGGGGGTGTTGGTGCGTTGATAAGCACACCAAAGACGACATTAACGATAGCAAGAAAAGAAAACGGCACTTCCAATAGCCTATTTCACAACATAGCCTGCTGAATTTGCGAGATAACATTTCTTTAATATTTATTTTGGCAAAAATGTAAATGTGCCACTGACTCGTCCATGGATTGATGGTTCAGCATTCTCTCTATGAATAGTTACACGCCACACAGTTACAAGCCTGCTTGAGTTAGCTTCAGCTGCATGATCAATATCCACCTTCGTAGTATAGAAGTCTGAGCTGGAACGGGAAGATAACTTAAGTTGGCTAGTTTTATATGAGCCTGAGTAGATCTAGCTTCAATCATAGTATACTGTACCCCTCAGGTTAACAAAAATGTTATATTCTCTGACTATACAAAAACATGCGTGCTTGAGTTGACATGTGATTTGCTAAATGTAGGACTGCACACGGATCTTCTTTTTTTTTTTACAGAAACTAAAGATAAAACTCTCCACTCATGTGATCTCTCATTCCAACTGCATTTTTTTCTCCTTTTCGTGCAGGTGGTGAAATAGCTGCGCAGATCAGTGAAATGCACAGGACCAGCTGAGCTGTGAGACTTGCTTTGCTTTGTAACTAGCTACCTAGATACAGTAATATGCTCTAGCTAGCTAGCTATCAAGCTATCTGCTGCCATCAAAAATGCACGCATTCACTCACTCACAAAACTATTGGTATAATCTATCAGTATACTGTCCATTTGGTGAAATATATCTATCTATTTGGTCAAATCTACAGTTGAAGTCGGAAGTTTACATACACCTAGGTTGGAGTCATTAAAACTCGTTGTTCAACCACTCCACAAATGTCTTGTTAACAAACTATAGTTTGGCAAGTCAGTTAGGACATCTAATCTGTGCATGACACAAGTAATTTTTCCAACAAGTGTTTACAGACAGATTGATTCACTGTATCACAATTCCAGTGGGTCAGAAGTTTACATACACCGAGTTGACTGTGCCTTTAAACAGCTTGGAAAATTCCAGAAAAGTTATGTCATGGCTTTAGAAGCTTCTGGTGGAATAATTGACATCATTTGAGTTAATTGGAGGTGTACCTGTGGACGTATTTCAAGGCCTACCTTCAAACTCAGTGGCTCTTTGCCAATTGCCTGAAGTTACCACGTTCATCTGTACAAACAATAGTATGCAAGTATAAACACCATGGGAACACACAGCCGTCATACTGCTCAGGAAGGAGATGCCTTCTGTCTCCTAGAGATGAACATACAGTACTTTGGTGTGAGTGCAAAGTGCAAATCAATCCCAGAACAACAGCAAAGGACCTTGTGAAGATGCTGGAGGAAACAGGTACAAAAGTATCTATACCCACAGTAAAACGAGTCCTATATCGACTTAACCTGAAAGGCCCCTCAGCAAGAAAGAAGCCATTGCTCCAAAACAGCCATAAAAAAGCCAGACTACAGTTTGCAACTGCACTTGGGGACAAAGATCATACTTTTTGGCGAAATGTCCTCTGGTCTGAAGAAACAAAAGTAGAACTGTTTGGCCATAATGACCATCGTTATGTTTGGAGGAAAAAGGGGGGCTTGCAAGGACACCATCCCAACCGTGAAGCGCGGGGGTGGCAGCATGCTGTTGTGGGGGGGGGCTTGCTGCAGGAAGGACTGGTGCACTTCACAAAATAGATGGCATCATGAGGATGGAAAATCATGCAGCTATATTGAAGCAACATCTCAAGACATCAGTCAGGAAGTTAAAGCTTGGTCGCAAATGGGTCTTCCAAATGGACAATGACCCCAAGCATACTTCCAAAGTTGTTTCAAAATGCATTAAGGATAACAAAGTCAAGGTATTGGAGTGGCCATCACAAAGCCCTGACCTCAGTTCTATAGAAAATTTGGGGGCAGAACTGAAAAAGTGTGTGTGCACAAGGAGGCCTACAAACCTGACTCAGTTACACGAGCTCTGTCAGGAGGAATGGGCCAAAATTCACCCAACTTATTGTGGCAAGCTCGTGGAAAGCTACCCTAAACGTTTGACCCAAGTTAAACAATTTAAAGGCAATGCTACCAAATACTAATTGAGTGTATGTAAACTTCTGACCCACTGGGAATGTGATGAAAGAAATAAAAGCTGAAATAAATCATTCTCTCTACTATTATTCTGACATTTCACATTCTTAATAAAGTGGTGATCCTAACTGACCTTAGACCTAAGGAGTTTTTACTCTGATTAAATCTCAGGAATTGTGAAACACTGAGTTTAAATGTATTTGGCTAAGGTGTGTGTAAACTTCCGACTTCAACTGTATTTGTTTGAATATCTGTATTTTCCTGCACAAGATGTTTAACTGCCCGTTCACATTTGTCTTTCTGTCACTCAAACAGTGTGCGGTGCTGCCACTACTACCCATGTTTTAAGCTACCAAGGGGGACATGTTTTGCCCTTTTCTCTAAAAAAGGGTACATAGTACCCCCGCATACCCCCTTAATTCTACCACTGGGGATAACTCATATAACAACTTGGGAGTGCTAACAATCTGTCCAGCAATATATCTAACAATCTGTCCAGCAATATATTTAACAATCTGTCCAGCAATATATTTAACAATCTGTCCAGCAATATATTTAACAATCTGTCCTGCAATATATCTAACAATCTGTCCAGCAATATACTGTATCTAAAGTATATATATTTGTATTACTACTTTTAATTACTGCTGAGTAAGAGATGTTATTGGGGTGTGCTAGGACTCTAGGAAGAGGGTTGTTGAGAAAGCAGAAGAGTTGAAGAGTAGGTGGGAAGTGGGATGGGAATGCAGACTGTTGCCCAGTCAGGCTGGTCTGAGTCAGACAGACAATGAAGAAGAGGAGAGTAGGTAATCATGGGGTTGATCAGTGGCCACATTGATTTCCATTTCCTCTTCTCTTTTCCCCGTTCAGATTTTATTTTACAAGATGGATGCCTTTTCCTGGCCACATTCGGACTCTTTCCCTAATTAGCCAGCGGTGTTAATTAGATTAGCTAAGTGGAAAGAATGGATGGCTAGGAACTCCCATGTGTCAAGGAAATATATTACCTCTAGAAGTGGGAGGGGGAGGGGAAAGTAGCCCTTTGGGAAAAGAACCAGGAAAAAACCTACTTTTGAATACGAATAGAAAATAAACCAAATCCACATCAACATATATGCACAGTACTCTGTGAAAGACTGGAATGTAGCCTTGAAGGAAGACAAACAAATATATGGCACTGTGCTTTACCATAAATTGGATTTTTAAAAACTATGAGCATTATAAAGAATCTTGAGAACAAAGGTCAAGGTTGTTTCTGGCATGTTGAATGGATGTGTTGTATAATATCCACTGGGAAAACAAATTAAATGTAATATAATTTGATTTAAAAACACATTTTCAGGAAATGAGCTGAGCTACTTTAGCTTCTTATGAAGGAGAAATGTCATGCATGAGTGACAGGTTTGGATTAGAATGAATTTGCTCTGGGCAACAGAAAGGAAACGAGAGAGACAGAGAAAGAGACAAAGAAACACAACAGAGCAAAACACCAGGAAACCTGAAACCAGATAGCTTGCCAACATTTCCTAAAGAGTTAAAAACCTTGAGTTTGCAGCTCCTTTAGGGGTGCCAGCTCCTCTAAAGAAACATATTGACACATTCATTAAGAGTGAACTCGAGTGTCTTATATTGAGTAGAGAAACTCCTCTTTAGGGAAATCAGACCAAAACACTGAGTGACATTTATATGTGCCAGCGGATGACAATAGCATCTCAATTACTTCACAGGTGCAACACAACTGCAGGTGCAAAACGCAACAAGTAATTTCAGCTTAATTAATATGTTAACCTTTTTAATTAAGTATAGCTTTATAATGGCTGTCTAATTATGACCATCAACAACATAACACTTCAAAGATGAGTCAGTCGCCTTGCATGACTCAAACAGACATTTTGACTAGCTAAAGTGAGTTGTTCTGTTTTAAATGTTGTACCTGTACAATGTGAATTAAATTCCAGTATGACGCCTCCAATACACCTACATGTGTAAGGTTCTGCTATTCTTTTCTTAGTCAACCTTGTGTTCTTTTGCTTTGTGTTCTTGAACGTAACCCTGTGTCTTTGTGTTCTGGAACGTAGCTCTGTCTTTCATTTTTGTTCATTGATTTCACCTGTGTTCGTTTCTCACCTGCTCTGATCAGCTCCCTATTTAGTTCAGTTCTTTCTGTTTGTATGGTTGTGAGGTATTGTTTGTTTTTGACTGCCTGCCTGTGTTTGACAATTGCCTGCCTGTGTTTGACAATTGCCTGCCTGTGTTTGACAATTGCCTGCCTGTGTTTGACAATTGCCTGCCTGTGTTTGACAATTGCCTGCCTGTGTTTGACAATTGCCTGCCTGTGTTTGACAATTGCCTGCCTGTGTTTGACAATTGCCTGCCTGTGTTTGACAATTGCCTGCCTGTGACCACGATTCCTGCCTTCTACGAAGGCTTCATAAACATGATCCGCTTGTGAATCTACACCTTTTTCTCCCTGAGTATTCATTACAACACGAGAGTCAATAGCAAGGTTGCCATTAACTTGACTTGTTTTTGTCAACATTTGGACAGTATACATAGAAAGTAGATGTGACAATTGTCTGCTACGGTGTCTTGTGTCAATAAAAACAGATGGATGGAATGACGTCACATCTAAAAAAAGGCAAAAAACCTAGAATTTTGAATAGAAATGAAGAGGTTGATGTGTTTCCATTATTAAGCTAACAACCTGGGGGTGCGTTCAGCAGAATGCCACTGCGTTACGGTGGTGCAACCTTTACTACTTTACCAATACTTTGATACACCACCTGGTGATCTCTCTCTCTCTCTCTCTCTCTCTCTCTCTCTCTCTCTCTCCTTGTGTGTGTCTGTTTGTGTAATAATTATGTAGGCTGAATTAGGAATTCACATGGCCGTCTATGTTTACTATACTGTACTTCAACGAGGCAATACAAATGTGCAGTGACTAAAATATGACTCAAGTTAAAGGTCATCTAGTTGACTAAAAGCACCCACAGTTTTCACAATTTTGACATAGCTCGACTAAAACATTAATTAACCAACAAAAATGTGACTGATACTTAATGATTTTTTTGTCAAAATGACTAAGACTAAATCTAAATAAAAGGGCCAAATTAACACTGATCCAGCCAACCACAAAAGCAAGGCAAAGTAATTAATGCATACTAGAAAGTCAGGACAATCCTTGTCCTGCAAAGAAACATAATGAAAAAAGTGATTTTGGAAGCATGTTCCGGGTACGCAAGTAGTGATGACATCACGTGCCCGACATACATTCAAAAGTATTCATCAATCTTAATTTATTCAAAAAGCACAGTTTCTATCATCATTTGTTTCAATAAAAACACAAATGTTGTCGACCTTTATTAGAAAGTCTCCTATATCTGCCATTTCTATTACACATCTCGCAATTATTGCGACATTGCTTTTGTTGAATATACCTAGGAAACCTGTCTTGTGTCTCAATTGGCACCCAACTCACTATGGAGCGCTTTTTTTTCCCCCATGGCCCATAGGTATAGATGTTTTAGGGAGCGCTCTGTTGGATCAAATCCAATCAGACTGTATTTGTCACAAGCGCCGAATATAACAGGTGTAGGTAGACTTTACCGTGAAATGCTTACTTACAAGCACTTAATCAACAATGCAGAGTTGTTTTTTTTAAGTAACTAATTCTTTGCAAAAATTAAATAATAATACAAAATGCTAAAATTATACAAATAAAAAAGTAACACAATAAAATAACAATCACGGAGCTATATGCAGAGTCAATACAGAGTCAATACCTGTACAGAGTCAATGTGCGGGGGTACAGGTTAGACGAGATAATTGAGGTATTATCTACATATAGGCAGGGGTAAAGTGACTATGCATACAGTAGATAATAAACAACGAGTAGCTGCAGCGTAAAAAAGGGGGTCAATGCAAATAGTCCAGACAGCCATTTGTTTAACTGTTTAGTCAATTTATGGTTTGGGGGTAGAAGTTGTTAAGAAGCTTTTTGGACCTAGACTTGGTGCTCTGGAACCACTTGCCGTGTGGTAGCAGAGAGAACAGTCTTTGACTTGGGTGGCTGGAGACTTTGATAATTTTTAGGGCCTTCCTCTGACACCAAATCGTTTCAGTCTCCTGAGGGAGAATAGGTGTAGGTGTCGTATCCTCTTCACGACTGTCTTGGTGTGTTTGGACCATGATAGTTTGTTAGTTATGTGGACATCATGGAACTTGAAACCTCCAGATTGTAGGCTATCCAATACGAGGTTGCCATTGTTGAAGCACACAATCACCCACCTGCTTCATCAAATAAAATTAAATGTTATTGGTCACATACACATGGTTAGCAGATGTTAATGCGAGTGTAGCGAAATGCTTGTGCTTCTAGTTCCGACAGTGCAGTAATATTTAACAAGTAATCTAACAAATTCACAAAGACTACCTTATGCACACAAATGTAAATGGGTGAATAAGAATATGTATATATAAATATATGGATGAGCGATGGCCGTGCGGCATAGGCAAGATGCAGTTGATGGTATAGAATACGGTATATACATATGAGATGAGTAATGTAGGATATGTAGACATTATTAAAGTGGCGTTATTTAAAGTGACTAGTGATACCTTTATTAAATCAATTTATTAAATGTATTAAAGTGGCCAGAGATTTGAGTCTGTATGTTGGCAGCAGCCACTCTATGTTAGTGATGGCTGTTTAACAGTCTGATGGCCTTGAGATAGAAGCTGTTTTTCAGTCTCTCGGTCCCAGCGTTGATGCACCTGTACTGACCTCGCCTTCTGGATGATAGTGGGGTGAACAGGCAGTGGCTCTGGTGGTTGTTGTCCTTCATGATCTTTTTGGCCTTCCTGTGACATTGGGTGCTGTTGGTGTCCTGGAGGGCAGTTAGTTTGCCCCCGGTGATGCGTTGTGCAGACCGCACTACTCTCTGGAGAGCCTTGCGGTTGTGGGCGGAGCAGTTGCCGTAGCAGGCGGTGATACAGCCTGACAGGATACTCTCGATTGTGCATCTGTAAAAGTTTGTGAGTGTTTTAGGTGACAAGACACATTTTTTCAGCCTCCTGAGGTTCAAGAGGCGATGTTGTGCCTTCTTCACCATGTTGTCTGTTTGGGTGGACCATTTCAGTTTGTCCGTGATGTGTACGCCGAGGAACTTAAAAGTTTCCACCTTCTCCACTACTGTCCCATTGATATGGATGGGGGATGCTCCCTCTGCTGTTTCTTGAAGTCCACGATCATCTCCTTTGTTTTGTTGATGTTGAGTGAGAGGTTATTTTCCTGACACCACGTTCTGAGGGCCCTCACCTCCTCCCTGTAGGCCTTCTCGTCATTGTTGGTAATCAAGCCTGCCACTGTGGTGTCATCTGCAAACTTGATGATTGAGTTGGAGGCGTGCTTGGCCACGCAGTCATGGGTGAACAGGTAGTACAGGAGAGGGCTGAGAACGCACCCTTGTGGGGCCCCAGTGTTGAGGATCAGCGGGGTGAAGATGTTGTTTCTACGGGGCAATAGTAATTTAGTTCAGTTACCTTAGCTTTCTTGGGAACAGGAATGGTGGCCATATTGAAGCATGTGGGCACAGCAGAGTGGGAAAGGTAGTGATTTAATATGTCCAAAAACACACCAGCTATCTGGTCTGCACATGCTCTGAGGACTCGGCTAGGGATGCTGTCTCGCCCGGGAGCCTTGCGAGGGTTAAAACGTTTAAATGTTTTACTCACGTTGGCCACTGTGAAGGAGAGCCAACAGGCTTTGCTAGCTGGCAGTGTCAGTGGCACTGTATTGTCCTCAAAGCGAGCAAAGAAGTTGTTTAGTTTGTCTGGGAGCAAGACATCGGTGTCCGCAACGAGGCTGGTTTTCTTATTGTAATCCGTGATTGACTGTAGACCCTTCCACATACGTCTCGTGTCTGAGCCGTTGAATTGCGACTCTACTTTGTCTCTATACTGACGCTTAGCTTGTTTTATTGCCTCGCAGAGAGTAGCTACACTGTTTGTATTCGGTCATGTTTCTAGTCCCTTGTCATGATTAAAAGCGGTGGTTGGAGCTTTCAGTTTTGCGCAAATGCTGCCATCAATCCACGGTTTCAGGTTGGGGAAGGTTTTAATAGGCTTTAACATCCTTTCCACCTCACTCACTGGAATGGGTTGTGTGTGTGTGTGCACGTGCACGTGCGCGTGCGCATGCGTGTGTGTGTGCATGGCGTGCAGGCGCAACTAGTTCTCACAGTCTCATGTCAGAATTAGACGTTCATCCATTGTTTCTCAAATGTAAAATTTCTAAGTTTGTTGCAAAGGTAACATTTCTCAGTGTTTAAAGTTAACTTTAGGCATTAAGGTAAGGGTTAAGGTTTGGGATAGGCTTAAAACAAAAGTTACTTTTTATAACTGGATTTGAATTTGCAACCTTTGAAATCAGAGGCAGATGCTTAAATTCATCCCCCATCCATATCCACATCCACAAATCCCTGAACATAACCGAAACCTACTTGAAGGTAACAGCGCTCACTGTTGCCCCTAGTGTCCAGTTTCCACATCATCCCCCGACGTCCTCAGACATGGATAGATGTCAAATACTGACTTGTATCTCGGGTGACCTGGCTGTGCAGGCGTGTGTGTGTGTGAAAACACTTTGTTTAGGATGTGTTTATCTTTGGGTAGGTGGTTGCAATATTCCTTCGGAGAAGGTTTAAGTTAAATATTAACACTCTTGTTACTTCTTTATATATCACAAAAACTCCTCAACATCAAGGCATTTCCACTGGAAGTAGAAGCCTAAGTGCTATTGTCCATTAGTTTACTCCAATTAGAGGAGGAGTGATAGGGTTATGGGAAAATAATAAAAGGAAAATATATAATTCTTCTACATATACATACTGTATATATGAAAACCACAACCTTTCTGCAATATTAAAGCAGATAAGTATGATTGCAAGCTCATTTACATAGAATCGCTAAATTGTTTCTCTTTTATTCCCCCAATTACAGTTCAGACATCACAATGTATCTGTCTGTCTGTATGTTGCTTGGCTGCCTGGTTGGGAGGAAATTAAAATCACAATGTTAGTGTTTGGAGCAGAGAGACATGAATGGGTTAATAGAGAGCCTGTGGGCAACAGATAAGAAAAATAAAGACTTACTTACTTACTTTGATGTAGATCACAAATTATTTCGTGCTTTGAGTAAGTGTGCATGTACACGCACAGAAGCAAACACACACACACACTCACACACAAAAGCAAACACACACACTCACACACAAAAGCAAACGCAGACACACACAGACACAGACAAGGAGATGCGTACAGATAAACACACACACACACACAAACACACAATTGCACCAAATACATGAATTCATTACATATTCAAACAGACATTTTTATACCTGTAAACTCTCTGCTTAGCAAGTATTCCCCCCCCCCTCTCTCTCTCTCTCTCTCTCTCTCTCACTCTCCTATTGAAAGTACCATCTATGTCAAAGCTCTTCAACCTTGAAAATTGCTAAATTAGGATATAACAGGTTGATTGCGTCTTTAGCAGCACAACACAGACTGGAGCACTTTGTTTATTTGTTTCATTTGTTTGTGTGTTTGTATGTTTGGTGTTTGTGTGTTTGTGTGTTTGTGTGTTTGGTGTTTGTGTGTTCCTCAGCCCATTCCCACATCACACAATTCCTTTCCAAAAACATCACAGTGTTCTGTTTGGCCCTCTGCTCTCACAAATATATTAACGAGCAACATTGATAGAGAAGAGAAGAATTTGAAATGGGTATCTAGTCTGTTTAAAGAGGCTCATCAAAGGTCAGAGGTCGGTACACACTGAACTGTTTTCAACAGTATTGTAGTGATCCACAATAAAAAAGCTTTTGCGTGCCATTGTCACCTGAAGTCCCACTCAGGAAATGTTATTCCACAACATCATATTCATTCAGTATAAATAGATTGTGCTTGGTTGTGAAAGAGCTGTGATTTAAACTATCCTTTCTCTCACACCCACCGACCTGGCCTATTCCCTTCTGAATGGCTGAAAGAGCAAGGGGACTAAACTATGTCTGAGAGACTGACCGTTGACCTGTTTCCAGAGGGGGAAAAAGTGTTTTATTTCTTTTCATTTAATAGCTTCTTAAAAGGCCACAGACAGTGTTTAATGCCCCCAAAACATATTACATTTCATCATAATTAAAACTAGATTATCTATCCTACAGAGCACGATTTATCATAATCATCATTCTAGCCTTTTAGGGGCTTAAATAAACCAATGCAGAAATCCATAACTCCTCGTGACACCATAATAATTTGTTTACCGCCACATCGGCCAATTTGTTTACGGCCAATCCTTGATCAATACGAGTAAATCTAATGTTGGTTTTGCTGGATGCTTTTCCTCAGTGGAAACTCTCCTCGGTGGAAACCCACTCAGAATGCAGGGCGCTACTCACAACGTTGGAATGTTTTCTAGCACTGCTGTCTGGTTGGCTGGCTGGCTGGCTGTTTGGCTGTCTGTCTGTGAGTGGGTAAGCTCTGATTCATGTGATAACCTTATAGACCCTTTGTTCTGTGGGCTATAGAACTGTAAATACCCTTATGTATTTATTTGTTGAAAGTTTATTTGTGGGAAAGTTACAGATGCCCAAATGTCATACCCCCCCCCCCCCCCAAATATGCTAATCTCCCCTGTTATTGGTAATGGTGAGAGTTTATCATGTTTTAGGGGTATGATCTTTGAGCATCTGTAACTTTCTCTCTCATCAAGATTTACAATACATTCATGATTATCCGTAATCATGGTAGCATCCTCTTAAGGATCCGCCCCTTTTTTCAATTTCCGCCTAAAATGACATACCCAAATCTAACTGCCTGTAACTCAGGCCCTGAAGCAAGGATATGCATATTTGAAAGGAAACACTTTGAAGTTTGTGGAAATGTGAAAGGAATGTAGGAGAATATAACACAATAGATCTGGTAAAAGATAATACAAAGAAAAAACAAACTGTTCTTTTGTAATTGTTTTTTTACCATCATCTTTGAAATGCAAGAGAAAGGCCATACGGTATTATTCCAGCCCAGCTGCAATTTAGATTTTGGCCACTAGATGGCAGTATTGTATGTGCAACGTTTTAGACTGATCCAATGAACCATTGCATTTCTGTTCAAAATGATGTATCAAGACTGCCCAAATGTGCCTAATTTGTTTATAAATAACTTTTCTTGTTCAAACCTGAGCACTCTCCTAAAACAATAGCAAGGTATTATTTCACTGTCATTGCTACTGTAAATTGTACAGTGCAGTTAGATTAACAAGAAGTTAAGCTTTCTGCCAATATCAGATATGTCTATGTCCTGGGAAATTTCGTCCCGTGGATGGGACACCGATTACGAAGAAGTTTTAATTTGAACGTAGATGTGTTCAGAAACATACTATATTCTTGTTTACAATAAAAGTGACAATGCTCCTCTCTTCCCTTGGTGCAGTAACATCATAATGCATGTCCTATCTCTCATTAGTAAATGATTATCCATTTAGTGTATTATTGGTACATGACTTCTCTTTACAGAGTCAACTCTAATGGTAGACTGAAAGCTAAAGTACTTTAAGCTTACAAAGAAGGGCAACATTTATCTTTTTTAGTTTGTGAATGAATAAAGTTGAACTTTCAAACTGAATTGGAAAGCTTCCAGCTTGTCTATTTATCATGATTGTTGAATGGTGACTCCAGACACTATGAGAGCTCAGCAGTGAATTTGTCTCAACAAAAGTGCCTGGTTAAAAATAAAAAGGAAAAATGTCTGCTTGAAGACAAGGCTTGGAGACGGATGGACAATACAAAGGAAGGCTCCGGAGGCTTTGTGGAAAGTGGTCATTGTTGCCCATCGCTTCAGCCCATATTCATCCCCAGCCTTAAAGCAGTGTTATTCATGTTTACCCTCCTCAATGCTGTACACTGGTGGCTGGGTATAGCAGCCCGTCCCAGTAATCCAGGCAGGAGAAATCCATCTAATTGCCTGTCAAATGAAAAGCTTTGTCTTTTGTCACTGCGGATCACTGTAGATCAATACCGCTGCCAGAGAGAGAGAGAGAGAGAGAGAGAGAGAGAGAGAGAGAGAGAGAGAGAGAGAGGAGAGAGAGAGAGAGAGAGGAGAGAGAGAGAGAGAGAGAGAGAGAGAGAGAGAGAGAGAGAGAGAGAGAGAGAGAGAGAGAGAGAGAGAGAGAGAGGAGAGAGAGAGAGAGAGAGAGAGAGGAGAGAGAGAGAGAGAGAGAGAGAGAGAGAGAGAGAGAGAGAGAGAGAGAGAGAGAGAGAGAGAGACTGAAGGAGGAGAACGAGGAAGAGGAAAGGAAGGGAGAGCATGTTTAGCCTACTTGCGGGAAGTTATAGATTTTAAGGAGGCTGTTCATTGTCACATTGCCACCTTCTTCCCTCCATCCTTCCTTCCAGTACTGGCCTGTGTAGGGTGAACGTAGACATACTCTACCCGGAAAACCTCATTAAGTTTTAATTCATTTTTGTATCCTATTTCTATAATAGAGGATTGATTTTTACTTTGTGCATTGGAGCACAAATCATTATATTTAAAATATTGCTCTATTCCTTTCTGTTTGTCTTTGTGTGCAAGGGTGTGTGTGTGTTAGTGTCTGTTATGTTTGTTTATGTGTATGTTTGTTAGTGTGTGTGTGTGTGTGTGTGTGTGTGTGTGTGTGTGTGTGTGTGTGTGTGTGTGTGTGTGTGTGTGTGCTGCTGACACATTTTATACTGTTTCATTCCTGTGTAAAAAGGCTTGCGTTTCTCTTTAAATGCAAATCAAAGCTTTCCGTCTTCACATCCCCATAGTTATTAGCTGCAGTATCATTCAGGTATGGAATATACACTGAGTGTACAAAACATTAGAACCCCCTTTTGTCCTCAGAACATCCTAAATTTGATTCTACTAAAAGCGCTCCACAGGGATTCTGGTCCATGTTGACTTCAATGCTTCCCACAGTTGTGTCAAGTTGGCTGGATGTCCTTTGGGTGTTGGACCATTCTTGATACACACTGGAAACTGTTGATTGTTGAAAAACCCAGCAGAGTTGCAGTTCTTGACACACTCAAACTGGTTCACTAGGCACCTACTACCATACCCCGTTCAAAGGCACTTACATATTTTGTCTTTCCCATTCACCCTCTGAATGGCACACATACACAATCCATGTCTCAGTTGTCTCAAGGCTTAAAAATCCTTCATTAACCTGTCTCCCCCCCTTCATTTACACTGATTGAAGTGGAATTAACAAGTGACAATAATAAGGGATCATAGTTTTCACTTGGTCAGTCTATGTCATGTAAATAACTAACATACACTCAATGTGTATCCATATGAATAGAAAAGCACCCAAGCCTACTGATCTGTGCTAGCATCAATGTGGTGGAAGGACACTGGTTCCTATCACAGAAAAACAATGGAATGTATGTTTTTTGTAGAAATTGGCTCTTCGAAACCTGACAATAGCAGGGTCATGCTATATTAAACCAACTGATGCTCTTTGCTCGCTACATCAATTATGAAATAAGCCTATTGTCACAGCTCGGAGAACCACTAGACTAGGGCAATCAACCTGTTATGGGGTTACAAGGCCTCTTCCTCCACATCATATGGATGTTGAAGTAACAGTACTGTGAGTTGTATTACTAAAGACCCATTGAATCAACATCAGCAGCCAAGACTGGCTTCAGTTTCAATGGTGGCTAATAGACTGATGCAGCAATAGGTTCCCCCCAACATTCTGTTATAATCGATTGAGATGCATATGTGTGATATCAAATTCACCCACAGTGATGATAATAATCTGCAACCAATGAAAAAGTAGCTTCCCGCATTCCATTTCCCTCTTTCGCTGACAGTCATCTCCTCTCCTAACTCCAAACATACCTCCACGTGCTGGCTTTATTAAGAATGAACTCTCTCTCTCCAAGCCCCTCTCTTTCTCACTCTGTCTCTCTCTGTCTCTCTCAGCCTCTTTCTGTCTCTCTCTGTCCCTCTCTATCTTTAGCTGACATTCTCAGACTCTCCCAGCCTCTCCCAACCCCTCGATGCATCTCCCCTGCCCCAGCGAGCACTGCAGCCCTCTCGGCCTCGCCAATTTCACCTGCGTGAGGATCAGAGTTCCTCCTAGCCGCGCAGAGAGCTTCTCTCTGGAGGAGTCCAAGCAATAACACGGCCTGGAAGTAAAGCAATAATCAAACCTAATGCACACAGTGATCTGACTCTTCTAACCCCGCTTATTCCTTAATTTATTAGACATGGGAGAAAGGAAAAGGCAGCAATCCAATGCACAGAAAACTCCTGAGACGTTTCCAGGTGCTATAGTGTTTATTGCTTTGGGTTTAGACCTGGAAAAACCCTCAATCTATTTTCATCATCGAGGCTTACCCAAAAAAAAGCAATCATTCAGAAACTCTTTAAGATGGTGCTTTGCTTTTTCCTCTGTGTTCCCTGACGTGGCATTGTTGTGCCTCTTTCCTAACTTTTTGATATGCACTCATCAATCAGGGAATGAGGAAAACAACAGTAGTAGTAGGAAACTCTCCTTATATAAGTCCATGAGCTACTTGAAACCTCCATATCTGTCCATAGAGCTTGCTGAAATGCTGCCTGTACTGCACGTGAGGTGTATTGGCTAGTGTCTCCGAGGCAAGCTGTATACTCTTAGAAAAAAGGGTTCCAAAAGGGTTCTTCGGCTCTATCCATAGGATAACCCTTTTTGGTTCCAGGTAGAACCATTTGAAGTTCCATGTAAAACCTTCTGTGGAAAGGTCTGTGGAAAGGGTTGTACATGGAACCCAAAAGGGTTCTTCAAAGGGTTCTCCTACGGGGACAGCTGAAACTTTTTAGTTTCTAGATAATATATTTTTTTCTAAGAGTGTAGTCGTTGAAACACAAAGAGGATTAATGCTATGTCAATACGGCCCATCAAGGTTCTTTCCACTCTCAATCCACACACAATACACTTATTTAGCTAGAGAGGTGAACCGACAAGTCATGTATGTACAGTATATTACATTGTGAAAAAAGGTTAAATGGCTTTTTCCTAGATTTTTTAACCACATATTTTCTATCACGAAATTCTCATACAATTTAATATTTGCAGGCATGGTGAAGCACCCCATGATAATTCCTAATCACGTGTTATAGCTGTCGCTCTCCTCATCCTCGGATGAGGTGAGGAGAGAAGGATCTTCTGACCAAAATGCGGAGTCAGGGAAATATGCCATCTTCTTTTATTATAACACGAAGATGAACACGACACAAAAACACTTTAACAAAACAACAAAATAACAAAACGACCGTGAAGCTACAAACGTTGTGCACATACAAACAGGCTACAAACGTTCTTACATAGACAAACGTAAACTCACGAACAGGAACGGACATCGAAACGAACGAACAGCCAAACAGCTCCAAAAGTGAATACATCTAACATAACGAAGACATCACAGGAGACAATCACCCACAAACACACAGTGATAATGCCCTACCTAAATATGACTCTTGATTAGAGGAAAATGCAAACCACCTGCCTCTAATCAAGAGCCATACCAGGCAAACCGAAACCAACATAGAAACAGATAACATAGACTGCCCACCCAAAACACATGCCCTGACCATAAACACATAAAAACTAACATAAATAGGTCAGGACTGTTACAGTACCCCCCCCCCCAAGGTGCGAACGCCGGGCGCACCAGCACAAAGTCCAGGGGGGGGTCCGGGTGGGCAGTTGACCACGGTGGTGGTTCCGGTTCAGGACGCTGTCCCCGTACCACCATAGTCACTCCCCTCTTCTTTCTACCCCTTCTAATGCCCACCCTAACACTACCTTCCCCTAAATGAACAGCTAGCACCAGGACAAGGGGCAGCACCGGGACAAGGGGTAGCACCGGGACAAGGGGCAGCACCGGAACAAGGGGCAGCACCAGGATAAGGACCATCACTGGAATAAGGGGCAGCACCGGGACAAGGGGCAGCACCGGGACAAGGGGCAGCACCGGGACAAGGGGCAGCACCGGGACAAGGGGCAGCACCGGGACAAGGGGCAGCACCGGGACAAGGGGCAGCACCGGGACAAGGGGCAGCACCGGGACAAGGGGCAGCACCGGGACAAGGGGCAGCACCGGGACAAGGGGCAGCACCGGGACAAGGGGCAGCACCGGGACAAGGGGCAGCACCGGGACAAGGGGCAACACCGGGACAAGGGGCAGATCCCGGCTGAAGGACTCTGGCAGGTCCTGTTTGGACGGCTCTGGCAGGTCCATGCTGGCTGACGGCTCTCGACGCTCATGGCAGACTGACGGCTCTCTACGCTCATGGCAGGCTGACGGCTCTTGACGCTCATGGCAGGCTGACGGCTCTCGACGCTCATGGCAGGCTGACGGCTCTCGACGCTCATGGCAGGCTGACGGCTCTCGACGCTCATGGCAGGCTGACGGCTCTCGACGCTCATGGCAGGCTGACGGCTCTCGACGCTCATGGCAGGCTGACGGCTCTGGCTGCTCATGGCTCTCTGACGGCTCTGGCTGCTCATGGCTCTCTGACGGCTCTGGCTGCTCATGGCTCTCTGACGGCTCTGGCTGCTCATGGCTCTCTGACGGCTCTGGCTGCTCATGGCTCTCTGACGGCTCTGGCTGCTCATGGCTCTCTGACGGCTCTGGCTGCTCATGGCTCACTGACGGCTCTGGCTGCTCATGGCTCGCTGGCGGCTCTGGCAGATCCTGTCTGGTTAGCGGCTCTGGCAGATCCTGTCTGGTTGGCGGCTCTGGCAGATCCTGTCTGGTTGGCGGCTCTGGCAGATCCTGTCTGTTTGGCGGCTCTGGCAGATCCTGTCTGGTTGGCGGCTCTGGCAGATCCTGTCTGGCTGACGGCTCTAGCGGCTCCTGTCTGGCTGACGGCTCTAGCGGCTCCTGTCTGGCTGACGGCTCTGTAGGCTCATGGCAGACGGGCGGCTTTGCAGGCTCATGGCAGACGGGCGGCTTTGCAGGCTCCTGGCAGACGGATGGCTCAGATGGCGCTGGGGAGACGGATGGCTCAGATGGCGCTGAGGAGACAGATGGCTCAGATGGCGCTGGGGAGACGGATGGCTCAGATGGCGCTGGGGAGACGGATGGCTCAGATGGCGCTGGGGAGACGGATGGCTCTGGCCGGATATGGCGCACTGTAGACCTGGTGCGTGGTGCCGGAACTGGAGGCACCGTGCTAATGATAAGCACCTTCCTACTAGTGCGGGGAGCAGAGACAGGGCACACTGAACTCTCAAAGCGTACTCTATACCTGGTGCGTGGTACCGGCACTGGTGGCACCTGGCTGAGGGCACGCACCTCAGGACTAGTACGGGGAGAAGTGACAGTGTGTACAGGACTTGGGAGACGCACAGGTGGCTTAGTGCGTGGGGCCGGAACTGGAGGCACCGAACTGGATACACGCACTATAGGGAGAGTGCGTGGAGGAGGAACAGGGCTCTGGAAATGCACTGGTAGCCTAGTGCGTAATATAGGCACTGTAGGTACTAGGCTGGGGCGGGGAGGTGGCGCCGGAAATACCGGACCGTGCAGGCGTACTGGCTCTCTTGAGCATTGAGCCTGCCCAACCTTACCTGGTTGAATGCTCCCGGTCGCCCTGCCAGTGCGGCGAGGTGGAATAGCCCGCACTGGGCTATGCAGGCGAACCGGGGAAACCATGCGTAAGGCAGGTGCCATGTATGCCGGCCCGAGGAGACGCACTGGAGACCAGACGCGTTGAGCCGGCCTCATGACACCTGGCTCAATGCCCAATCTAGCCCTACCAGTGCGAGGAGGTGGAATAACCCGCACTGGGCTATGCACACGTACAGGAGACACCGTGCGCTCTACTGCGTAACACGGTGTCTGCCCATACTCCCGCTCTCCACGGTTAGCCTGGGAAGTGGGCGCAGGTCTCCTACCTGCCCTTGGCCCACTACCCTTTAGCCCCCCCCCAAGAAATTTTTGGGAGTTACTCACGGGCTTTTCGGGCTTCCGTGCAAGACGAGTCCCCTCATAATTCCGGTTACGAGCTTGATTCTCCGGCTTCCATCCACGTCTCCTAGCTGCCTCCTCATACCAGCGCTCCTGGGCTGTGACTGCCTCACTCTTCTCACGAGAGCAGCGATATTCCCCAGTTTGCGCCCAGGGTCCTCTACCAGACAGGATCTCCTCCCAAGTCCAAAAGTCCTTGTTGCTCCGTCGAGCATTTTTCCCATACCGCTTGGTCTCTGTATTTAGGTGGGTGATTCTGTTATAGCTGTCGCTCTCCTCATCCTCGGATGAGGTGAGGAGAGAAGGATCTTCTGACCAAAATGCGGAGTCAGGGAAATATGCCATCTTCTTTTATTATAACACGAAGATGAACACGACACAAAAACACTTTAACAAAACAACAAAATAACAAAACGACCGTGAAGCTACAAACGTTGTGCACATACAAACAGGCTACAAACGTTCTTACATAGACAAACGTAAACTCACGAACAGGAACGGACATCGAAACGAACGAACAGCCAAACAGCTCCAAAAGTGAATACATCTAACATAACGAAGACATCACAGGAGACAATCACCCACAAACACACAGTGATAATGCCCTACCTAAATATGACTCTTGATTAGAGGAAAATGCAAACCACCTGCCTCTAATCAAGAGCCATACCAGGCAAACCGAAACCAACATAGAAACAGATAACATAGACTGCCCACCCAAAACACATGCCCTGACCATAAACACATAAAAACTAACATAAATAGGTCAGGACTGTTACATCACGTTTTAAACCTATCTATTTCAGTGTTGTTTTTTGGCATGTGTCCATGTCGTTTTTGTGTAAATTAATGCTCAAACCTGTATGTGTGACAACACACCACTCTTACTGGAAAATGTTGGGTGACTCTAATGGATTAAACCTGTGTAATCCATGTTCCCTATTTCTATTTATCTGATCCCCGCTGGTCTACACTCTAATCTTCAGTATGGCTGATGGTGTGGTGGGGCCTCTCTCTCTCTCACTTTCTCTTACTCTCACGTTCTCTCACTCACTCCCTCTCTCTCTCCCTCTCTTACTCCCCCCTTTCTTAAACACCACCGTTTCTCTGTGCCCATGGTACTGTATCATTGAGCCAGGTCACTCAGCCAAAGGTAACACTCAGCCAAAGGTAACAATCAGCCAAAGGTAACACTCAGCCAAAGGTAACACTCAGCCAAAGGTAACACTCAGCCAAAGGCAACACTCAGCCAAAGGTAACACTCAGCCAAAGGTAACACTCAGCCAAAGATAACACTCAGACAAAGGCAACACTCAGCCAAAGGTAACACTCAGCCAAAGGTACCACTCAGCCAAAGGTAACACTCAGCCAAAGGCAACACTCAGCCAAAGGCAACACTCAGCCAAAGGTAACACTCAGCCAAAGGCAACACTCAGCCAAAGGCAACACTCAGCCAAAGGTAACACTCAGCCAAAGGTAACACTCAGCCAAAGGCAACACTCAGCCAAAGGCAACACTCAGCCAAAAGTAACACTCAGCCAAAGGTAACACTCAGCCAAAGGTAACACTCAGCCAAAGGTAACACTCAGCCAAAGGTAACACTCAGCCAAAGGTAACACTCAGCCAAAAGCAACACTCAGCCAAAGGTAACACTCAGCCAAAGGCAACACTCACCCCAAGGTAACACTCAGCCAAAGGTAACACTCAGCCAAAGGCAACACTCAGCCAAAGGTAATGTATCCCGACCCATGTTTCCTTTATCATATTCCATTCACCCAGCTCAACGTAACATTGAATAGGTTTAGGCTACTACACGATACTCACATTTTCCCTATGCCATTGTGAGGTTGCTACAACCTAGCCTATGAATGAAAGTTTAGAATGCAGGTGCACAGGTCGAGAGAATTTAGAGTAATCAAGATGACCTTAGAGATCATTTTATGTCTCTATTTTGGTTGGTCAGGGCGTGAGTTTGGGTGGGCATTCTATGTCTGGTGTTCTATGTTGTCCTTGTTTTGTATTTCTATGTGTTTGGCCTGGTATGGTTCCCAATCAGAGGCAGCAGTCTATCGTTGTCTCTGATTGAGAACCATACTTAGGTAGCCTGTTCCCACCTGTGTTTGTGGGTGGTTATTTTTCTGTTTAGTGTTTGTTGCACCTTTCAGAACTGTTCGTTGGTCGTTTTGTTGCTTTTGTTCGCGTCTTTATTAAAAGTATTATGGATACGTACCACACTGCACTTTGGTCATCTTCTCCTTCTCCCGACGACGTTCGTGACAGACACATTCAATACCGCCATGCATAGTATTGCCTGCATCTAGCTGATCTACGGTGTAATCATTAGTCCAACAGTTGCAAATGAGAGTTATATTGGACAAATTCAGGTATGTTTATCCCTGTTTTGTTCAGTTTTTCAACAGAATCGGTGGAATGAATAAACCCTGATCACACACAGTTTACTTTCATAGCAGCCTCATGAAAAACAGCATGATCACTTTTCTCGTTGTATATATAATTCCATCTCGCAACTATTTACACGTTCTCCTCCTCTCAGCTTTTCCCTTCACTTGTGGAATTCAGCTTTCTGTGACCAAGCGAAAGAACCTTTCCAAACCAAACCTTCATATCATGACCGCTAACTGCTACCCACAGCCTACATCGTTTGTCAGTCATAGTCAACATAGATAATAGAACTAACGCGTTAGTAAACCCACTACAATCATGCAATCAGTTTAGCAGTTACAATAATAACAATAAATCAATAAAACCAAAAGATTTCCTTGACTTGGAAGAGTTCCAGCGTTGGATAGCCATAGCCAGCTAGCTAACATAGCATCCCTCTCTGTTTGAGCTGGGTGTTTGAGTAGGCTAGCTAAGTGAAAGTGAAAGTAACAAAAAAAAATACAACCAAATCTGTAATATACTGTATATCTAAAAGAGACAGTACCATTTGGTGTGTGACATTGCATCTGATACGGTATGACTGTGGTAAATGTATGAAACATAGAGGTATGGTCTATCTCTGTGTATGTTTTTAATATGTCTGATAGAGAAGTTTTTCTTGGCCAGGGTGTCCACGTGGGGAAGACAGCACATATTTCTAATATTTTCTGATATTTTTCTCTATTAATTCTCAAGGCTTTTGCTTTCAGTACTAGATTCATTCTCTGATCCTTTGATTGGGTGGACAACATGTCAGTTCATGCTGCAACTCTGATAGGTTTGAGGACATCTTCCGGAAGTTGTCATAATTGCAGTGTAAGTATGGAAGGGGGTGAGAACTATGGGCCTCCTAGGTTTGTATTGAAGTCAATGTACCCAGAGGAGGACAGAAGCTAGCTGTCCTCTGGCTACACCATGGTGCTACCCTACAGAGTGTTTCTGAGCTACTGTAGACCTTCATTGCAAAACAGTGTGTTTTAAACATTTATTTGGTGATGTGAATATATTTAGTATAGTTTATCTAAAATTGATAACTTCTTTTTATGTTTTGCTATTTATTTTTTTTATTACTGAGGAGAATGGCCCTCTGAGAAGCCTCCACTGGTAGCAAGATACAGTATGCTGGAGCCATAATGGAATGCTATGGCAGGGATAAGGTGTGAATTTGAAAGGCTAGGTAAGCAGAGAGGGTAAGGGAAGTGAGACTGAAAGGGAGAGTTAGATGAGACAGATGAAGTGGGAAAGAGAGGGGGCCGGAAGAGAAGGAAAGAGAGAGATGAAATTGACAGAAGAGAGAAGGGAGACTGCTGATCAATTATTCAACTCATTGGAAGAGTTTCCTGGAACCATTTTGGGTAGAGCGGTACACAGTGGTACACAGATATACACAGTGTGCTTTTGTGTGGAGGATAACATGTAACCCCAAAATACATAGCTTAGTCCTTCACCTTTGGTGCCAAGCTTATCCTCGTTCTCCTCGTTCTCCTCCCTCAGTCTTTCTCTGTCCCTCTCTCTCTGTCTTTCTCTCTCTCTCTCTCTCTCTCTTTCCGGCTGCCTCCCTTTAATCGTCCACATCTCTCTTTTAATTTGAATTTAAATTGTCAAAAGAGAATAAAAAAACATTCATTATGGAGACTCTTTTAATCAGCCACTCACTGAAAAAAACTCACTGGTTTTGTTCTCTCCAAGATGTATTTATTTCATTGGTTTCTAATGCGATGAAAAACAGCTTGTTTTTTTCAATCCATTTTGGAGGCAATTAAAACCTCCACTGCATGTTTAACATTTAACATGTTTAATCTACCTGATTTTATCACTGTAGATACAAATCTAACTTATGTTTTATTAATGTTAAGTGTCTTTTACTGCTTTGAATCTACCCAGTTTAATGTTGGTTGGCACCCATACATCTCCTTTCTTACCAGAGTTAAATAAATTGGTCAAAACGGATATACAAACAAGACCACTTTAGACCATCTTTTCTTGTCCGCTCAATACAGCTCAGCTCGTTTCATCTCAGACCAGTCCTCTTCCCCATTTCCTTCCTTCCTTCCTTCCTTCCTTCCTTCCTTCCTTCCTTCCTTCCTTCCTTCCTTCCTTCCTTACTTCCTTCCTTACTTCCTTCCTTCCTTCCTCCATCCTCTCCCATGAGCAGCCTGTCTTTGTATGTCTGTGTGTGTTTGTGTGTGTGTGCCTGTGTGCCTGTGTGCACGTGCTTGTGTGTTGGTGAGAGAAAGCCCAGATAAAGGGACTTATGGTACCCAGTGAATCTGGGTCACCGTCCTGTCAGGGCTCCAGAAAGGAGCCAGTCAACCACAAACATGATTCACCATTTTAGGGAGCGCTTAACACTGCATGTTCTCGCTTCCTGTGGTAACTGAGACTGAACTCTGCATGCACTGGGAATGTGTTCCAAATGGCACCCTGTTCCCTACGTCGTGCACTACTTTTGACCAATATAGACTATATAGGAAACCCAGACCCAGACATGACAGGGCAGAGTAACCAGAATTAGGGGAACAATGATGTATGATTTGGTCAAATCTCTTGTATGTCTATTTTAGGCTATCTCTTCCATGCATACACTGCCCCAGATGAAAAAGAAGAGACGAACCTATGTACCTTCCCTATACTGCACATATATTACACATACATATGGGGTATATATGAATATGCATGTGAATGAGCATGCATGTGTAGTCCTGTGTGTGTGGTCAGATTGGACAGGTGCAGGACTGTTGATAGAAATTCTACTAAATAAAGGACCCGATCATACAGTGAGCATACATCTCCACTGAGCTATTTGTAAGAGAAAATAACCCACCTGTCTACTGTTTTGATTTTCTCTCCTTTTAGATGAGCAAGAGGTTCAGCGGAATAGATGAGGTTAGCAAAAGAGACAGGGAAGTTCAGAGGCATTTTCTTAGACTCTCTCGCTCTTTCATTCTCTCTCTTTGGCTTTCTCTCACTTTCTCTCCCTCTCTCTCTCGCTCGCTTTCTCTTTCTATTTTGCTCTCTCCCTTGCTCTTGCTCAGTCACTCCACCTCTCCATCTCTCCCTCTCTGTGACTACATCTCTCTCTCTCTCTCTCGCTCTCTTTCTCTGCTATCTCTGTTGTTTATGCATTACACAGCCATGGCCCTTTGACACTGCACACGGTGCTGGCGCAGTCTTTACTTTCAGCCATGTATTATTCAACTGTGTATAATAGTTATAAATGGTCGGTTTCAAATGCCTCTATCTCTTTGCTCTGTATATACTGTACTCCTGCTTTACCAGAAACATCAGAGAGGATTGTAGCTAAATACAACAAAGATACAGTTGCTGACTGGGGGAAACGAAGACATCCTGAACGTATCTTGTATATACATGTATAGATATGTAGCTGGGTGGTGTCCATTCACTAGGCTTTATACACACAGGATATTCACTAGGCTTTATACCTGAATGTTATTCACTAGGCTTTATACATGAAAGCTGTTCACTGGGCTATATACCTGAATGCTATTCACTCGGCTTTAAACGTGGAGGCTATTCACTTGGTTTTATACATGAAAGCTATTCACTCAGGCATTAAAAGTGAAAGATATTCACTAGGCTTTATACATGAAAGCTATTCACTAGGCTATATACATGAAAGCTATTCACTAGGCTTTAAAAGAGACAGATATTCACTAGGCTTTATACATGAAGGCTATTCACTAGGTTTTATACATGAAAGCTATTCACTAGGCTGTATACATGAAAGCTATTCACTAGGCTTTAAAAGAGACGGATATTCACCAGGCTTTGTATATGAAGGATATTCACTAGGACTTATACATGAAGGATATTCACTAGGCTACATGAAAGCTATTCACTAGGCTTTAAAAGTGAAGGATATTCACTAGGCTTTAAAATTGAAGGCTATTTACTAGGCTAGATACATGAAGGCTGTTCACTCGGCTTTATACATGAAGGAAATTCACTAGGCTTTATACATGAAGGAAATTCACTAGGCTGTATACATGAAGGCTGTTCACTAGGCTGTATACATGAAGGCTGTTCACTAGGCTTTATACATGAAGGATATTCACTAGGCTTTATACATGAAGGATATTCACTAGGCTTTATACATGAAGGCTGTTCACTAGGCTGTATACATGAAGGCTGTTCACTAGGCTTTATACATGAAGGCTGTTCACTAGGCTTTATACATGAAGGCTGTTCACTAGGCTGTATACATGAAGGCTGTTCACTAGGCTGTATACATGAAGGCTGTTCACTAGGCTTTATACATGAAGGCTGTTCACTAGGCTTTATACTTGAAGGCTGTTCACTAGGCTGTATACATGAAGGCTGTTCACTAGGCTGTATACATGAAGGCTGTTCACTAGGCTGTATACATGAAGGCTGTTCACTAGGCTTTAAAAGTGAAGGATATTCACTAGGCTTTATACATGAAGGAAATTCACTAGGCTTTATACATGAAGGAAATTCACTAGGTTTTATACATGAAGGCTATTCACTAGGCTTTATACATGAAGGAAATTCACTAGGTTTTATACATGAAAGCTATTCACTAGGCTTTATACATTAAGGAAATTCACTAGGCTTTATACATGAAGGCTATTCACTAGGTTTTATAATTGAAAGCTATTCACTAGGCTTTAAAAGTGAAGGATATTCACTAGGTTTTATACATGAAGGTTATTTACTAGGCTACATACAAGAAGGCTGTTCACTAGGCTGCATACATGAAGGATATTCACTAGGCTTTAAATGTGAAGGCTATTCACTAGGATTTATAGATGAAGGCTATTCACTAGGCTACATACACGAAGGCTATTCACTAGCTTTATACATGAAGGCTATTTACTAGGCCAGTGGTCACCAACCGGTCGATCGCGATCGGCTTGACGATCTCCAAGGCATTTCTAGTCGATCGCCAAACGTTTCTGTAAAAAATAAAATAAATTAAGCCTTGTGTTCCTTTTTTATTTTATTAGTCTCGGGCTGTTGTTGGTAGGTGCGGCCAATTCCGCTGCCCTGCGCGCCGGGTAGGCAAACTGTTGCCATTTCATATGTCTGAAGGTACAAACTCTGCCTTCACTAGGCTTTGTACATGAAGGCTATTCACCAAGGTTCCTGATTGTTGCTTTTCATCTTCCAATTGATTGGCCTTCGACTAGATGGACTAGAAGCAGTTGAGATGAATGTGATGTAAGACCTATGGGCTGTAAGAAAATGGAAGAGAATGTGGATTGCATGTTTCTTGGAAGATTAAGAGATGAAGTGAGTCACCATGTAAACATGCAAGTGTCTTTAGAACTGCCTTAATGTACAGATGAGGGGAATTTTCTTGAAAGCACTGTAATGTTCAAATCCATAAAACATAAAACCGCTTATGATTTGTTATGGACATATGTAGTCTCTGTCGTGACACGTTATGATGCATGTTATAAAGCATTTTATAAACAGGTTGGTTCGAGCCCTGAACGCTGATTGGCTGACAGCCGTATACCACGGACATGACAAAACATTTATTTTTACTGCTCCAATTATGTTGGAAACCAGTTTATAGTTGAAATACAGCACCTCTGGGGAATGTGGTATATGGCCAATGTACCATGGCTAAGGGCTGTGTCCAGGCACACTTTGTTGCGGCATGCCTAAAGACAGCCCTTAGCCATGGTATATTGGCCATATACCACCCCCGCCCCCCCTGCCTTATTGCTAATCTAGTCAGAATGGCGCCCAAGTGATGTAAATTCTAAGGATACTTCTTATCCAATTACTTTCACTAAAATAGATTTCTCTTCACATGTTCTGTGATTAGCTATTTGATGTTATGCTGGTGAATGAGGACCCAAAAGCGACTTAACAAAAACAGAGTCTTTATTCCAGTCTTAAACAAAACGGTACTCCAGGATATATCTTAGATGACACCTGCTCACACGCAGCATCTGATGAAGGCAAAAACACGACAGGGCGGAACCAGGACACAGAACAGCAAACATCAAACAAGAATCCGACAAAGACAGAAGCAGAAAACAGAGGGAGAAATAGGGACTCAAATCAGAGGGCAAAATAGGGGACAGGTGTGAAAGAGTAAATGAGGTCGTTAGGAGAAAGAGAAACAGCTGGGAGCAGGAACGGAACGATAGAGAGAGAGAGCGGGGGAGGGAGAGAGGGAGGAGGAGAGAGAGGAATAGAAAGAGGGAAAGAACCTAATAAGACCAGCAGAGGGAAGCACAGGGACAAGACATGAAGATCAAAGACAAAACATGACAGTACCCCCCCACTCACCAAGCGCCTCCTGGCGCACTCGAGGAGGAACCCTGGCGGCGACGAAGGAAATCATCAATCAACGAACGGTCCAGCACGTCCCGAGATGGAACCCAACTCCTCTCCTCAGGACCGAAACCCTCCCCATCCACTAAGTACTGTTGACCACGTCCCTGAGAACGCATGTCCATGATCCTCCGTTCCTTGTAAATAGGTGCGCCCTCGACAAGGACGGGAGGGGGGGAGGGAAGACGAACGGGGGCGCGAAGAAAAGGCTTGACACAAGAGACATGGAAGACAGGGTGGACGCGACGAAGATGTCGCGGAAGAAGCAGTCGCACAGCGACAGGATTAACGACCTGAGAGACACGAAACGGACCAATGAACCGCGGAGTCAACTTGCGAGAAGCTGTCGTAAGGGAAAGGTTACGAGTGGAAAGCCACACTCTCTGACCGCGACAATACCTAGGACTCTTAATCCTACGTTTATTGGCGGCTCTCACAGTCCTCCCCGCAGACGAAGGCAGACCGGTACTAAAGTCTAAGGCGATCTGAGACCATGGTCGAGAAGGAATGGGAAGCGGTCTAAGACGACCGGCATGAGGAGAGTTACCTGACTTAGTCTGCGCGCAGTCCGAACAAGCAGCCACGAAACGGCGCGTGTCCCGCTCCTGAGTAGGCCACCAAAACCGCTGGCGAATAGAAGCAAGCGTACCCCGAACACCGGGGTGACCAGCTAACTTGGCAGAATGAGCCCACTGAAGAACAGCCAGACGAGTAGAGACAGGAACGAACAGAAGGTTACTAGGACAAGCGCGCGGCGACGCAGTGTGAGTGAGTGCTTGCTCTACCTGTCTCTCAATTCCCCAGACAGTCAACCCGACAACACGCCCTTCAGGGAGAATCCCCTCGGGTTCGGTAGAAACCACAGGAGAACTAAAGAGACGGGATAAAGCATCAGGCTTGGTGTTCTTATTTCCCGGACGATAGGAAATCTCGAACTCGAAACGAGCGAAAAACAATGCCCAACGAGCTTGACGTGCATTAAGTCGTTTGGCAGAACGGATGTACTCAAGGTTCTTATGGTCAGTCCAAACGACAAAAGGAACGGTCGCCCCCTCCAACCACTGTCGCCATTCGCCTAAGGCTAAGCGGATGGCGAGCAGTTCGCGGTTACCCACATCATAGTTGCGTTCCGATGGCGACAAGCGATGAGAAAAGTAAGCGCAAGGATGGACCTTATCGTCAGACTGGAAGCGCTGGGACAGAATGGCTCCCACGCCCACCTCTGAAGCGTCAACCTCGACAATGAATTGTTTTGTGACGTCAGGAGTAACAAGGATAGGGGCGGATGTAAAACGCTTCTTGAGGAGATCAAAAGCTCCCTGGGCGGAACCGGACCACTTAAAGCAAGACTTGACAGAAGTCAGAGCTGTGAGAGGGGCAGCCACTTGACCGTAATTACGAATGAAACGCCGATAGAAATTAGCGAAACCGAGAAAGCGCAGTAACTCGACACGTGACTTAGGAACGGGCCAATCGCTGACATCCTGGACCTTAGCGGGATCCATCTGAATGCCTTCAGCAGACAGATAATCATCGAGAGCCTTACGTTCGGGAGCCGACAGAGAGAATAATCTACCCCGAGGAGAAGTGGTCCCCGGAAGGAGATCAATACAACAATCATACGACCGGTGAGGAGGAAGAGAGTTGGCTCTGGACCGACTGAAGACCGTGCGTAGATCATGATGTTCCTCCGGTACTCCTGTCACATCACCAGGCTCCTCCTGAGTAGAGGGGACAGAAGAAACAGGAGGAATAGCAGACATTAAACACTTCACATGACAAGAAACGTTCCAGGATAGGATAGAATTACTAGACCAATTAATAGAAGGATTATGACATACTAGCCAGGGATGACCCAAAACAACAGGTGTAACAGGTGAACAAAAAATCAAAAAAGAAATGGTCTCACTGTGGTTACCAGATACTGTGAGGGTTAAAGGTAGTGTCTCATATCTGATACTGGGGAGAGGACTACCATCTAAGGCGAACATGGGTGTGATCCTCCCTAACTCTCTGAGAGGAATCTCATGTTTCCGAGCCCATGCTTCGTCCATAAAACAACCCTCAGCCCCAGAGTCTATCAAGGCACTGCAGGAAGCAGCCGACCCGGTCCAGCGTAGATGGACCGACAAGGTAGTACAGGATCTTGATGGAGAGACCTGAGTAGTAGCGCTCACCAGTAGCCCTCCGCTTACTGATGATCTCTGACCTTTAACCGGACATGACATGACAAAATGTCCAGCAGAACCGCAATAGAAGCAAAGGCGGTTGGTGATTCTCCGTTCCCTCTCCTTAGTCGAGATGTGAACACCTCCCAGCTGCATGGGCTCAGTCTCAGAGCCGATGGAAGGAGATGGTCGAGATGCGGAGAAGGGAAGCCCCGCTAACGCGAGCTCTCTTCCACGAGCTCGGTGACGAAGATCTACCCGTCGTTCTATGCGGATGGCGAGTGCAATCAACGAGTCCACGCTGGAAGGAACCTCCCGGGAGAGAATCTCATCCTTAACCTCAGCGTGGAGTCCCTCCAGAAAACGAGCGAGCAACGCCGGCTCGTTCCAGTCACTGGATGCAGCAAGAGTACGAAACTCTATAGAGTAATCCGTTATGGATCGATCACCTTGACATAGGGAAGCCAGACCCCTGGAAGCCTCCTTCCCAAAAACTGAACGATCAAAGACCCGTATCATCTCCTCCTTAAAGTTCTGATAAACGTCAGAACACTCAGCCCTTGCCTCCCAGATAGCTGTGCCCCACTCCCGAGCCCGCCCAGTAAGGAGTGATATGACGTAAGCGATCCGAGCTCTCTCTCCAGAGTATGTGTTGGGCTGGAGAGAGAACACAATATCACACTGGGTGAGAAAGGAGCGACACTCAGTGGGCTGTCCAGAGTAACATGGTGGATTATTAACCCTGGGTTCCGGAGACTCGGAAGACCAGGAAGTAACTTGTGGTACGAGACGAAGACTCTGAAACTGTCCTGAGAGATCGGAAACCTGAGCGGCCAGGGTCTCAACGGCATGACGAGCAGCAGACAATTCCTGCTCGTGTCTGCCGAGCATTGCTCCCTGGAACTTGACGGTAGTGTAGAGAGAATCCGTAGTCGCTGGGTCCATTCTTGGTCGGATTCTTCTGTTATGCTGGTGAATGAGGACCCAAAAGCGACTTAACAAAAACAGAGTCTTTATTCCAGTCTTAAACAAAACGGTACTCCAGGATATATCTTAGATGACACCTGCTCACACGCAGCATCTGATGAAGGCAAAAACACGACAGGGCGGAACCAGGACACAGAACAGCAAACATCAAACAAGAATCCGACAAAGACAGAAGCAGAAAACAGAGGGAGAAATAGGGACTCAAATCAGAGGGCAAAATAGGGGACAGGTGTGAAAGAGTAAATGAGGTCGTTAGGAGAAAGAGAAACAGCTGGGAGCAGGAACGGAACGATAGAGAGAGAGAGCGGGGGAGGGAGAGAGGGAGGAGGAGAGAGAGGAATAGAAAGAGGGAACGAACCTAATAAGACCAGCAGAGGGAAGCACAGGGACAAGACATGAAGATCAAAGACAAAACATGACATTTGAAGAGTTTCTCTTCCAAAATGCTATACATGCATTTTTAGAAATGTTAGTCAATTAGCTTTTATTGTTTAAAAGATTGGCGTGTATACGTACACTGGGGATAATGGAGAAGATGGGCTACACCTGGAGGGGGGTGGAGACAAGTACAAAGACAGGTGAAACAGATTAGGGTGTGACAGGAACCAAGTTTTCCTCTATGATTTTGCCTGTGCTTAGCTCTATTCCGTGTCTTTTTATACAAAAAAAACTCCCTAGTCCGTGCCGATGACAAGCATCCTGAGTCAGGAAGGATGCCTGTATATTTGTCGTGACCGGGTGTATTGATTCACCATCCAAAGTGAAAATAATAACTTTACCCTGCTCAAAGAGATATTCAGTGTCTGTTTTTTTATTTTATTTTAACCATACACCAATAGGTGCCCTTCTTTGTGAGGCATTGGAAAATCGCCCTGGTCTTTGTGGTTGAACATGTGCTTGAAATTCACTGCTCGACTGAGGGACATTACAGATAACTGTTTGTGTGGGCAACAGTTACAGGTAGACATAAAAAAATAATGTTAAACACTGATTATTATGTGACCTTGTAAAGCTAATTCTTACTCGTGAACGTATTTAGGGGTTGAATACTTATTAACTTGTAAACATTTCTAAAAACATAATTCCACTTTGACATTTTTGGGTATTGTGTGTAGGCCAGTGACACAAAATCTAAATGTAATACATTTTTAATTTCCGGCTTTAACATAACAAAATATGGAAAAAGTCAAGGGCTGTGAATACTTTCTGAAGGCTCTGTATATTCACCTCACTCTCAGAAAAATAAGTAGTACTGCTAGGTTTTACAGAGTCAAATAAGACAAATAACTAAAAATATGTAATTTGAGATACAGTTGACGTCGGAAGTTTACATACATCTTAGCCAAATACATTTAAACTCAGTTTTTCACAATTCCTAACATTTAATCCTAGTAAAAATTCCATCTTATATTAGTTACAATCACCACTTTATTTTAAGAATGTAAAAAGTCGAAGTAATAGTAGAGATAATTATTTATTTCTCTTATAATTCACTGTATCACATTCACAGTGGGTCAGAAGTTTACATACAGTCAATTAGTATTTGGTAGCATTGCCTTAAAATTGTTTAACTTGGGTCAAACGTTGGGTCAAATTTTGGCCCATTCCTCCTGACAGAGATAGTGTAAATGTGTCAGGTTTGTAGGCCTCCTTGCTCGCACACGCTTTTTCAGTTCTGCCCAAACATTTTCTATAGAATTGAGGTCAGGGCTTTGTGATGGCCACTCCAATACCTTGACTTTGTTGTCCTTAAGCCATTTTGCCACAACTTTGGAAATATGCTTGGGGTCATTGTTCATTTGGAACACCCATTTGTGACCAAGCTTTAACTTCCTGAATGATGTCTTGAGATGTTGCTTCAATTTATCCATATAATTTCCCCTCCTCATGATGCCATCTATTTTGTGAAGTGCACCAGTCCCTCCTACAGCAAAGCACTCCCACAACATGATGCTGCCACCCCCGTGCTTCACGGTTGGGATGGTGTTCTTTGGCTTGCAAGCCCCCCTTTTTCCTCCAAACATAACAATGGTCATTATGGCCAAACAGTTCTATTTTTATTTCATAAGACCAGAGGACATTTCTCCAAAAAGTATGATCTGTCACGTTCCTGACCTGTTTTCTGTTGTTTTGTATGTGTTTAGTTGGTCAGGGTGTGAGTTGGGGTGGGCATCCTATGTGTTGTGTTTCTATGTTGGGTTTAATGTGTTGCCTGATATGGTTCTCAATTAGAGGCAGGTGTTTGACGTTTCCTCTGATTGAGAACCATATTAAGGTAGGCTGGTTTCACTGTTTGTTTGTGGGTGGTTGTCTTCCGTATTTGTGTCTGTGCACCACACGGGAATGTTTCGTTTGTTCGTTCGTTTGTTGTAGTCTGTACCTGTTCGTGCGTTCTTCGTGTTATGTAAGTTCTCATGTTTTAGGTCAGTCTACGTCGTTTATTTGTTTTGTAGTTTATTCAAGTGTTCTTCGTGTTTTGTCTGTTTGTAAATAAATTCATTATGTATTCACAACTCGCTGCGCCTTGGTCCGCTCAATCACCAAAAGACGACCGTTACAGAACCACCCACCGACGAAGGATCAAGCAGCGGGTTAACGGGCAGCAGCGACAACAGCAGGTGTACAAGGAGGAATGGACATGGAAGGAAATCCTAGACGGAGAAGGACCCTGGGCAGAACGAGAGGAGTGTCGCCGCCCCAAAGCGGAGCTGGAGGCAGCGAAAGCGGAGAGGCGGCGATATGAGGAGGCAGCTCGGAAACAAGGCTGGAATCCCGTGAGTCAAACCCAAAAATTTCTTGGGGGGTGGCTCTCGGGGAGTGTAGTTGGGTCAGTCAGGAGACGTGAGCCAACTCCTCCTGCTTACCGTAAGGAGCCGGTGAGGGCGGAATTGGAGGTGAGTGACGCAGAGACAGTGAAGGAGTTAATGGGGAAATTGGAGGCAAGAGTTATGAGGGATGTACTGGTTTGGTGCATGAGGCACGGCATCCATTCGACTGAACGTGTTGGTGAGTTGATGTCACCGGGAACAGCTCTCCATACTCGTCCTGAGGTGCACGCTAGCCGTCTGGTTAAGACAGTGCCTACACCACGTACCAAGCCTCCTGTGCATCTCCAGAGTCCTGTGCGTCCTGTTCCTGCTCCCCGCACTAGCCCTGAGATACGTGTCCCCAGCCCAGTACCACCAGTGCTGGCACCACGCACCAAGCCTCCTGTGCGTCTCCAGAGCCCTGTTTCTCCTCCATGCACTCTCCCTGTGGTGCGTGTCTCCAGCCCAGTACCTCCAGTTCCGGCACCACGCACAAAGCCTCCTGTGCGTCTCCAGAGCCCTGTACGCACTGTTCCTTCTCCCAGCACTAGCCCTGTGGTGTGTGTCTCCAGCCTATTCCCACCAGTGCCGACACCACGCACCAGGCCTACAGTGCACCTCAGCCGGCCAGAGTCTGCCGTCTGCCCAACTGTGCCTGAACTGCCCGTCTGCCCAACGGCGCTTGAACTGCCCGTCTGCCCAACGGAGCTTGAACTGCCGTCTGCCCAACGGCGCCTGAACTGCCCGTCTGCCCAACGCCGTATGAACTCTCCGTCTGCCAACCGCCGCATGAACTGCCTGTCTATACTGAGCCTGCAAAGCCGCCCGTCTGTACTGAGCCCTCAAAGCCGCCTGTCTGTCATGAGCCTTCAGAGCCATCCGCCAGACAGGAGCCGTCCGCCAGACAGGATCCGCCAGAGCCGGCAGCCAGCCAGGATCCGCCAGAGCCGGCAGCCAGCCAGGATCCACTAGAGCCGGCAGCCAGCCAGGATCCGCCAGAGCCGGCAGCCAGCCAGGATCCGCCAGAGTCGGCAGCCAGCCAGGATCCGCCAGAGCCGGCAGCCAGCCAGGATCCGCCAGAGCCGGCAGCCAGCCAGGATCCGCCAGAGCCGCCAGCCAGCCAGGATCCGCCAGAGCCAGCCAGCCAGGATCCGCCAGAGCCAGCCAGCCATGATTTGCCAGAGCCAGCCAGCCAGGATCCGCCAGAGCCAGCCAGGATCCGCCAGAGCCAGCCAGCCAGGATCCGCCAGAGCCAGCCAGCCAGGTTCCGCCAGAGCCGCCAGACAGTCATGAGCTGCCCTCCAGTCATGAGCTGCCCTCCAGTCATGAGCTGCCTTCCAGTCATGAGCTGCCCTACAGTCATGAGCTGCCCTCCAGTCATGAGCTGCCCTCCAGTCATGAGCTGCCCTCCAGTCATGAACTGCCCTCCAGTCATGAGCTGCCCTCCAGTCCGGAGCTGCCACCCAGTCCGGAGCTGCCACCCAGTCCGGAGCTGCCCCTCAGCCCGGAGCTGCCATAAGTCCAGAGCTACCTCTCTGTCCTGAGCTACCTCTCTGTTCTGAGCTACCTCTCTGTCCTGAGCTACTTCTCTGTCCTGAGCTACCTCTATGTCCTGAGTTATCTAGGGGGGACCGGTGTTAAGGTTCCTAGACCAGGGTCGGGGGCGAGGATCGCCACTCGGAGGACGCTAAGGAGGGGGACAAAGACAATGGTGGAGTGGTGTCCTCGTCCTGCGCCGGAGCCGCCACCGCGGACGGATGCCCACCCAGACCCTCCCCTTGAGTTTAGGGGTGCACCCGGAGTTCGCACCGTGAGGGGGGGGGGGGGGGGGTTCTGTCACGTTCCTGACCTGTTTTCTGCTGTTTTGTATGTGTTTAGTTGGTCAGGGCGTGAGTTGGGGTGGGCATTCTATGTGTTGTGTTTCTATGTTGGGTTTAATGTGTTGCCTGATATGGTTCTCAATTAGAGGCAGGTGTTTGACGTTTCCTCTGATTGAGAACCATATTAAGGTAGGCTGGTTTCACTGTTTGTTTGTGGGTGGTTGTCTTCCGTGTTTGTGTCTGTGCACCACACGGGATTGTTTCGTTTGTTCGTTCGTTTGTTGTAGTGTGTACCTGTTCGTGCGTTCTTCGTGTTATGTAAGTTATCATGTTTTAGGTCAGTCTACGTCGTTTATTTGTTTTTGTAGTTTATTCAAGTGTTCTTCGTGTTTCGTCTGTTTGTAAATAAATTCATTATGTTTTCACAGCCCGCTGCGCCTTGGTCCACTCAATCACCAAAAGACGACCGTTACATGATCTTTGTCCCCATGTGCAGTTGCAAACCATAGTCTGGCTGTTTTATGGCTGTTTTGGAGCAGTGGCTTCTTCCTTGCTGAGCGGCCTTTCAGGTTATGTCGAAATAGGACTCATTTTACTGTGGATATAGATACTTCCCTCCAGCATCTTCACAAGGTCCTTTGCTGTTGTTCTGGGATTGATTTGCACTTTTCGCACCAAAATACATTCATCTCTAGGAGAATGCGTCTCCTTCCTGAGCGGTATGACGGCTGCGTGGTCCTATGGTGTTTATACTTGCGTACTATTGTTTGTACAGATGAACGTGGTACCTTCAGGCATTTGGAAATTGCCCTCAAGGATGAACTAGACTCAGAAGCTTCTAAAGCTTCTAAAGCCATGACATAATTTTCTGGAATTTTCCAAGCTGTTTAAAGGCACAGTCAACTTAGTGTATGTAAACTTCTGACCCACTGGAATTGTGATACAGTGAATTGTAAGTGAAATAATCTGTCTGTAAACAATTGTTGGAAACATTTATTACGTCAATCACAAAGTAGATGTCCTAATCGACTTGCCAAAACTATAGTTTGCTAACAAGAAATGTGTGGAGTGGTTGAAAAACGAGTTTTAATGACTCCAACCTAAGTGTATGTAAACTTCCGACTTCAACTGTATGTACGTAATATATTTACATTTTACATTTTAGTCATTTAGCATATCCTCTTATCCAGAGTGACTTACAGTACAGTTAGTGCATTTATCTTAAGATAGTTAGGTGAGACAACCACAGTCAAATATGCACTAAATGACCATTCCATTCAAGTTAAACAATGAAGATACACTGAGTACACAAACATTAAGAACACCTGCTTTTTCCATGACATAAACTGATAAGGTGAATGCAGATGAAAGCTATGATCCCTTATTGATGTCACATGTTAAATCCACTTCAATCAGTGTAGATAAAGGGGAGGAAAATGAAGACAAGGATTGTGTATGTATACCATTGACAGGGTGAATGGGCAAGACAAAATATTTAAATACCTTGGAGCGGGGTGTAGTAGTAGGTGCCAGGCTCACCGGTTTACGTCAAGAACCGCAACCGTTGCTGGGTTTTTCAGTGTGTTTACAGTGTGTATAAAGCATGGTCCACCACACAAAAGAGATTGAGCCAACTTGATACAACTGTGGGGAGCATTGGAATCAACACGGACCAGCATCCCTGTGGAACGCTTTTGACACCTTGTAGAGTCCATGCCCCGCCAAAATCAGGAAGGTGTTCCCAATGTTTGGTATACTCAGTGTATAGTGTTTTCAAAACAATCTATTTTAATACACATCTAAAATGTATGAATTACAATTCTGAGAACTGTAATATTTTACACACACAAGAAGGTACTCATGAGCAATAATTTTGGGTAAAAATCACAAATGTGAAAATTGGCAGATATAGTGTTTTGGAACTAAACTCGACATTTTTTATAAAAACATAGAATATTACCGGTGATTCTTGGTTAGTCCCCAAGTCATTGACAGATCCATAATAAATTCCCATTAGTCAAGACACGTTTTTCTTCCAATTTCACGTCTTTACTTTATCCAAGATGTCAAATCATTTTTGTCAGACCCCAAACGAACCCAAGAGAGAGTTTTATTTAATTAGGCGATTCACAAGGAATCATTTGTAAGATCATTTTCAACATGGATCTAATTTGAAACTTTGGTGCAAAGGATTCAAATCAGAGTAATAAATATACTAATAAAATAATTAAATTTCTCTTGCCTATTACTTATGTCTCTATAAAACTTGAGATGTGTATTAAGCTGGCAATTATGACTTTATTCAAATCTTTAAATGTAGAATCATTTGTACTGAATAAAGTATCATTCTCCTCTCTATCCCAGTCTCAGTGGCAGATATGTCTAATAATCATACACACGCACACACACACACACACGCACACACACGCACACACACACACACACACACACACACACACACACACACACACACACACACACACACACACACACACACACACACACACACACACACACACACACACACACACGCACACACACACACACATACACGCACACACACATGCACACACAAACACACATTCACATTGTTCCCTCCAACGTTATCAGCTTACTCCATCATATTGAACCAAATCCATCTTGGCGCCACGTACTTCTCGGAATCCCTCCATTGCACGTCTAAAGAAGAAACAAGACAAATCTTTGGTGAGTCTGAATACAGACACACATCAATACAAACCCACGCCCACACTTGCACACATACACTCTTTCTCACTCACATGCACACACGCACACACGCACGTGCACACACACACACACACACACACACACACACACACACACACACACACACACACACACACACACACACACACACACACACACACATCTAAAATAGGCAGACAATCTGACGCTGTCAGAAACCTGAATACAATGCTGTGTATTAATATTTCACGATGCTCTCCCCTCGTTGACCACAACATACCAGAAATACATAGAGAAGCAGGTTAACATCTTCCCAGACCACTAAGTGTGTGTGTGTGTGTGTGTGTGTGTGTGTGTGTGTGTGTGTGTGTGTGTGTGTGTGTGTGTGTGTGTGTGTGTGTGTGTGTGTGTGTGTGTGTGTGTGTGTGTGTGTGTGTCAGTTTCAGATTCCGTCTATTTTCTCTTGCTATTAGCAGCATTGTATAATTGCTGTAAATTTACAGCAACTAAATGACAGTTAACTAAAGCAAATCTATATTACAATTGTAACGGCTGTTGGAAGGAGAGGACCAAGGTGCAGCGTGGTACATGTTCATATTTATTAAATGATTCACTGAAATAACAAAAATAACAAAGATAACGACCGAAACAGTTCTGGCTGGTGCAGACACACAACAGAAAACAACTACCCACAAACACAAGGTGGGAAAAGGATACCTAAGTATGGTTCTCAATCAGAGACAACGATAGACAGCTGCCTCTGATTGGGAACCATACCAGGCCAAACACATAGAAATAGAAAACATAGAAAAACACATAGAATGCCCACCCCAACTCACGCCCTGACCAAACCAAAATAGAGACATAAAAAGGGAACTAAGGTCAGGGCGTGACAACAATACAGTACTGTAAAGAGCAATACTTATAAAATAGAATTTTACAATAAAGAATTGTATTACTTGACGTTTTGACGTCAATCTGACGTCTTCCTCAGAGATACCTGACCATTGCACTTAACTCTAGTGGCCCATTGAGACACAACAATATACCAAAATAATAATTACAATTAGGTAAATTGCAAATTATGTCACAAAATAATAATAATAATAATAATAATAATAATAATAATAATAAGAGAAATAGTGTGTCTCGTTAATCAATAGGCCATGTAAAAATGAGTATACAGTGCATTCGGAAAGTATTCAGACCCCTTGACTTTTACCACATTTTGTTACGTTACAGCCTTATTCTAAAATGGATTGATTTGTTTTTTTTCCTCATCAATCTTCACACAATACCTCATAATGACAAAGCAAAAACAGGTTTCTATAAATGTTTGCAAAATGTTTGCAAAAATATGACATTTACATAAGTATTCAGCCAATTTACTCAGTACTTTTTGAAGCACCTTTGGCAGCAATTACAGCCTCGAATGTTTTTGAGTATGACATTACACGCTTGGCAGACCTGTATTTGGGAAGTTTATCCCATCTTCTCTGCAGATCCTCTCAAGCTCTGTCAGGTTGGATTGGGAGCGTCGTTACACAGCAATTATCAGGTCTTTCCAGAGTTGTTCGGTCCAGTTCAAGTCTGGGCTCTGGCTGGGCCCCTCAAGGACAATCAGAGACTTGTCCTGTTGGAAGGTGAACCTTCGCCCCAGTCTGAGGAGCAGGTTTTTATCAAGGATCTCTCTGTACTTTGCTCTGATCATCTTTCCCTCGATCCTGACTAGTCTCCCAGTCCCTGTCGCTTAAAAACCAGACCGTTTCTCACGGTCTAAAAGTTCTTTAGGTGCTTTTTGGCAAATTCCAAGCATATAACATAAAGGCCTGATTGGTGGAGTGCAGCAGAGATGGTTGTCCTTCTGGAAGGTTCTACCTTTTCCACAGAGGAACTGGAGCTCTGTCAGAGTGACCATTGGGTTCTTGGTCACCTTCTCCCCCAACTGCTCAATTTAGCCCTGTGGCAAACTCTTTGAAGAGTCTTGGTGGTTCCAAACTTCTTCCATTTAAGAATGATGGAGACTATTGTGTTCTTGGGGAACTTCAATGCTGCAGAAATGTTTTGGTACCCTTCCCCAGGTCTGTGCCTCGACACAATCCTGTTTCGGACAATTCCTTCGACCTCATGGCTTGGTTTTTGGTGTGACATGCACTGTCAACTGTGGGCCCTTATATAGACAGGCGTGTGCCTTTCGAAATAATGTCCATTCAATTGAATTTACCACAGGTGGACTCAAGTTTTAGAAGCATCTGAATGACGGTCAATGGAAACAGGATGCACCTGAGCTCAGTTTCGAGTCTAATAGTAACGGGTCTGAATATTTAAGTAAATAAGGTATTTCTGTTTTTTCTAAAAAACATTTTTTTTTGTCATTATGTGGTATTGTGTGTAGATTGATGAGGAAAAACATAAATGTAATCAATTTTAGAAGAAGGTTGTAGTGTATCAAAATGTGGAAAAATTCACGGGGTCTCTCCAGATTCACAGATACTCAAATATCACCTATATACACGTACATGTATTTTGACATGTCCTATTGATTAACGAGACACACTATTTATCTTATTATTAGTATTATTTTGTGATATAATTTGCAATAAACCTTGAAACATATTTTCATTATTATTGTGTTATATGGTTGTGTCTCAATGAGCCACTAGGAGTTAACCTTTTCATAGTGAGTTCCAAATATCTCTAATGGTCAACCCAGCGTCAGTTGTTTTATGCACGTGATGTCAAAATGCACTCACTGTTCCAAAATGTGATTATTACGTAACAGGACAGTTAACACGCGCTGCCTGTTAATTATCTGTAGGCTGTTTCAGCTTGTCAATTTCAAAATTATTTTCTAACAAGTTATATTTTCTAACAACAGTTTGAATTGAGGTGTGTTCCGCCTACTCATTAACTCACATAGAAGTAGCCCATTTCTGCGTTGTGGACAATGTATGCTTGAGGCTTTACTGAGCCATAAAACTTCTCTCTTTCAGGAGAACCCACCGCACTTCACTCATGTTTGCGCAGATCAAGTATGCCTATATCTGCGCAGTCTTGCAAGAATTGGAAAATGTTCTCGCTGGCGCTAGCTTTGCCTTCCTTGTTGTTTTCCTTACACATAATAACTTAGGACGTGTGTGTTCCTATCAAAGTAAGTTTCTTATTTTCTGTATATCATATCTGTGTTGTCGTTTCTACTGTAGGCGCATACAGTATGTATTCATATATATGTTTATATGTAATGAGCATAATGTATTTACAGTTTTAATCATGTTTTCAATTACTGGTGACAAATAATGCATTTGGACACCTATGATGTGTGTAAAATGCTTTTTTGAAGGTTGTACTGATTATAATGAGCTAAGGTACTTGCCAGATATGTGTGGTGCCATGTTTGTTGACATTATATAATGCATTCTGGGTGTCATGTCATCTGCCAGACCAAAGACGTTATAATGAGGTGAAGGAATGGTTCACTAATCTTTTGGTTAAACTTCCGGAAATAAATTAAGGGAAGTGGATGATCGTAAACGACACACCCCCTTGAAAATGCGTACTGCAAACAGACCAAACTCTTCTTTACTCTTATTAAAAGATAATAAGAATAAACACTTATCTTGTTTACTCTTATTATCTTTGGTTGATGGAAAAAAAAATACTCATCGTCGTATTACATTCGATTTCTAGAAATTGTTTTACAATTTTTTTTCGATCAATCGTGAGCTCACCCGTGATATGATTAATTATAAATAGTAATTGTTATTAGCCAATTCATATTGTAGTTTCTGTCAGCCGAGAGTTATACAAATATGACCGCTTGTGTTGTGTCAATCTTTCCTCAGTTAGCACTAGGACAAATGTAGCCTTCATTTTCCGGTTTGGATGAATGTGTTATGCTGTAGCTACTTCTATGAAGGTCTGAACGTTGCATCCAAAAATAAACTGGTCACATTCTGGACATAACTTTGTAAGGACTGTGTTTGTGCAAAATGTTTCTGTGAAAACAGTGTGGCCAGCTCAAATGCTGAATGTTGCGTCAATTGAAACTGCACGTTCTAAATAAGCATTATAATCACACCGGTTTGAGTGTTGAATGATCACACCCGTTTGTTGGTACGTGTGAAAAGGTTAAGTGCAACGGTCAGGTCTCTCTGAGGAAAAAGTCAGCTTGACATCGAAACAGCAGTCATCTGTCCGCATCTTGTACAGTGGATTAAATTGAGCTAAAATAAATTAATCTCTGCTTTTATTTTATTTTTAATTTCACCTATATTTAACCAGGTAGGCTAGTTGAGAACAAGTTCTCATTTACAACTGCGACCTGGCCAAGAATAAAGCAAAGCAGTTTGACACATACAACAACACAGAGTTACACATGGAATAAACAAAACATACAGTCAATAATACAGTTGAAGAAAATCAATATACAGTGTGTGCAAATGAGTTAAGATAAGGGAGGTAAGGCAATAAATAGGCCATGGTGGCGAAGTAATTACAATATACCAATTAGACACTGGAGTGATTGATGTTCAGAAGATGAATGTGCAAGTAGAGATACTGGGGTGCAAAGGAGCAAGATAAATAAATAAATACAGTATGGGGATGAGGTAGTTGGATGGGCTATTTGCAGATGGGCTATGTACAGGTGCAGTGATCTGTGAGCTGCTCTGACAGCTGGTGCTTAAAGCTAGTGAGGGAGATATGAGTCTCCAGCTTTAGTGATTTTTGCAGTTCGTTCCAGTCATTGGCAGCAGAGAATTGAAAGGAAAGGCGGCCAAAGGAGGAATTGGCTTTGGGGGTGACTAGTGAGATATACCTGCTGGAGCGCATGCTACGGGTGGGTGCTGCTATGGTGACCAGTGAGCTGAGATAAGGCGGGGCTTTACCTAGCAGAGACTTGTAGATGAGTGGGTTTGGCGACGAGTATGAAGCGAGGGCCAGCTAACGAGAGCGTACAGGTCGCAGTGGTATGTAGAATATGGGGCTTTGGTGACAAAACGGATGGCACTGTGATAGATAGACTGCATCCAATTTGTTGAGTGGAGTGTTTGAGGCTATTTTGTAAATGACATCAGCAAAGTCGAGGATCGGTAAGATTGTCCGTTTTACCATGGTATGTTTGGCAGCATGAGTGAGGGACGCTTTGTTGCGAAATAGAGTGTGCTAAAGCAGTGAATAAAACAAAGTTAGGGAGGAGGCTTCTAATGTTAACATGCATGAAACCAAGGCTTTTACGGTTCCAGAAGTCAACAAATGAGAGCACCTGGGGAGTGGGAGTGGAGCTAGGCACTGCAGGACCTGGATTAACCTCTACATCACCAGAGGAACAGAGGAGAAGTAGGATAAGGGTACGGCTAAAGGCTATAAGAACTGGTCGTATAGTACGTTTGGAACAGAGAGTAAAAGGAGCAGGTTTCTGGGCACGATAGAATAGATTCAAGGCATAATGTACAGACAAACGTATGGTAGGATGTGAGTACATTGGAGGTAGACCTAGAAATTGAGGAATGATGAGACAGATATTGTCTCTAGAGACGTTTAAACCAGGTGATGCCACCGCATATGTGGGAGGTGGAACTAAATGGTTGGTTAAGGCATATTGAGCAGTGCTAGAGGCTCTACAGTGAAATAAGACAATAATCACTAACCAGGACAGTAATGGACAAGACATATTAATATTAGGGAGAGGCATGCGTGTGATCATAGGGGTCCAGTGAGTTGTTGGGCTGGCTGGAGACACAGAGATTCAGACAGCTAGCAGGCCGGGGCTAGCAAGCTAGCAGAGGGGCCTTAGAGAGATGTCGCGATGGAGGAAAGTCTGTTTTAGCCTCCTCATGCGGTGATGTCGAAAGACCAGTCGTGAAGGATTAGTAGGGTTCCGAGTAGCAGATGGGTCCAAGTCCATCTGGCAAGATATGTATAGTGGCCCGAGAAATTGGCCGATGGGCCTATTAGCTAAAAGTCCGATATGCTCTAGCCCGGACCATTGACTATAAAAATTACAGGATTTTTTTTACAGCGAGGTAATTGGTGTTTTGTGTAACAAAGTGTGTTAAGTCAGTAGGATTGAACTGAGCTGAGATGGTCATAAATAGCATGCTGCTGACACTGAGGTCTTTCATCTAATTCACAACAGCTAGCACCATCCATCTGATCCGACTGAGTCCACTGACTCCCACACACTAGACACTACACACTACCACCATTAGGCTAGGTGCACTCAAAGCCCCTACAAGTTCGCTCAAAGAAAAAAAAGTTGGAACGATGTAACAAGAGAAGTTTAATCACTGTAAAATGGATATTGAGGGACATTTTATTTCATTTCTTTCATGACAACCCCAAATGAAAAAACATTTGACTATGATAAATGGCCTGTTAATTGAGAGTCATGTTTCTACCGCAACACACAGTCAGAGACAAAAATACACAGAGCCTTCCGCCTTCCGCCTTCCGTCCTCATGGGTCACTAGGGTTCATAGGTCAGTGCTGTTGGGCGGTGTTTGTGCCCATCTCTGCCTGGCATCCAGCGTGGCATACTAAACTAACTGCCGTCTCTCCATTCTGCCAGCCCATGCACAGTCCCTCTCTGCCAGCTGCTGCCAAACCCAGCCTGGGCCATCTGGTGCCGTCCAACCTGCTACGGCCATGCCAAACGGAACAAGCTCTGAAGAGATCAAACCACGCTTAACTGCTGTCAACACATCTACACAGGCTATGTGAGGACAGCATGGTCACTTTCTGAGACTGTCTGAGAAATTGAATGAAAGTAAGTGAAATGCTGGACAAGGAAAAACTCAAAGATGAGTGCTCAGAGATTTGGGGAGATTTTCAAGAGAGAATCATCTGATACATTTTATTGAGGTTGGGTGTGTGTGTGTGTGTGTGTGAGAGAGAGAGAAATATGGTTGTTGTGAGGTGCACAGTGCTCTTTCTAGCAACAAATTTCATCAGAACTGCAATCCTCTCAAGAGTGGGCATCCTATTCTCTCAACCTCTTACCCAAGGCTGCTTTCACACAAAATACATACACAGAGAGAATTCATACACACACAAAATGCATACACACAGAAAACATTCACACACAGAATACATACACACACAGAATACATACACACAGAGAATACATGCACACACAAACATCAGGCACACACACACAGGCAGGCAGGCACAAATACACACTTAAAGAAAGAGAAACACACATGGCACACAGGGACATACACACACACACACACACAGATGCACTCATGCACCGACTTGAAAACAAAAGAGGACAGAAAAGCACTAAACAAAACATTGTCTCAAATCTCAGAAGACGAAGGGAATACAACATTTATGACCCTCTCCTTGCATCCCCTCCCTCTGCCTCTGAGCTGGGCTAGCTCTCAGCTCTGATCTATGGGCCAGGGGAAGCAGGGAATGCTGCTCCCTTTCTCTGTCCTTTTCTCGCTCTCTCTCTCTCTTTTCTTTTCTCGCACTCTCCCTCTTTTTATTGTCTTTTTTTCTCCTCATCACTATGTTTCTTCATGTCTTCCCATTTCAGCATTTATCTGTCTGTCTGTCTGTCTGTCTGTCTGTCTGTCTGTCTGTCTTTCTGAATGTGTGAATGTGTGTATGTTTGTATGTATATGTATGTATGTATGTATGTATGTATGTATGTATGTATGTATGTATGTATGTATGTGTATGTATGTGTATGTATATGTATGTATGTGTGTGTGTATGTGTGTATGTATATGTGTGTATGTGTGTATGTATATGTGTGTATGTATGTATGTATGTATGTATGTATGTATGTATGTATGTATGTATGTATGTATGTATGTATGTATGTATGTATATGTGTGTATGTATGTGTATGTATATGTATGTATGTGTGTATGTGTGTCCCTGCTTGTATTTATTGGCTCTGATCTCTTGGCTCTGGCCCATTGATTTGTGGCACTGGGATTTCTATCTGTCTCCCGGCAACCTATCCTTTTGATCCTCAGAGACAAAGCTACACAAACATTTGTCAACCTTGGAGAAACACTCAGCTGGCCTTGAAGATCCAATCTGGATTGATGTATTCCAGACCTTCCTTAAAATACTATTTTGTTTATTTCAAAGTATTCAGGTATTTTTTTTTTCAAAAACCCAAGTAGTTGAATATTGGGATGTATTGGAGAATACAATTGGAAATTATTGGCATGTATTTGTAAATACTAAAATACACACTATTTATAAAAATATAAAAATACTCTAACGCATTTGAACCAGGTCTGTTTGGTAGTTGAAATAATTTCTTTGGAAAATAAGTATTTGAAAATAGTTTCAAAAACTTCCAATAGAAGTAGTTGATTCAGGCCACATATTCAAGTTCACAGAAAATAAGTTGTATATGTATTCCCTAACTGCAGCATTGGTGTAATCTTTGATTCACTCTCGTAAGCTTAATATGTTGTATGCAATGTATGATAGCGATTAAATGACTATAGATGGACAAGCAACATTGCAGCACTAACTTACCTGATTAAAATAATCTGTTCATTATGGTCTTTCATTCAGACCATGATTAGTTTAATCAATTGTGTTTGAGCTGGACTGGAACAAAAGCCTTCGAGGACCAGAGTTGCCCACCCCTGACTTAGATGGTGGTTAGACTAAAGGGGAAAAGTGGAAGGAAGAGAGTGATAATCTCTCACATGCAGACAGTCTGCTCTTCGTTTGACTGACTCTGGCTCTGCTTGAGTAGTAGAGACCTCTTAGGGAGCCATGTGTTTCACACCACCCCCTAGTGGTAGTATCACTCACTGCAACCCATCCACCAAACCATAACACTCATCTTTATGAAGTCAGTACAGTATGTTACTATTTTGTTGAAAACTCTGTTTATACATTTTTACACACATTCACACATTTTAATTCAGTGTTAATTAATTTCCAACAGTAATTAGTAACTTTTAATGAATCGCTACTCTTTTACACCTTATCTCTCTCTTGTTCTCTGTTTTTCTGTCAATCAGTAGAGGCTACTCAGAGGAGGAAGGGGAGGACCATCCAACTCAATTAATTTCACAAAAATAAAATAGTGAAACGTTAAAACAAATTTAAAAAATGTATGACAACATACTGGCTGAGACTAGGGCGAGGCGTAGATTTTGTCTACTTCATTCTTGAATCAACGCATATGGACTTTTTATTCAAGTCAACAAATAACTGATTAAAACACACTGTTTTGCACTGAAGGTCTACAGTAGCCTCAACAGCACTCTCTGGGGTAGCACCATGGTGTAGCCAGAGTATAGCTATTTTCAGACCTCCTCTGGGTACATTGACTTCAATACAAAACCTAGGAGACTCATGGTTCTCACCCCCTTCCATAGACTTACACAGTAAGTATGATGACTTCTGGAGGACGTCCTCCAACGTATCAGAGCTCTTGCAGCATGAACTGACATGTTGTCCACCCAATCAAAGGATCGAAGTCCACAAGCAAAGGGAAAAGGTGCGAGGAGGAGATATACAACAAGAAAAATGATGATGCTGTTTCAATTTGGCTGCTATGAAAGTGAACTGTGTGTGCGGGTGATCAGGGGTGTATTCATTTGGCCGTTTCAGTTGAAAAAAAATCATAAACGGAAGCAAACGGAACAAAACAGCAATAAACCTACAGTACCTGAATTTGTTCAATAGAAACTCTCGTTTGCCACGGTTTGTATTAATGATTACACCCTAGATCAGCTAGATGCAGGAAAGAATGTGCAAGGCGGTGTTGAATGTGTCACTGTCTGTCACCTTGATTACTCAAAATTCTCCCGACCTGTGCACCTACGTTATACATTTTAATTCGTAAGTCTAGGTTGGAGCAACCTCATGATGGGTACAGGGCAAATTCTAGTATCGTGTAGTAGCCTAAACGTATCGATGTTACATTAAGCAGTGGATATTTTTTTATCGTAAGAGTAGGGGTGTTAACCCCGGTGTCCTGGCTAAATTCCCAATCTGGCCCTCAAACCATCATGGTCACCTAATAATCCCCAGTTTACAATTGGCTCATTCATCCCCCTCCTCTCCCCTGTAACTATTCCCCAGGTCGTTGCTGCAAATGAGAACGTGTTCTCAGTCAACTTACCTGGTAAAATAACGGAAAAAATAAAAAATAAATAAAGCTGGGTGAATGGAATATGAATGGCAGTCATGGAATATGCTGTAACAGAAATAAAGGCATGCTAATCTTCAACGGCACCGACCACCACTGCTGTCACTTTACCTTTGTTGCACTTCAGTTCATTATTTCTTCAGAGTGGACCTGTCAGTTGATGCCAGTGTGTGGAGGTGTGTGAAGAGAGAGCTGGGAGTGATGAAACCGAGGCAAGCATGGTAAGTGACTGATATAAGGACTGGTTCAGAGTCTAGCTGCGTCTGTAAAGGAGCTGAACAACAAACATACAACTCATGTCAATATTTATCATTCTGCCTCAAACTCACACTCACACACACACAAACACTCACTCACACACACACACACACACACGCACACATACACACTCATGCACACTCATCTGAACCTGTGTCTTTAACACTTAATTTGGGCAGACAGCATGTTGATAACCCTTTGAAACACCAGTCCTAAAGTGACAAAACAAACACACACACACACATGCATGCTGGCACACACACGCACACACACACACACACACACATACATACCTCTCAGTTACCACCAACCCTCAAAACACTGCGCAACCACCACAGTAATCATAGATGTGTGTGTAAATGAGTGAGTGTGTAGGGATGGCTGAAACCAGGAGGAGAGGACGGAGGAGAAAACTGTGATGCTCTGAAGTGTTATACCCTCCTCACATCCTCCTCCATTGCAATTATCCTCTTCTTGATGGGAGTGAGATAAAGTGTGTGTTCGTGTACGCGCAAGGGCTGTCAGTGTCATGCTGAAACAGCCTCCTCAACTGGACTCACACCGAGTGCTCTTTGGCTGGAGTCTAGAGGGTAGAGGAGGGCTGGAGGGGTGGAGGATTGCTGGAGGATGAGTGGAGGAGGGCTAGAGGAAGGGTGGACCTGCTGCACTCCTTCTGCCTAAGATCTCACTATCTATCTTCATCAAAAAGAGGTCTGGGAGGTGGGAAGGAGGGAGGGAGGTATAAACACTCAGTGCCGCCTCTAGCTTTTTTGGGGCCCTAAGAGAGATTTCGTTGCCTCCCCCTCCCCCCACCTCGAGGGCATTGCATTTTAGTGCCCCCACCACCCCCCTGGCAGTGGATATTTTTTTTGCAGTTTTAAAGTTAATATTCTGCTATTCTACACATGTGCATGTGATATCTGAGTGACAGTGACAAACAAAATCAATGGGGGGCCCCTGGAGGTCAGGGCCCCTGGACACATGCCGTGCGTGCCCGGTTGGTAATTTGGTGATGATTACTATAAGGTTTAGATAGCTGGATAGACTACCTTACCTAGCCGTTAAAAGAATGTTAGCTGCCATGGACTGAGTGACTGTGATTGACTGACATAACATGTAGAGAACTGCTGATGCACTTTAATCTAGTTTTCTAAGTTCAACTAAGTTGAGAACCCAAATTACATCCCTGTGTGCAGTGCGTAGTCTGCGTATAGGCTGAGTACACAAACACACACCATTTCTTATCTGCCACATTTCCTGCTTTATGTCTTTACGGAGGTGTGTGTGCTGGAGCAGAGGACGGGGTCAGTTACACGGTAACATCTGTACCTCCCTGCACGTCTCTGCTCCCCTCTCTGACCTGACGTGTAAACAAGTTAGAGGAGTGGGACGGGTGGGAAACGGGCTCTGACATGGCTACACGGGCCTTGTGATCTTTGCATGGCGGGTATCTTCTCATCCTTTTTTATTTCCTCAATCCACTTTCAAAAGTTAGTTTCAAAAGCTGAACAAAATGTCACCCCCACCCGAGAAGTCATTCTCCGATTTTTGTCATTCTGTAACATTCACTTGTTAAAAGAGAGGGGTAATTGTAAATGTTCCTCTCATAGTGGCAGAGTAGCTATCTCCAGCTGTAGTGCCTGTGTGCCCTACTGTTAACTCAGATCTCATTGTCCCTTTTCTGACTCTCATTTAATGCTGACAGCTTGACGGCTTGGCACATTGTTGTGTGGGCGTGTTGGCCTCACGCTGCGGTGATTAAATGTTAACGGTGTCACTTCATAAGAGTCAGGGACATGGAGGAATATGTGAAAAATAACGATTTCAGCTGGGGTGAGATATATCACACATTAAAATGCAAACAATTACGCAGTAAAACTTATAATTAGTTGAGAAATGTTGTAGAGAGACAGAGAGGAAGCGGAAGGTACAGAGATAAAAGTCGTCAGGACGATGCGTTAGTTATGACTGGACCGGGCTAAAACAGAGTGAAGTGAGCCAAGCGTTGTCTCAGGCTGTAGCTTGACAAGACATCAACGTCATTTAGAAGGACGATCCACTTTCATCAGTCAGCAAGAAAGTGGCGTCTGCAACAATCCTGTAGTTTATTTGGGAACCGGTCCCAGCGCCTGTATGTTGGCTTGATTGAATCTATTCGTTGTCTTACCCAAATAATACACCCATCTCAGGGATCCTGGATTAATTTAATCTATAATCTACTGGGATTCTACCCTTTATGAAATGATAGGCATTTTCTGAAATTAGGAGTATTTACGCTGGGTTGAGAGCACTTTGATGATTACAGTAGTAGAGTAGTAGAATTGGAGTGACTATACTGTATGGTTGGGAAGTAACCCATCCAAGTGGCTTTATGACGTCCTGTACTGGAAAGCTCTTGGTAATGTACTAACCGGGAGGGTTATACCCTCTAAAGGGAATGAGAAAATCATTATAATGGACTGGATTGGATTTCCATTAGGAATATTGACAAACTTCATCAAGAGGTCACAAGAGGATTCAATGTATCATAAAAACACCAAAATATAAAAACATATGGCTTGTTTGTTGGTGGGAGACTGAGGGATTGAATTCATTGGTGAACGCAATAGCAGATGTTGAAAGTTTATTTTGTTTTAATACTGTCGACCAGCAAAGTTGAGACGTTGAAAGGCAAAGCTTAACATATTGGATAGATCACTGAATAGGGTGTTAGCCAATGGGTGTGTGAATACAATAATTCAGTGATGCATATTGTAGCAGCACACACACACACACACACACACACACACACACACTGAATGCAGACATAGTATAGTCAGAGTACATCCAGTACATACATTGACATCCGGCTTTCTGTTTGAGACATCAGATTCCAGAATAAACTCACTCTGATCTTTTCATTCCCATGCTAAACTCATCCACCATTACGATAATGAAAACATAATCTAATCAACCCACGCTCCCATAAAAGGATCATCTGCATGGATGAGAGATTAATAAGAAATAAATATTTATTTTAAAAAATAATATTCCCACCAAAATAGACCATTCGACTTATTTGGGTCACCAACGCTTGGTGTATTTCGATATTGAGGCAATCAACAGTTTATGGGTTATTAGCATTTCACTGTTACTCTAATTCATGCTGTTAATATACACACGACAAAAGACATGCTAATGCTTCCTATTTAAATACATACCCATGCAGCCATAAGTGACCATTTATAATACTAACGCTTCATATGCTATTTATCGAAGATAATTGTGAATATTTCATAGTAAAAAAGGCTTACGATAGTACCATGCAATCCCCAATTACTGGCAAAAACCTGTGTTTTCAGGTGAAAGCTGTTCTGACACACATACACGCGTATTCACATCAACACACACACACACACACACAAACACACACACACACACACACACACACACACACACACACACACACACACACACACACACACACACAGGGAATTGTGAGTTTTTTATTATTGTGCAGATTGAGGAGCCAATTAGCTACCATCCAGACGCTGATCAGCTAATCCTTCACTGGAGGAGTGCCTGCATAGGGAACAGGCCAAACACACACACACACAAACACACAAACACACAAACACACACACAGCAGAGAGAGTTGTTGATTGTCACAGTAATAATAGTGGCACTTCTCCCTCCACTACACTTCCTGGAGGACAAAAGTGTTAACTGGTGCCAGTTTCATCACGGAACATAATAGAAGACGCTTCCTATTCAAACACGTAGACATACACACCGGCTGCAGCCAAAACTGACCGTTTAGAATACTAACAATTGTATGGTATTTATCTGTGATAATTGTGAACATTTCTCTGTAAAAAAAAAGGCTTACGATATTACCATGGTAATCCCCAATTAACGGCAAAAATGTGAAAGCTGTGGTGACACACATACAAGCGTACAGACATCGAGACACACACACACAAACACACACACGCGCACGCACACGCACACGCACACACACACACACACACACACACACACACACACACACACACACACACACACACACACACACACACACACACACACACACACACACAGTGAGGTGTGTATTTTTTATCATTGTCTAGATAGAGGAGCCAATTAGCAATGCACACACGCACACTCACTCAGACACACACACACAATTAAGTGGCCACAGTTTACTTATCAGCATAAATCAATACATAATTTTCCTTAAACGCCAACTTGAGTGTTATAATTGGTCACTCTCTGGCTCTAACAAGTTTAACTTTCTTCAATAAACCAACTTTCTACTCTTTCGTAAATCATTACCATAAAATATCATCAACATTGAAACTGCGTATTGACCAAGGGAGACCTCCTGGTAGTGTAAAAGTGTGATTTGATAAAAAATGTGTAATATTAGTATTGAAATATCAAATGGAACAGATGTTATGGTAATGTGGGGGGCGCGTTGGCTGTCCGTGAACTCCCTCTGATTGACGGTGGCATGCCATTTGAAGGGCAGCCGTTTCATACTGTATCTCAAACACTTATCCTCCACTCAGAGAAGGAACACATATGGGCTCCATAATGGCATGTCAGAGACATGCAGCTCTGTGAATCTTAATGCTGTTTCTTTAACATATCAGAAGGAAGTGGAAAGAGATGAGCTGAAGTCTGAAGCCTGAAGTTGTGTTGCCTGGATATATGATGTGTAATATTCCTACTGTTAACCCACCGCACAGACGTCGAGTTCAATCCCAGGCTGTGTCACAGCCGGCCGTGACCTGGAGCCCCATGGGGCGGCGCACATTTGGCCCAGCGTCGTCCGAGTTATGGAAGGGTTTGGCTGGGGGGGATTTCTATGGCTAATTGTGCTCTAGCGACTCCTTCTGGCGGGCCGGGCGCCTGCAAGCTGACTCGGTCATCAGTTGGACGGTATTTCCTCTGACGAATTCGTGTGGCTGGCTTCCGGGTTAAGCGAGCAGTGTGTTAATAAGGAGCGTGGCTTGGCAGGGTCATGTTTCGGAGGATGCATGGCTCTTGATCTTCGCCTCTCCTGGGTCCTTTGGGGAGTGCAGCGATGAGATAAGATTGTAACTACCGATTGGATATCATGAAAAAGGGGATAAAGAAAAACAGCTAAAACATTAATTTCACCACATCACAATCACGTTCCCAATAACAGCCTTTTATCTTGCGGTTGGGTATTGGAGGAAATGCAATTCACCCCTGGATACTATGGCTATTAACCAACAGCACCATCATTTGTGGAGAAAAGCCCAGTTGAGGCCCACCAGGGATTTCCTGACAGTATAATGCTTTTTACCACAGCTCGTTTGGGAAAAATGATAACGCACATGCACAGAGAGGCACACAGAGAGGCACACACACACATACAAACGAACACACGCAGAGCCACACACACACACAGAGCCACACACACTTCGTCACCCCCCTCTGCCAGCATTATGACTGCCTATCCAATCGAAGGACTCCCCTGAGCGTACTTCCTTGCTCTGCGGAACATCACTTCATTTGACCATTTAAATAATCCCCGGGATGCATCAGAGAGATGGGCGGCGGTATAATTACCACCTGGGAGCAGTAAGGAGCCGAGCAGAGCGCAGGGAGTGAGACCTGGGACACACACACGCTGAGCATAGGGTGGGAGACCTGCTGAGGAAATATAAAAGGCTTCATACTATGTATCTTTATATCAAGTACTATGTTGTACCGGGGGAAAGAGGTAGAGAGCGGAACAGAAGTGTACACACTTAGGAAAAACGTGCTATCTAGAACCTAAAATGATTCTTTGGCCATAGCTGTGTGAAATTGTTCAGGGGTGGGGTGCTGCAATTTCTTTTTCCCACGCTAGAGACGGATATAATCGGGCCACTAATACAGGACTAGTAAAGGCCCAGTGCACTACTTTAGCAAACTGTTGCTTTTTTATTTAATTTAAATATACACATGCAGTGCATTCGGCAAGTATTCAGACTCCTTCGCTATTTCCACATTTTGTTACGTTACAGCCTTATTCTAAAATCATTTAAATAACTTTTTTTCTCATCAATACCCCATTATGAAATGAAAAAGTGAAAAAGCGAGAAAAGGTTTTTTGAAATGTTCGCAAGTATTAAAAATGTAAAACTGAAGATGAACAGAGCAAAGTACAGAGAGATCCTTGATGAAAACCTGCTCCAGAGCGCTCAGGACCTCAGACTGACAGAGCTTGAGAGGATCTGCAGAGAAGAATGGGAGAAACTCCCCAAATACAGGTGTGCCAAGCTTGTAGCATCATACCCAAGAAGACTCGAGGCTGAAATCGCTGCTACAGGTACTTAAACAAATTACTGAGTAATAGGTCTGAATACTTATGTAAATGTTATATTTAAGATTTTTTTTAAATATATTTGCAAACAAATAAATGTAATGTATTGTGTGTACTGTAGATTGATGAGGGGATTGATGAGGGGGAAAAAACTATTGAATCAACTATAGAATAAGGCTGTAACGTAACAAAATGTGACCCAATTCAGGAAACTAGGCATATGTCGCAAGTCGCAACTTTACAGGAGAGCCGTATGAACGTAAAAAATATATTTTTTAATCAAAATGAGTTTTTTGGAAAAAATGCCTTCTCGAACATGTAAACTTTCATGTGCCTTAATATCAAACTTGTATGCCATCTGTTAATATAAATACAATTGTTAAATTACGAGCCTAGTTGGTTTAGCCACAGAAAAAGTGAGCAGCCTTCCCGCTAGCTATGATTGGCTGAGATAATGAGTGGGCTGGAAATGCCGAGAGTTTGGATTGGTCTGCGGTGTAACACCTTTTTGTCTATAAAATGAGCTGCTCGTGATGCGTAGATAATCCTTTCTACTGCAGTTTTTTCTAAAGATATAGCCTTAGCCATGGAGAACTGCAAATATGTTGCTACTGCTCTCAATAACATTGCTGCCCTGAATTTATCAGGCACTATCGACAAAGGTCAGTAGGAAAAAGTTATGATTGACTACTTTCTGGAGGACGATCGTGCCATGCTGACTCTCTGACTCTGGAAATGAGTCAGACGATGAGGAAATCCCTGATTTAGTTAAAAACATTTTCATCGAAGAAGACATTGTAGAGTCTTCTGATTACAGTGATGGAGAAGAAACGGCGACAATCAACAGTGTTATTGTCCCGGAAGAAGTTGACCGAGTTTTGAAATCTGTAACGTCTGGTATCAGCAGAGTATGAGAAGGAGATTACTAGAATTCTGGTGTTTGATTGCAAATGCATAAGGAGTCGAAAAGAGAACACAGAAGGCTGTTGTATAAATCACATGTCTCCAGATGACATCCAACAAACGAAGGGCAACCATGGCATCGGTGACAGAGATGGAGAAAGATATGTTGATTCTTATGGCATTGCACACGGTCAGTGTGAACCAGGGTGACTAGACAACGGGCCAAACAAGCTGTTCAAACTAAACGGAAATGACACAGGACATATTATTTAATAAAAGGGGTTGCATGTATATGGGTAAGAATTGAATATTTAACCTATTTTGGTTAACTTTAGCTAGCTATGACAATCGATGTGTATTGCTAGTTAAAGCTTGCTGTTAGCTAGCCAGCTGGAGTTTGATGGCTGGCTTGCTAACGTTACTCTATGGATAGGGATTTTAGTACATTTTTTAGCTAGCTAGCTAATGTTAACATTACATGTCTAAACAAAAGACCCCAAGTTAAGTTTGTGCTCAGGTATTGTGGCTGGCGGACCATGCACAAGCTCCACCACAGTCTGGACTTTCACTTCCTTATCAAAGGCCACACCAACTTTGCCCCCGACTGGTGCTTCGGCCTCATCAAGCAGTGCTCCAGAAAGACCAAAGAGAACACTTTGTGTGAGATTGCTGGTGTTGTGAAATACAGCACTGTGACAGGGGTCAACATCCCGCAGCTGGTTGGACTGGAGGATGGTACAGTGCTGGTGGAAAGCTATGCCTGGCAACAACACCTGACTTCGTACTTCAGGCCGCTGTCACAGATCAGGCAGTACCAGCACTTCAGGTGAATATAATTTTCATTGCATTTTATGAAGTTATTCTTCTTATCTAAACTTTGTTGTGCAAGGTTGTAATGTCTTCAAATGTTTGTTTTGTTATTTTCTGTTTTACAGCTTCGATGCTCTGGAGCCTGGTGTTGTGTTGTGTTGTCGGACTCAGTCAGGACCAGGTTTCAGCTGCTGCGCTACGCTGACATCCTTCCTCCCATAGAAGGTATGCATGTACTAGCACCACCTGGACTGGACGCAGCTAAATAAACGATCAGGGAAATTGACGACGAAGAGGCTATGAACATCACATGTCCTGCACCAAAGTCAAGGACAGGACAGAAACAGGCTCTCCGTGTCACACCCTGACCTTAGAGATATTTTTATATCTCTAATTTGGTTTGGTCAAGGCGTGAGTTGGGGTGGGCATTCTATGTCTGGTGTTATGTTTTCTTTTTCTGTGTTTTTTCTGTTTTGTGAATGCTGAACAATGCTGAATGCTGACGAAGGAGAGCTCTCGAGTAGCTACCAAAACATTCAAAGGCCTTTTCTCAAAAGTGAGTTCACAAGTTTATCAACTTTCAAAGCAGAATTACTTTACTATTGTTCCTCAAAAATGCAGTGTATGAGATATCATTTTGTAGCTCTGAGTCTCTACTTTTACCAACGTAAAAAACCCAATTTCAAATTTTGCTACGTAAGACCACACAGTGCTGCAGCACCCTCGTTACTCCCTACTTCCAAGGGCTATGTCTTTGGCTGTGCCTGTAAAGTAACTCTTTGTAGAACCCTTTTGGGTTCCATGAAGGACCGTTTCCACAGTGGGTTCTACATGGAACACAAAAAGGTTCTATCTGAAACCAAAAAGGATTCTCCTATGGATACAAAATAACCCTTTTGGAACTCTTTTTTCTAAGTGTATAGCTGGGTAAGATATTGTTTAAGCATACACCAGAGGTGTTATTAAAGACATCAAATAAAGAAAGAGTATTTTAAAAGGTTGGCATTGAAGTTTAAGTAATGGTTTCGGTTGGGCGAGGTCTTCAGGTTATGAGGGAATTACACAGAAACACACCATTCACAGTGCTCATTGCATTCCAGATAGTTACACAGCCCTGGGGAGTTAGACAGATGCGGTACCCAGCTCTGAGGCATCACCCTGGGGCAAAGCTGCTGTGAGGGTGGCCCTGGGGGATCTGGAGGTCCATCAACAGAGAGTCATGGGAGTATAATCTATCATTTCAGATTTTAATGGGAAAACTACAGAATCAAAGTGAAGAGGGTGAAGAGCCAGGTCAAGGCCTCTGGATTCAGCCACTTATCAAACACAGCAGCCCACTGTCAGCATTTATGTGTCAGTCGCGTGTGGGTATGTTCGTGTGTGTGTGTGTGTGTGTGTGTATGTGTGAGAGTGAGTTTGTGTGTCTTTCAACACCTTTTCATTGTTATTTATTGCCATATATGTGTAACCCTCTTTGTTTGTCTCCATTGCTGTTCCGTTTCTCTTCTGTGCCTTTGTTAAACTGTATTATTGAAAGTGTTGTTGTGTAGAGTGGAGGAGGGTTAGAGGGGACAGTGCAGGGGACTGGGGAGAGGAGGACACGGTAACACTGGATTAAAATATACCCGGGAAAAGGATGGTCTCTTATTCCGAACAGCAGTTTACAGGGGCTGTGCAATGATCGAAAAGGAGGAAGCCACGGGCTCCGAGGAGGATCTGGGTTTCTCGTGGCAGTGGCGTGTGTAAATGGTTCAGCGTCCGGATGGGTTTCGGGTTCCTGTCGATGACCAACCGAGATGGGACACCGCTCGAGGAGACTGTCGATGTATTCGTTCAAGCTTCCGTAGTCTGAAGGAGGGCGAGGCGATGGAGTGTACCTTCAAGAAGTTGTCTAAAGGCCCAGAGTCTGACACGGTGACGGGCCAGGTTGAGCACAGTGTATAGGCTGTGAGAAGACACCTAAGGCGCAACAGAAACGACGCTCCAACTGTGGAGGACCTGACCACCATGCCAAAGAATGCCTCGTCATCCCAAAAAGTGCCATTTCTGCCAGAGCATCAGCCACATTGTGGCCAACTGTCCAGTCATAGCACAGCAGTCCTCCCCTGGCACTCAGGGAATAGCATCATCATTGAGGGATGAGAAAGAGGAGCAGAGACACGCCCCCTTGCTCCACAAGGAAAGCTCTGATTGATCCATTCAGGGATTCAGCCAATCACAAGGTTTCATTGTCATGCTGCTGCTGGAGCTACATCAGGCTGTCTTTATTTAACGAACAAACAGCAAGAAAATGTTACTTTTATTGATGCGATAGTTGAGTTAGCTCTGTTTTAATGCACAGAGACACATCTATCCACCTTTTTTTGCAACTCAACTAATTTTAACTAATTTATTTTACGTCTATGAAGTTATTATTTCTGTGTTAGATAAAGACGTATCTTAGCTTAAAATTGCTTAAAAATTCCTGACATTTAATCCAGGTAAAAATGATCTGTCTTAGGTCAATTAGGATCACCACTTTAAGAATGTGAAATGTCAGAATAATAGTAGAGAGAATGATTTATTCCATCTATTTTGTGAAGTCCACCAGTCCCTCCTGCAGCAAAGCACACCCACAACATGATGCTGCCACTCCCATGCTTCACGCATGGGATGATGTTCTTCGGGTTGCAAGCCTCCCCTTTTTCCTCCAAACATAATGATGGTAATTATGGCCAAACAGTTCTCTTCTTGTTTCATCAGATCAGAGGACATGTCTCCAAAAAGTACGATCTTTGTCCCCATGTGCAGTTGCAAACCGTAGTCTGGCTTTTTTATATGGCGGTTCTGGAGCAGTGGCTTCTTCCTTGCTGAGCGGCCTTTCAGGTTTTGTCGATATACAACTCATTTTACTGTGGATATAGATAATTTTATACCTGTTTCCTCCAGCATCTTCACAAGGTTCATTACTGTTGTTCTGGGATTGATTTGCACTTTTCGCACCAAAGTACGTTCATCTCTAGGAGACAGAACACGTCTCCTTCCTGAGCGGTATGACGGCTGCGTGGTCCCATGGTTTTTATACTTGAGTACTATTGTTTGTACAGATGAACTTGGTACCTTCATGCATTTGGAAATTGCTCCCAAGGATGAACCAGACTTGTGGGGGTCTACAATTTTTTTTCTGATTCCTTGGCTGATTTCTTTTGATTGTCCCATGATGTCAAGCAAAGAGGCACTGAGTTTGAAGGTAGGCCTTGAAATACATCGACAGGTACACCTCCAATTGACTCAAATGATGTCAATTAGCCTATCAGAAGCTTCTAACGGCATGTCATCATTTTCTGGAATTTTCCAAGCTGTTTCATGGCATGGTCAACTTAGTGTATGTACACTTCTGACCCACTGGAATTGTGGTACAGTGAATTATAAGTTAAATAATCTGTCTGTAAACAATTGTTGGAAAAATTACTTGTGTCATGCACAATGTCGATGTCCTAACCGACCAACTGTAGTTTGTTAACAAGAAATGTGTGGAGTGGTTGAAAAACAAGTTTTAATGACTCCAACCTAATTGTACGTAAACTTCCGACTTCAACTGTATGTGCACTGCTAACTTCATTTTAACCTGCTGCAGCTAAATCAGAGCTAGCCTATGTTGATTTTACTGGAGATGATCGTGAGTGTTTTACCCGAAACCTTATGTTAGAAAAAGGTAAAGAAAATACAATCATACAAGTGAATGTATGTAACAATATTGCTTCCGTCCCTCTCCTCGCCCCTACCTGGGCTCGAACCAGGGATACTCTGCACACATCGACAACAGTCCCCCTCGAAGCATTGTTACCCATCGCGCCACAAAAGCCGCAGCCCTTGCAGAGCAAGGGGAACAACTACTTCAAGGTCTCAGAGCAAGTGACGTCACCGATTGAAACGCTTTTAGCGCGCACCACCGCTAACTAGCTAGCCATTTCACATCGGTTACATGTACAGAAATAGATGCTTGGTGCTTTCATGGATGGAGCTGAGTGTTCGTTTTTTTCTTCAAGGACATATTTTCATGATTGAGTGCAATGATAAAGGGACTCAAGTGTTAAGGTGGTTCCAAGTTTAGTCTTCATTCCTTCTTTACAGGAGTGGCTGGAATATTTTAAACCACCTAAATGGATCTAGATATTGTAATCTTTTTTACATTGATTATTTATTAATTGTCTTAATTCTCTAAACCTCTAATTGATACAGTATTACAATTTCTAGCTCATTTCTGTTTAAACTGAAACTGGCTTTGGTTCTGGGCTCTTTAGAGATTCATGGTGATATTTAGCAAACAATTGTGCTTTGCTTTTCAGTGTCTCTTTCAATGGGCTTCATTTTCAGTTGACTTCGTGATATATTGTCCTTAAACCATTGCGACAATACTCTGCACTAATCATGTGTAGGAGTATGGGCATTTCTTAAAGATACTTAATTGCTCCTTGATCCTTATGACTGCAGCTAGGGTTTAGTTTCTCTGAAATCCTCATGTTGGACTCAGGGAAACCCCTTTAAAGAGGAGCTACTTTGGAAGGAGTGGTAAAGTGTTTTATGTGTGTACCTATAGCCTATCGGCTGGGTTGCTGGAAAACCCATGCAGATCATTGATTGCCAAAAGAGCCAAAAGAGCGATGCACTATTTGCACGTTGCTTTGACGTTACAGTAGTAAAACTAGCCATATTTAATGTTAGGGATCCCGAGTGGTGCAGCGGTTTAAGGCACTGCATCTCAGTCCTAGAGGCGTCACTACAGACCCTGGTTTGATTCCAGGCTGTATCACAACTGGCCGTGATTGGGAGTCCCATAGGGCGGTGCACAGTTGTCCGGGTTAGAGTTTGGCCGGGGTAGGCCGTCATTGTAAATAATAATTTGTTCTTAACTGACTTGCCTAGTTACATAAAGCTTCAATAAAAATTCCACACTACATTGTTGAATTTGAAGAACTCTAAGGATGTGCCGTTGGGCAGAAATGACATTTCCTCTGAGTTACAATGACTATTCATGATCTTTGTTCTGCATCTATTGTGTGCTTTTAACCAACTCTTCCGTTGTACTGCTCCCTGTATTTCTGAAGGTAATATTTTTCTCTCTTTGCACAGATAACTCTCTCTATCCAGAGCTGGAAATAGCCGTTTGTCAGTTCTGTGCATCCTGTTCTATCTCTGCGACCCTGCGGTCTGTGAACTCTGACCCTTGCCAACATATCCAGTGCTCCTGGGCAGGGCATGGTTGTGGGTGCCGGGCCTTAGGTGCCAAGCGGCCTACAATCTGGGGAGCTGTGCTGTGCTGTGCTGTGGTACAGGGGTGTAGGTGGAGCATTTGTGGATGGTGCTCAGCCATTCTCTTCCGGCACGGTGCTGCTCCCTGGCACTTCCTGGCCTTTGATGGAGCACAGCCAGCCGGTATGGTGCCTCTCTCTCTCTGACCCTGTGCAGTGTGTCTCACTCCCAGGCTTTCACAAACACAACCTCTGCTCCCAGAGAAATATATAAAATTAATAAAAATGAGGCCATTTGCTTTTTCTCTTTCCCTCTCTCCCCCTCTATCTATATCTTTCTTTCTCCCTCAGCTGCTCTCCGCTTTTCTCTCCCTGAACCCTGTAAACTCATACCTTGGGTGGGTCTCCAAACATTGGGTAAACATTGCCTCCACATTGTAAACAAGACAGTTTGAACAACTCCTGTCAGGGAAAGTATTATGAAAGATGGATGGTTCCTAACTATACTTATGTCTGACACTGACTACTACTACAACTTTGATGGATGATGCAATATTGATTAATTTGAATACTGAAAATAACCCAGAGCTCATGAATATATGATGTAAAAGCCTGAATTCACCAGCGAATATACCAGTGGGGAACCGTCAGGGCCCAAGGATAGATACAAATCTGTATATATTTTTAGATATTATAATTTGCAATTTTGTTTTCATTGATTTAATCTTTTTTTTGTCTTAATTGTAAGTATCTTCCTATTGAATTTCTTCCGTTTATGTTGGAAAAAGAAGGGTTAATATCCAAGAGAAAAAAATATCCAATCAGAATTTTTCTTTGGTAGTCTCTTGGTAGAAATAACCTAGCTGGGCTCAAAGCTCAATGGCTAGGTCCTCAGGCTTTGAATAGAAGGTTGACGTTGACTTCAATGAGAGCAGCATTTTGGAATGACAGTAGAATCAACCAATCACAAATTGTCTTCTAATAGGTGGGACAATCGTATGATGCCTCAAGGCCCTCTAGAGGGCCTAAGTATACGTCACTGATTCAGAGCTAATTGCGAGCCTTTTCTTTTCTCAAGCTTGAGCCTAGCTAGCTGGCTATCTTTTTGCAGTGAGTGTATGTAGCGATGGCAGTGGCAACTGCAGAGAGAGTAATCGAGGACGATGTGGTGACTAAATTGTTAACATCGCCCATTTCATGACTAACTTTTATTGAAAAGTTCAATCTTGTACATACCTGGAGACCAGCTCCTGCACTGCCTGATTTGGTGCCACGAGGAAAGAGTTTTGAAAGGCATTTTCAAGTTAATAATTATGAGCGCTATCCGTGGATAACCTGCTGTGAGCTGACAAAAAAAGCTTTACTCTTGGAATTGCCTACTCTTCAGCACAAATAATAGCTCAAGCTGGACAACTGGTTTCAAAGATTTAGCCTGTTTGACAGTCAGCACTTCGACACCAAAACTCAACTTCACACCTGCGAGCTACAGTGAATTTACAAACATATGTGGAAACAAGTGTAGACCTTAACGAGCAGTTTCGGAATGAGACACTTGCTCACAATGATGAAGTCAGACACAACAGGGAGATTCTAAAGTGACTTATTTATACGGTTGTGTTTTTAGGCAAGCAAGAATTTGCATTCAGAGGACACGTGGAGGGCAAAGAGTCAGCTAATAGGGAAACTACTTGGAAATACTGGAATGCTTGGCTGAGTATGACAGCACGTTAAACTGCCATTTGGCTACGGCTACCGTGTTCACAGGCACTTCCAGCAAAATCCTAAATGACCTGGTGCACGCGGTTGCGAATGTAATGACAGGAAAATTGAAGAAAACCCCCTTTGTAACCATCATGGTTGACGAGACGACAGACATCAGCAATGTAGCTCAAATGTCTTATGTGTTGCGTTACACTACCGATGGTAGTGGTATAAACGGAGTACAAGCCAAGGTGAAAGAAACTATCCCGCAAGCACTGTTCATTCATTGCTATGCGCACACTCTTAATCTGGTGATGTCACAAGGTGCTGGTAAAGTAAAAGAATGCAATATTTTTTTTCTCATCTTGGTGGCCTAGCAGCGTTTTTCTCAAGATGTGTCAAACGAAGAAAACTACTCGATGAAATATGCCATCAGAGACTACCCAGAGTGGCGCCAAGACGATGGAACTTCTCCTCACGCTTAGTTTGCACTGTGTATGAAAAAACGGCGGAACTCATTGATCTCTATGAATACATAGGGGACCATCACGATGCCTTTCATGAAGACACAGTTCACAGCGCAGATGGAAACATGGTGCCCCTAACAAGCTTTGAGTTCTGCTTCCTGCTATCGGCGATCTACTCCATGTTTGCATACTCCGACGTGCTATTTGGAATATTGCAGAACAGGGAGTTTGACATGCACTTCTGCTTGTCCAGGGTGGACGACTTCTGCAACACCACAGAGAAGGAAAAAGGAACATTCGGTTTCATCTACGAGAACACTGTGAGTGAGACCGAAGTTCCAAGGGGGCTCAGGACACATGTGCAAGGAGACTTTTGCGGGCAGTACCAACAGCTACACAGTGTGATCACCGACAACATTGTCACTCAGCTAAGAAACCGGTTCAATGGCCATGAAATGCTCATGTTCCTTTCCCTCCTTGACCACAAAAGTTCCCAATAGATAGGGAAACAGCAAACTTTCCAAATGCTGCGTTCTCAAGTCTCGAGGAAAGCTACGGCCCTAATTTTGATATGTTGCGGCTTAAAACAGAACTTACCGTTATGTACTCAATGTCTGACTTCGAGGGTAAGAGCCCGGCTGATCTGCTCCACTTTCTCCAGCAGAAGAGACTGATAGTATGCGCCAATTGTATCTGCTTACCTGTCTAGTTTTGACCATTCCAGTGTCCACTGCATCAGTAGAAAGAACATTTTCTGCACTAAAAAAGGATCCAGACATATTCCAGGAACACCACTGGACAGGCCCGACTGTCAGCCCTGGCTTTAATCACAATCGAAAAATAACTTATTTTGGATTAAAAAATGAAAAAAGACAAGCTATATGAACCTGACATTGCCCATTTCATAAAGAAGGACAGGAGAATGGACTTCGGTTTTAAATGATAATCATAATGGTGAGTAGACTTTTTATTTTAATCTAGAGCTGGATTTTTGTTTCTATATGGTTCATATCATTTTGAATGCAATGTGTAAAATCTTATTTCAACTTTAGATCACTGGTTGTGTGGTAAAAACAAAGGTAATGACGTTTCGTGTTGTGGTGCATTTTTTTATTTTTCCATGCTGGAGATAGAACATCGAATACAGCGCACCTTTTTTCTCTCTAACAGCATAGACTGTCCGTGGTCTTGAAACAATGTGACTAGTTGTGTGGTTGAATTTATTCTGCCACTATTTGAGTGACTGTTTGTTTTGGCAAATGCTTCTTTGAAACGACGCAACCGTATTTTCTTCTAAAGTGCTTCCTGCAATTGATTTTTGCAACCGTTGTGTACGTGTGCTGCTTCTGCGAGCCACAGCCAAGGCGTGTCTTAGGACCGTTTGACTCTGTCATCAAAGAATCGATTCTCCTACATACTGTAGGTCTGCAAAAGAAAGGTCTCAAGTCATGCTCTGTATACACAGGTATCTGAGTTCTCGATCTATACGTATGATGTCAGATATTTTTACTATCTTCAATAGTCACGGTTCGCCACTGGAATATACAGTGCCTTCGGAAAGTATTCAGGCCACTTGACTTTTTCCACGTTTTGATCATCCTTGAGATGTTTCTACAACTTCATTGGAGCTCACCTGTGGTAAATTCAATTGATTGGACATGATTTGGAAAGGTACAAACCTGTCTATATAAAATCCCACAGTTGACCGTGCATGTCAGTTTGGAACATTTGGAACACTCTTCCTAGAGATGGCCACCCGGCCAAACTGAGCAATTAGGGGGAGATGGGCCTTGGTCAGGGAGGTGACCAAGAACCCGATGGTCACTCTGACAGATCTCCAGAGTTCCTCTGTGGAGACCTTCAAGAAGGACAACCATCTCTGCAGCACGCCGAGCATCACGTCCAGAGGAAACTTAGCACCATCTCTATGGGGAAGCATGGTGGTGGCAGCATCATGCTGTGGGGATGTTTTTCAGCAGCAGGGACTGGGAGACTAGTCAGGTTCAAGGCAAAAATGACTGAAGCAAAGTACTGACAGATTCTTGATAAAAACATTGCTCCAGAGTGCTCACAACCAGAGAGAAATCAGAGATTGCAACATTCTCTGCTTCACGGAAACATGGCTCACTCGGGATACATTATCAGAGTCGGTACAGCCACCTGGTTTCTTCACGTATCGCACCAACAAAAACAAACATATCTCTGGTAAGAAGAAGGGCGAGGGTGTATGCCTTATGATTAACGAGTTGTGTTGTGATCATAACAACATACAGGAACTCACGTACTTTTGTTCACCTGACCTAGGATTCCTTACAATCAAATGCTGTCCTCATTATCTACCAAGAGAATTCTCTTCGATTAAAGTCACAGTCGTGTGTATCCCCCCAAGCAAACACCTCGACGGCCCTGAAAGGACTTCATTGGACTATGTAAACTGGAAACCACATATCCCGAGGCTGCATTTATTGTAGCTGGGGATTTTAACAAGGCTAATCTGAAAACAAGGCTCCCTAAATTTTATCAGCATATTGAATGCACGACCCAGGCTGGAAAAATTCTGGATCATAGTTACTCTATGTTCCACGACGCATACAAAGTCCTCCCTCGCCCTCCTTTCGGCAAATCTGACCACGACTCCATTTTGTTGCTCCCAGCCTATGGACAGAAACTAAAACAGGAAACGCCGTACTCAGGTCTGTTCAACACTTGTCCGACCAATCTGATTCCACGCTTCAAGATTGCTTCGATCACGTGGACTGGGATATGTTAGATAGAAATAATGACTCTCACATTGAAAATCATTAAACTAAATAATGAGCCTAACACGGAATCCAAACCGGCTGTGTGCTATCGTGCATAAATGTATTTTGTCCCCCTACACCAAACGCGATCACGACACGCAGGTTAAAATATCAAAACAAACTCTGAACCAATGACATTAATTTGGGGACAGATTGAAAAGCATTAAACATGTATGGCAATTTAGCTAGTTAGCTTGCACTTGCTAGCTAATTTGTCCTTTTTAGCTAGCTTGCTGTTGCTAGCTAATTTGTCCTGGGATATAAACATTGAGTTGTTATTTTACCTGAAATACACAAGGTCTTCTACTCCGACAATTAATCCACACATAAAACGGCCAACCGGATCGTTTCTAGTCATCTCTCCTCCTTCCAGGCTTTTTCATCTTTGAACTTTATATGGTGAACGACATCTAAACTTTCATAGTATTACCACGACTGCCGGCAACAGTTCGTCTTTCAATCACCCACGTGGGTATAACCAATGAGGGGATGGCACGTGGGTACCTACTTCTATAAACCAATGAGGAGATGGGAGAGGCAGGAGTTGCAGCGCGATCTGAGTCAGAAATAGAAGTAGGAGTTCTATTTTAGCCCTTGGCATCGCAAACGCTCGTTGGAGCTCGTGAGCAGTGTGGGTGCAATAATGGAATAACATGGATTTCAAAATGTATTTTGCGACGCTCGCGCACGTGACGTGTCCGGTCTGGTCAGCATGTAATTGAGGTGTAGATTACATCTCACATTCCAGTGTTCGAACGCGTAAACAAGGCTGCATTGGATTTCTCTACTCCGTGCAGTCAATAGCAATGTTCGCTTTATGTATCATTCCAAGAGCCACTTACGGATTTGTCAACTCTTTTTTTTTTTTTTATCCCCTTTTTACCCCAATTTAGTGGTATCCAATTGTTAGTAATTACTATCTTGTCTCATCGCTACAACTCCCGTACGGTCTCGGGAGAGACGAAGGTCGAAAGCCATGCGTCCTCCGAAACACAACCCAACCAAGCCAAAGCCGCACAGCGCGCCTCCAACCCGGAAGCCAGCCGCACCAATGTGTCGGAGGAAACACCGTGCACCTGGCTCCCTTGGTTAGCGCGCACTGCGCCCGGCCCGCCACAGGAGTCGCTGGTGCGCGATGAGACAAGGATATCCCTACCGGCCAAACCCTCCCTAACCCGGACGACGCTAGGCCAATTGTGCATCGCACCACGAACCTCCCGGTCGCAGCCGGCTGCGACAGAGCATGGGCGCGAACCCAGAGTCTCTTGTGGCGCAGCTAGCGCTGTGATGCAGTGCCCTAGACCACTGCCCCACCCGGGAGGCCGGATTTGTCAACTCTAACTCAGTTCCACTCTATGTATTGCCATTTGTAAATATGAGTACTGTACATACATTGGAATGTCTCTTACCCTGACCACGAAATTGTTATTTGTCACCTCTGACACTGACAACAGATTATTATCTAGTCAACCATTCTAGGGGTTAAAAACTTTTCTGAGGTCAGATCTTAGCTATTGAATGACACTTATCTAGCAATATCCTCCAGTTGAAATAGCATAGTAAATATTAGCAATTCATACAACTCTGTCATAACATATTATACAAATGAATAAGCTTTGACGACATATATTATCAGAGTGAGAGATTACTTTTTTCGCTCTGGGGAGGTTCACTAAGAAAAGCACACCTTCCCTCACTCTCCCTTCAACCCATTTCCTCTGAGCCCGAGTGGCTTTTCAGCCGTCGCAGGGTTAAACTATGTGTAATACCCGGGGACCAAACACATGGTCGGAAAGGAGGCCACTTTATTTTTCTTACTTCCCTGGCCTGTCTGGATTTGATCCCCTGAGCTATCATTTCTAGACCTTGCTATTTATTTTATTTTCATCTACAAATGGCACTGTTCATTTCCCCCAAGATAATCAGGTTGCAAATTATTTCAGACAAATGTAGCACTTCAGGAAACAGCAGGAATTATTTTCTGAAAGGTTAAGGAAAAATATTATATTTCACATTTCCGGGACGCATACTTCCATAAGGACGAAGCTCTCACTTAATTAAGCATGGGTTATGTATAGCAACCCAGAACATTATTCGAAACAATGTGCATTTTTTGGAAATGTGAACAAATAACAGGAAGCCATTTTGAGAATTTGGGGTTCATGATTGAGTCAATGAATGAAGAAGGCCTTCCTTGGTCAGTCTTTCTGCTGGTCTGTAGTCTAGTACTTAATGCAGCGGTCTGGCTGTCTGAGACAGGGCCTGAAGGAAGTGCTTGATACTGTCAGCCGGTGTTTGGCTCCGACTGGGCGATGGAAAATCTGTGTCAGTTTGGATTCCCGGCGCTCCGGAGAGGGCTTTGGCCACAGCAGGATCCTTCCCGCTTGAGCCTGAAGAGACCTGGCGTCTTCCATTCCGCCGACGCTCCCTGGCTGTCTCCAAGGAAACCAGGAATTCTGCAGGAATAGTAGACCACCAGGGGTGGAAAGAGGACTGAATATCCTGCTCAATTAGAAGGACTGTTACTTCAATAAAATGTCATTAAAGTAGAAGTTCAATGACTGATTGCTAAAACAATTATTTAAAAAAGTACAAGTACTTGGAAAACTACTCAATTACAGTAACGAGAGTACCTCTGAAGACGAGGAGGATTGGGAATATTAAGGGAAAAGAAAAACATTGTCTCTCATTTCAGATCGTCAAGTTTTCTTAGGGGCTCCTGAGTGGCGCAGATATCTAAGGCACTGCATCTCAGTACTAGAGGGGTCACTACAGATCCTGGTTTGATTCCAGGCTGTATCACAACCGGCCGTGATTGGGAGTCCCATAGGGCGGCACACAATTGCCCATCGTCGTCCGTGTTTGGCCGGGGTAGGCTGTCGTTGTAAATAAGAATTTGTTCTTAACTGACTTGCCTAGTTAAATAAATAAAAAGCAACATACGTCATTTATTTTTAAATGACAAATATACAGTTGAAGTCAGAAGTTTACATACACTTTTGTAACTGTTTCCTCCAGCATCTTCACAAGGTCCTTTGCTGTGTTTCTGGGATTGATTTGCACTTTTCGCACCAAAGTACGTTCACCTCTAGTAGACAGAATGCATCTCCTTCCTGAGCGGTATGACGGCTGGGTGGTCCCATGGTGTTTATACTTGCGTACTATTGTTTGTTCAGATGAACGTGGTACCTTCAGTCGTTCTACAATTTATTTTCTGAGGTCTTGACTGATTTCTTTTGATTTTCCTATGATGTCAAGCAAAGACTCACTGAGTTTTAAGGTAGGCCTTGAATTAGACCCACAGGTACACCTCCAATTGACTCAAATGATGTCAATTAGCCTATCAGAAGCTTCTAACAGCATGACATAATTTTCTGGAATTTTCCAAGCTGTTTCAAAGCACAGTCAACTTAGTGTATGTAAACTTCTGACCCACTGGAATTGTGATTAAGTGAAATAATCTGTCTGTAAACAATTATTGGAAAAATTACTTGTGTCATGCACAATGTAGATGTCCTAACCGACTTTCCAAAACTATAGTTTGTTAACAAGAAATGTGTGGAGTGGTTGAAAAACGAGTTTTAATGACTCCAACCTAAGTGTATGTAAACTTCCGACTTCAACTGTATATACTAATTCATTATAATTAGGTGGGTGCTCATATACGCACGTGTGAATTGGAAATGTGCTTTTTGCGTATCCCAACTCTCCTTGAGACACCCTCTGAGAGTGGGGTCACGGCCAGGCTCAGTACAGTACATACAGGTACTCCTTCTCTAAATAACTGTTAGAAAATGAAGACTTCTTGTATGAAAATATATCATTGAATTAGTGGGAGAGGTATTTGGGAGATGCTGTGGTTTAACTGGATCATACCTCTGAATTGAAACATAACAGAGCTAACACTGACACTATCGTCACTATCATCAATCTAAACATAAAGATAATCACTTATGAGCCAGCCTCTTCCTAGTATTCCTCCTCTTCCTCATCATCATCCCTACCACCAGCACAACCACCAGCACAACTTCCACCCTAATCTGCATCACAACAACTCTGGCCCCTCTAAAACTTTTGTTTGTTTAAAAATTTGAAGAGGCTGTTTCCCTTTGACCGTAATGTATCACTACATTCGCCCCCACTGCATCGGCTTAATGTGCACTTAGTATGCAGGCAAGGGCCTCATTAAAATGCAAAGTGCGTTCTGGGAAAACTAGCTCATCTGTAAACACGGAACTGTGATTTTCTCCGACCGAGCCCGAGCAAAACGGAAGCAGGCGGCTCCTCTCCCTCTCTCCCTCTCTCCTTGGTGCTCCATGGAAGGATGTCTCAATCCAGAGGGGCCGGGACTCGATCGGACACAGCAAGGCCTCTAAATTATGCAGGCTGGAACAGTGAGGCATTGTTGCACTTTTAGCAGGGACTAATCTCTCCTCTTATGTGTTTTCCCTCTTTGTTTTTTACTTATTTACGGAGTGCGATCCCTCTCTCTGCTTTGTCTCACGACGTTAAATATTTAGAAGATGCTGTCGTGTCGGATGCCTCTCACCCTGGTTGTGCTACCGGTCTGGGCTGATGGTAATGGAATGAGAGCAGCACATTTAGAGAAACACAAAGTGTTTGCTTAGTGATTTAATAAAACAAAGAGGTATTAGAATGTGATCCGGACCATTCTGTCACTTAGGGAGTGTGTCTAACTCAAAGCGTACTTTGATGCTCTACACCGGAAGGCTTTGTTCACTGCAACTACCGACCTAGGCGGTTCAATGTCATTTGGAGATGCTACGTGTGTTTTCAATGAACTACACATAAATCTATGTTTTGCTCTTTGATGCCCATCAGGTTCATATGAGGAAAATTAGATACAATGAAAAAGAAATGGATCCAATACAGGAAAACCATGTCAGGAAAAATGTAATACATATAAAAAACAGATCAATCAGATCAATAAACAGCACGTTTTGATGTTCTTGTAGGATGAATTCCTGAGGTGCTTCAGTAAACAACCCTACTCAGTAGCCACTTCAACATCCGCAAGTAGTTTACCATGGAATCAATTGCCTCTTCTTTCTACTGTAGCCGTTGAGAGATGAATGAAAATCATTTTGTGAATTTTACAGTAACTATGGCTTTCCATATCTGTAAAAAAAAAAAATATCCCTACAAATGCATTACCCTGTCTGGTGCCACTGGGCAGATTGTCAAATATTATAAAGTATATATTAAAAATTCTGTGTGACGTCTCATGTGTAGACACTGTGCCTGCTCATGCAAATAAATTCATGAATATTTAACAGAGATGCAAATGAGTACACATGACAAGCAAGGCTTTTAGCTTGGAATTTAATTATAAGTGTAGTCGCTTGCAAATGAGTTTACTTTTTCCCTTTCCTTTTCTTTCTTTCACTCCTTTTCCCTTCGCAATATTCCCTATAACCAATTATGTTCCCCATGTTATGAGTTCCAATATCTCTGGTGTGACAGGAGGAGGAAATAGTTCCCTATTCCAAATACACATCTAGTATTTTATACAACAAAGTCGCTCTCGTTGGTGGCAGAGAGAGAGGCAACTAAGACGGTAAACGGGGTCTATGCACCAGGTATTATCGTGTGACGTTCTGACATTCTGATTGTCTAACTTCTAGGTTTCAACCTTCAGGGTGAGTGACTAACCATGATAAAAGATTGGATAAGACGAGCGGCGAGTCCACTCTTTCAACAAAAAACAACCATCTCTCCCTCTTTTCTCTTTTTTTCTCCCATGGCCTAGTTTGGTAGAGGCCCTTATACGATGTGACTGTTCATTAGCACGTCTCAAATAAAGGTACAGCTGAAGGTTGGCCCTAACGCCAAGATCAAGGACTTTTTAAAGTCTGGGCCAGCCAGCTCTCCCTTTTTACCTCTTTTACCTCTTTATTCTTTCCTTCTGTTCTGTTTTTATTTTCTCCATTCACAGGAAGGATGAGCCTCTTTCAGACTGGAGAGAATGTGTTATGTCTGTCTCGCATGCAGAATTCACCAAACTTGATATTTAGAGTTTCCAGAATCAGACAGCTAGAGACAGAGATGATAGCTCGGAAAGGTGAATGTCCTGCAGGATTCATCTCCTCCTAACACACCGCACTGTGTTGAGGTCTCCTTACGCCAATTTAGGACCTTTCTAATCTCATATAGTATTTCAAGATTATAACATAAAGGAAACCTGATCTGAGTCTCTAAGACACTTTCAAACTACTCTGAGGTGTATATGACAGGGCTAGAGAGTCTGAAAGGGACGTTATACTGGAAAGTGAGACATGTCAGAGACTCCAAAACGTATTCGACCCGGCAGCACTCATGGCCCTTGGAGTACACACCCTCAGCACTTTGTCTATGTGTCGGTACAGAGAGGAAGGGTTGTAAATAGCACTTCATCTAATTCTCCGTCTTTGAAAGGGCACGGAAATGGCTGCTTTATAGCAGGCAGGGTGAGAAATCTCCTCCTCGTCGATACTAATGCCGACCCAGGCGGTTGAGGAAGAGGCCAGGGGCCAATCAATAGGAGACATATAAAGTATATCAGATGGTTTCATGGGGTCTGTGTGAAGCGTCACTATTTATTTGAGTCTCTGTTGGAGAGAGACGGCAGAGTGGAGGAGGGGAGGAGTTGTCTTTGTCCGAGTCGTTGAGGAAGACAAACTGGGGTGAACTTTACTGGGCGGAGAGGAGGTCAAAGAGACAGAGGAAAGGAGGAGAAGAGGCAGGACTGATTTAGTGGGCAGTGGAAATGTTTGGTATGAATCACAGAGTAAAGGACAATCAAGTAAATACTGCTTCAGGGAAGTGATTTGCCCATGAGCGCCACCATAACGCATGAGAGGTCATGAGGTCCAGAAAATGGTGTCTCTGTAATCAAACACCCAACAAACAGCAACCACAACAACCAAAATTGGATCACTAAGTCTCTATCCTTCCCATCTCCCCCTCTCAAGCCCCCTCCCCCTCCCCCTCTCTCCCCTGTCCCACTCCATCCTCGCCCATCTCTCAGGCCCTCTCCCCCTCTCAGGCTCCTTCCCCTGTCTCCCTTCTCCCCTCTCTCCCCTCTCCCCTCTCCCCTCTCTCCCCTTTCCACTCTTCCCTCTCCCCCTCTCAGGCCATATTCCCTATCTCCCTCTCAGGCCCTATCCCCTCTCCCCTTTTCAGGCCTTATCCCATCACCCTCTCCCCCTCTCAGGCACTCTCCCCTATCCCCTCTCCCCTCTCTCAAGCCCTCTTCCCCCTCTCAGGCCCAGAGCGCCTGTGGCTGTGTGTGTGTGGCCGAGGGTTAATCATTCTCTCTGGTCTGCCTCTCTCTTTCTCTCTTTCTCTTTCTCTGCTGTAATTGGGTCAAGTGGAACCTGATAACACTCAAGTAGCAGGCTGACCTGATGTGGACCCATCTCCTCACCCCTTTTTCCCCTCATCATCATCCACAACCCTGCCTCCCTGCTCCTCATCATCCCCCTACCCGTGACCCTCGACCCCAACCCTCACCCCCATATCACATCTCTCCTCATCCCCCGGCCCTTCTCCTTAGCCATCCTGCCACTCTCCCTCTTCTCATCCCCTTTTCTGCCCTCATTCCTCACTCTAACGGAGATGTGATGGAGGGAGAAGAGAGGAGCGAGAGAAGGAGAAGGAATGAAACATTGACATGGGAAGCTCCTGCAGTTTATCTCATATCAAAGTCAGGATTCATTTGGCCCTGCTTGCCCAGGTCTGCACAAGTTTAAACAGGGGCCAGACCATCAATTAGAAAGTAATTGTGGAGCTAAAGTGTGTGTGTTTTTGTGTGTTATATGAGTGTGTGTCTGTTTGGTTGATGCCAGACAGAGAGAGAGAAAGCATTCCCCAGAACACACTTGCGGTTGGCCTTGGGTTAAGGGTTTTAACTCTGATTCTATATGGATTCGACCTACCGTATCTCATTCATTGCCATGAGGAAAGACCACAACATACTGTCAGCCATTTTGTGCTAAGAGAGGAGCAGTCAGAAACACCTGGTTCAGACATCTCTGCCTGTAGATGGTCTCTGTCTCTTCCTGTCTGGGGTTGTACTGGCCATGCAACTAGACACATGCACTGAGTGTAAAAAACATTAAGAACACCTGGTTTTTCCATGACATAGACTGAGCAGGTGAATCCAGGTGAAAGCTATGATGCTTTAATGACGCCACTCATTAAATCAATTTCAATCAGTGTAGATAAAGGGGAGGAGACAGGTTAAAGAAGGATTTTTACGCCTTGAGTCAATTGAGACATGGATTGTGTCTGTGTGCCATTCAGAGGGTGAATGGGCAAGACAATAGATTTAAGTGCTTTTGAAAGGGGTATGGTAGTAGGTGCCAGACACACCCGTTTGTGTCAAGAACTGCAATGCTGATGGGTTATTTATGCTCAACAGTTTCCAGTGTGTATCAAGAATGCTCCACCACCCAAAGGACATCCAGCCAACTTGACAAAATTGTGGTATCATTGGAGTCAACATGGGCTAGCATCCCTGTGGAATGCTTTCGACACCTTGTAGAATCCATGCCCCAACTAATTGAGGCTGTTCTGAGTGCAAAAAGGGGAGGGTTGCAACTCAATATTAGGAAGGTGCTCTTGACATGTTGTACAATCAGTGTGGCACAGTTGGTAGAGCATTGTGCTTGCAACGCCAGGGCTGTGGGTTTGATTCCCTCAAGGTAAAGCGTGAAGATGTATGAACTTACTACTTTGCTCTGGATGAAAACATCTGCTGAATGACTAAAATGTGCATGGTGTATTCTATGAAGGAGATACCGTATGTAATGAACAATTAAAAATTGTATATTTCTCCATTGCCCAAATTCCCATAGTAGGGAAATGTCACAACAAACAGATAGTCATTTGATTTCTAATGACTAGTGATTCACTGGCGACAGTGTTCTTCTGGACTGTGACTCAGACTAGGCTGTGTGTCCAGCCAGCCGCTGACCTCAATCCCGGGCCAGCCAGCCTCTGTGCTACAGTCATAGTGTCAGCCCTGACCTAAATCTCTCTTCTATTCAATCTTTCTGACTTCTATTCTCTCTCGGCGTTGGTCTCTCCTATTCTCTCTTTTTTCCTCTCTGTCTCCGCCACCCCTCGCTTTATCTCCTGCTTTCTAAGTGGAGCGGTGTAGGAAAGCTGAATGTTCCCATCCGAGCGGGAATATTGGACTAATGGCGTCCATGGTGTGGACACAGTGGTGCCTCTTCATGTCTCTAGTGTATTATCCTGACAGCTGGAAGACTAAGTTTGTCAGTCTTCTCTCTCTCTCTCTCTCTCTCTCTCTCTCTCTCTCTCTCTCTCTCTCTCTCTCTCTCTCTCTCTCTCTCTCTCTCTCTCTCTCTCTCTCTCTCTCTCTCTCTCTCTCTCTCTCTCTCTCTCTCTCTCTCTCTCTCTCTCTCTCTCTCTCTCTCTCTCTCTCTCTCTCTCTCTCTCTCTCAATCCGTCTTTCTCTCCACTCCCCTCTCTCTCTCTTAAATTCAAATGGCTTTATTGGCATGGGAAGTGTTACCACATACATTGCCAAAGCAAACATATAGACATATAAAATCAATGATGACGCAGATAGATAATAATAGGAACAATAATAATACTCAAGGAGTAGTAACAATTAACAGGACACTACAGTAAGAAATAGTGAGAAAGACACAGGCAGCAATGTTATTGTTCTGGTTGGTCGTTCCACTGGCTGTCCCTATGGGTGTGGCAGGAAGCTACATATTTTGCAGCTAATATGGCACAAGGGTTGTTTTTTTGTCGCCAATAGTTATTAGATCTCTCTTTCCCTCTCTCTCTCTATCTTCCCCTCTTCCTCTTCTCTTCCCTCTCCCTCTCTCTCCTGATATCACAAATGAAACTGCCTGTAACACAAAATCTGTCTTTTCAGCATCACTCATACCTGTCATATAGACTTTCATGCAATTTCACCTGTCAAAAGACTTTAATACAATTTCAGACCCAATTTGCATCCCATTTTCACCAATTTATAACATCAAGCTAAGGTTGTTTCCCCTGCAGAGCTGGCTGCTGGAGCCGAGCCAGAGGGCCTGCTGGATGGTAAGCAGTAACCAAACTGCAGTGATAGTGTTCCGTGACAGTTAGCTGTCTTTTTAAGGCCGTGCCGTGTTCTCACCCCCCACCTCCACCCCCCTCTGCACCAGAGGACCAATTTCCTCTGTTATTGTCTGCAGCTGTTCTGTCCTTGATCCGCCATCTTCCTCCGGCGCTGTAAAACACTGACGAACCCCCTTTAGGACACTTTCAACAACCAAAGAGCATAAAAGATCCTTAACTGAGTCTCCCTCAATTACATTGACACAGCTGATGGGGAGAAAGGAAAAACAGACCATTAAAAAAAGAAAAAAGAAGGGAAGGCAATTGTAGGCAACTAGGCAGAAGCCTGGCGGTAATGAGAGAAACGTTTATAGGGCAAGCGGGGCCCGCTAAAGAAAACGACAACGAGAACCGCTAAAAGGAGCCTAACAGTATGACTTTGTCTGTTTTACTGTAAGAGAGCAGACAGGCTTGAAGTGATTAATTTAGCTCTGAGCTCTGTCCTGAGTACTACCTCATCTCTTCTGTACCTAAGCATCTCTAATCTCTAACAAGAGCAACTAGCTCTCACGTCTGATTTAGACGTTCATCCATGTTTCTCAAACTTGACTGGAACGAACTACAAAAATCTCTGAAACTGGAAACACTTATCTCCCTCACTAGCTTTAAGCACCAGCTGTCAGAGCAGCTCATAGATTACTGCACCTGTACATAGCCCATCTATAATTTAGCCCAAACAACTACCTCTTTCCCTACTGTATGTATTTATTTATTTTGCTCCTTTGCACCCCATTATTTCTATCTCTACTTTGCACATTCTTCCACTGCAAATCAACCATTCCAGTGTTTTACTTGCTATATTGTATTTACTTCGCCACCATGGCCTTTTTGTTGCCTTCACCTCCCTTAATTCACCTCACTTGCTCACATTGTATATAGACTTATTTTTCTACTGTTTTATTGACTGTGTGTTTGTTTATTCCCTGTGTAACTCTGTGTTGTTTGTGTCGAACTGCTTTGCTTTATCTTGGCCAGGTCGCAATTGTAAATGAGAACGTGTTCTCAACTTGCCTACCTGGTTAAATAAAGGTGAAATAAAATAAAAAACGTTTAGGCATTAACTCCAAAACCTTTAGGTTAGGTATTAACTCTGAATGTTTAAGGTAAGGGTTAATGTTTGGGATAGGCTTAAAACAAACATAGCTGGATTTGAACAGGATTACAACCATCCGCCATCCCTGTCCACAACATACTAGAAAAACCAAAACTTACTTGAAGGTAACAGCTCTCGCTGTTGTCCCTAGTGGCCGTTTTTCCACATCCTCTCCCGACGTACTCAGATATGGATTGACGTCGAATACTGACTTGTATCACAGGTGACCTGGCTGAAAAAGATAGAGGAAGGGAGCAGAGGAGAGTGTTACTACCCTGCTACTAATAGTCTCCTCATGTGAAGGGGACAGTCTTATTGGAGCAGTATAGCCTGCAGTCATATCTTTATGTTATCCGGTAATTGAATATTGACTACTTAGTGAGAACTGAAGCGTTCATTAATTAACCAATTCACAATTAACAAAAATGGCCAATTAACATAGACACACTAAATATGAATACATATGCAGTGTTTTCACACACACGATTCACGAACGCACACACACACACACTAACACACACACTACAAGCTATTGTACCTGAGCTGAGCTTCCAGACTTCAAAATAAAGATAAAGCACTCGGAGGCCTGATGTCCAGTGAGAGGTGGGAGATTAGTCACACCTGATCCCCGGCTGCCCCTGGCACCCTAACTCAGGTGTGTTCTTTACAAGATGGCCTCCAGCCCTGCATGCTCCAGAAAGCCAAACAGCCAACGACAAGGAGAGAAAAGAACCTCTCATTGCTGGGTTGGCTTTCACCTCCGGATGTTTCCTGCAACAACAAGGTGGATGTACGTATTTATAGCAAGATTCCACCTTCAGTGCTTCTGTTTCAATTTAGAGATTTCAGACGTTCAGAGATGTTGATGGGTTTCGAGGACAGGACCCACCTCTGTGTCTTCCTGTATGTGTTTCCAGTAACACCTCAGTCACTCAGTATGTTGGGTACTAGAAATACCACTTTCTGGCAGCAAATTACATAGCCTGTCATTCATATCCAAAACCATAGGGCCAGATATCTACCCACTTTCATCCCAAACATAAAACAACATTTAAAAAGAACCTGTGTCTGAAATTAGCTATTTCTTCTAATGTCTAGTCAAGAGCCCCTGCATGCGCTTCATTAGTGTGATGAAATTGAGTGTGTGGCTTTCACAGGGCTAATATTTCAAAGAGACTATCAATCATGTATCAGGCTGTCTGGGGGAGAAGCAGGCTGTCGTCGACTAGCTGTCAGAGCAGTGCTTCCAGAATATACACCCCTAGATACACCGCAGGTAGAGAGGATTATAGGCAATGTAACAGTGAGCCTCTCTTTAGATCTCTCGTAGGATGAGTCCCTAATAATGTCACATTTATACACATGTATACATGCACATCTTCACACAGCTGTTTAATTGATTGATCGATTGATGTCGGATGTAGCTATACTCTGAAGCCTTAATGTTAACTTCCATTTCATATTAGTCTATTCTACTCCATTACAGAAGCCCTAGACTACAGTATACGAATGCCAGGACATTCTATTGAATGTACCACTAGATGCTGAGCGTGGCCATATTTCAACCTACCTCAGTCAGTGTATCTAACGTCCTGCTGGAAGTAATCAGGCGAGACGCAGCAGGTGAGGAGGTCCACAGCAGTGCTATCCCCTCACCATGGCGACAGGCATCTGGTCAGCCAAAGGTAGTCCTCATGGTCTCAGCCAACATCCACAATGACTGGTCAGCCATGGCCAGACCTCCGACTGTATAGCTGGCTCCGGTCCTACACCCACACTGAGGCCCAATACTCCTGAGTGGACTCCTTTCCTCTCTTTTTCTCTCCTCTCTCCTCTTTTCCTGGTCTTAAACCTTCACAACTTATATCCTGTAATCCTCATTATTCATATTCACTGGCCAATCATATTCCTCTAAAATATAGAACGCAGATAGTTCAGGTCAGGAATGGAAGAACCTAGTTAAGGCTGCTGGGGTAATGTGAGGTAGGACCGATAATATGTGTAACCTTTCAGACATCACTGACAGCTCTCTCCTTCTCCAGGCTGTTGTTTTAGTCACTATAATGCTAATGCCTTGGCATTTCTCCTATGGGGGTTAACACAGGACAATGAGTTACTGAGTTTATTTTCCTTATCTTAAAACCCAACTCTTCTCACTCTGTCCTGGTCACAACCATTCACAAGGACCATCATCTTGCTTCAGGATAATATCGCTGTGTTTGTGTTTCATGTGCAGACGCTAAGTATGGTGGTGCACAGTTTGTTTTTCATGTGATTAATGTGTTATCACAAGCCATGCAGTTTTATAAGTAATTGGACTATAGACTAATTAGAAAACCATACAGGAAACGTAATTCAATAGAAAACTATGCTGTCAAAAGCAACATTATCATGTTGAAGTTAATTTATTTATTCAAGTCTGACAGGAATATGATGTCAAATACAATATTATCATACTACAGTAGTTCTCATTTGTGTTGATGTCCCATTTTGTGCCAATACTATTAACGTTCTTGTTTAATTCCCTGTGAGCAGTTAGGTAGCTGCGGTCTATGTTAAATGGATATGAAGCTTGGTCTCTCTCTCTCTCTCTCTCTCTCTCCAAAGGGCTTTATTGGCATGGGAAACGGATGTTTACATTGCAAAAGCAAATGGAATAGACATAAACAAAAGGGAAGTAAATAAGGGAAATAAACAATCAGTAAACATTACACTCACAAAACTTTTTAAAGAATATAGACATTTCAAATGTTATATTATTCGCTATGTACAGTGTTGTAACCATGTGCCAATAGTTTAAGTAGGAAAAGGAAAATAAATAAACAGATTTATTTTATTTATTTATTTCACCTTTATTTAACCAGGTAGGCTAGTTGAGAACAAGTGCTCATTTACAACTGCGACCTGGCCAAGATAAAGCATAGCAGTGTGAACAGACAACAACACAGAGTTACACATGGAGTAAACAATAAACAAGTCAACAACACAGTAGGGAGAAAAATGAGTCTATTTTCAACCTAAATACAGGTTGTATTTACAATGTTGTTAGTGCACCACTGGTTGCCCTTTTCTCATGGCAAAGGGCCACAAATCTTGCTGCTGTGATTGCACAATGGTATTTTGCCCAACATATATGGAGTTTATCAATGTTTTCAAATTCTCTCTCTGGTTGAAGTGCATGCTGGGAGTGAGTCAGGAAGCAGGAGCGATTGTGAGAGCGACTTAATTTTTTTCACTCAATTGGGTTTTGGTGTTTTCAGTGTGTATATATACAGTTGAAGTCGGAGGTTTACATACACCTGAGCCAAATATATTTAAACTCAGTGTTTCACAATTCCTGACATTTAATCCTTGTAAAAAAATCCCTGTCTTAGGTCAGTTAGGATCACCACTTTATTTTAAGAATGTGAAATGGCAGAATAATAGTAGAGAGAATAATTTATTTCAGCTATTATTTCTTTCATCACATTACCAGTGGGTCAGAAGTTTACAATTAGTATTTGGTAGCAATGACTTTAAATTGTTTAACTTGGGTCAAACATTTCGGGTAGCCTTCCACAAGCTTCCCGCAATAAGTTGGGTGAATTTAGGCCCATTACTCCTGACAGAGCTGGTGTAACTGAGTCAGGTTTGTAGGCCTCCTTGCTTGCACACGCTTTTTCAGTTCAGCCTACAAATATTCTATAGGATTGAGGTCAGGGCTTTGTGATGGCAACTCCAATACCTTGACTTTGTTGTCCTTCAGCCATTTTGCCACAACTTTGGAAGTATGCTTGAGGTCATTGTCCATTTGGAAGACCCATTTGCGACCAAGCCTTAACTTCCTGACTGATGTCTTGAGATGTTGCTTCAATATATCCAAATCATTTATTTACCTCATGATGCCATCTATTTTGTGAGGTGCACCAGTCCCTCCTGGCGTAAGCAACCCCACAACATGATGCTGCCACCCCGTGCTTCACGGTTGGGATGGTGTTCTTCGGCTTGCAAGCCTCCCTCTTTTTCCTCCAAACATAATAATGGTCATTATGGCCAAACAGTTCTATTTTTGTTTCAACAGACCAGAGGACATTTCTCCAAAAGTACGATATTTGTACCCATGTGCAGTTGCAAAACATAGTCTGGCTTTTTTATGGCGGGTTTGGAGCAGTGGCTTCTTCCTTGCTGAGCGGCCTTTCAGGTTATGTCAATATAGGACTTGTTTTACTGTGTATATAGATACTTTTGTAACTGTTTCCTCCAGCATCTGCATGAGGTCCTTTGCTGCTGTTCTGGGATTGATTTGCACTTTTCGCACCAAAGTACGTTCATCTCTAGGACACAGAACGCATCTCCTTCCTCAGAGGTATGACGGCTGCGTGGTCCCATGGTGTTTATGCTTTCGTGCTATTGTTTGTACAGATGAACGTGGTACCTTCAGGTGTTTGGAAATTGCTCCCAAGGATGAACCAGACTTGTGGAGGTCTATATATTTTTTTCTGAGATCTTGGCTGATTTCTTTTGATTTTCCCATGATGTCAAGCAAAGAGGCACTGAGTTTGAAGGTAGGCCTTGAAATACATCCACAGGTACACCTCCAATTAACTCAAATCATGACAATTAGCCGATCAGAAGCTTCTAACGCCATGACATAATTTTTTTACATTTTCCAAGCTGTTTAAAGGCACGTCCAACTTAGTGTATGTAAACTTCTGACCTACTGGAATTGTGATACAGTGAATTATAAGTTAAATAATCTGTCTGTAAAGAATTGTTGGAAAAATTACTTGTGTCATGCACAACGTAGATGTCCTAAACGACTTGCCAAACTATAGTTTGTTAACAAGAAATGTGTGGAGTGGTTGAAAAGCGAGTTTTAATGACTCCAACCTAAGTGTATGTAAACTTCCGACTTCAACTGTATATACATTGATTAGTTTAGTTGTTCTAAGGTTATATTTGTCTAATTTTCACTAAGCACATAAAGGGGTGGTGTGATAATACAGATTGTTTTTGTCAAGGGTGCAACCAGCGTGTGGTGCTGGTTACAATGGCCACTCACGGAGGGTTGGGGTTTGAAAAACTTAGTCAGCGGCATGGAGTAAAGATTCCGGCTGTCGCAGGGTTTTCTGCGGAAGAATGTAGCTTAAACAGTTGGCCCTATCATTGGGTAGAATAGCATAAAATCTGCCTCAAGGATGCATAGCGCTGCAGTGATATTCTTAGATTCCATTGAAAAGGTGAATACGATAGTTGAGAGTGTATGGTATTGCGGGATACGCAGACGTCGGTATTTCCTCTTATGAATCCAGTGAATAAAGTTCTACTTTCTAATGTGCCACCATTAGTTAGGGATGAAGTGTTGGAGCGAGAGTTATCCCGTCATGGTCAACTTGTATCTACAATAAAGAAGATACTTTTTGGATTCAAATCTCCTTTGCTGAAACATGTCATGTCTCATAGGAAACAAGTGCACATGATTTTAAAGAAGGATACTGACAAACTGAATTTAGCATTCAGTTTTAAGATTTGATTGTGTTCTACGCTTCTACTGAATCAATGAAACGCTTTGGCTGTGGAAGAAGGGGGGAATTTTGTACGTTATTGTCCCAAAAACCAGTGCGCAGATCCAGGTAGCAGCTATAGCGATGGTACAGCTAATGCACCACCATGAAAGGATGAACATACTAAGGTTGCAGGGGAAGGGAGAAGGTGGGCAGATGTGGTTGGAAAAGTAGGAAAGGAGAGCAGGGTGCCTACGGGGGCAATTGTGGTGGGTCAGACCAAAAAGGGAGGGGAAATAGCCGGTGAGTCTTCGACTGGGGTCGCTGAGTCGGTGCTGGAAAATGAAAGTGGAGTTCAAGAGGAGAATGAAACAATGGGAAATGAAGCAGCTGTGTTTAAAGTACCGAGGAATAAGAGGAAGAATTTAAGGGGTGATGAAGGTTCTAATTCTAAGACGAAGGTAGAGATTGATAAATCAGTTGAGGAAAAAACGGTTGTAGAGATGATGGAGTTTTCTTCTGGGGAGGATAGCGAGAGTGAGTCATTTGACGCATCACACCAAAATAGTGAGGAAAATGGTGTGGAAGGGAGGTATGGGATTGAGAATGTACATCAATTTAGGAATTTGATGAAAGGGAAGAAATATATGCAGGATTATAATGTAACAGATTTTTTTCCTGAAAGTGATTTGTTTATTGAATCAGCAAAGGTTTTGAAGTAAAAAATAACAGGGGGAGGTTTGACAAGCCCTGAAGTCGCTAGTTCAGTCGCAGTCTTAACTCTGTAAAGAGACAGAAATAGTTCTCTGTCTCTTCCTCTATATTTTTTCCCCCAGCCGTAAGCAGTTTTAAGATTTCTTCTTTAAATAAATGGGGCGAGAGAGTAAAAAAAAGAGCTGTGTTGTTTTAGTTAATGAAGGGAAAGGGAAGTGACAAGTTTTCTACCGGAAAAGCGTAGTAATATTGAAAATTAAGTTGTGGCAACAGGAGTGTGGAGGAGGGGACAGTGGTGTGTAGTCATAAAAGCTCAAAAGTGGGGGTGTGGCTATCCTGTTCTCAAAAGGGTTTTTGCCTTTGTCATATGAGGTTGAAGAGGTAGTTGAGCGGAGGTTATTAACAGTTAGAGCGAGATATGAAAACATCACTATGTGTTTAAAAAATGCATATGCCCCAGTGGTGGCATTTGGCAGGGTATGTTTTGTTGAGACATTATCAAATACCATTGAGAAATGTAACACCGATGATTATTTATTTCTTGCTGCGTATTTTAACTGCACAGTCAGTGATTTAGATAGAAACCACAAAGAACCTCATATAGCCTCAAGGACTTCTTAAAAACGCCTTACTGTAACACATGCACTGTGTGATATTTGGCAGATCCAACATGGAGGCACGAGACAGTACACATGGGCCCAAGTGAGAGAGAACATCATCTCTATGGCCAAGTTAGATAGGTTTTATTGTACACTGTGTGATATTTGGCAGAGCCAACATGGAGGTACGAGACAGTACACATGGGCCCAAGTGAGAGAGAACATCATCTCTATGGCCAGGTTAGATAGGTTTTATTGTACACTGTGTGATATTTGGCAGAGCCAACATGGAGGCACGAGACAGTACACATGGGCCCAAGTGAGAGAGAACATCATCTCTATGGCCAGGTTAGATAGGTTTTATTGTACACTGTGTGATATTTGGCAGAGCCAACATGGAGGCACGAGACAGTACACATGGGCCCAAGTGAGAGAGAACACCATCTCTCTGACCAGGTTAGATAGGTTTTATTGTACACTGTGTGATATTTGGCAGAGCCAACATGGAGGTACGAGACAGTACACATGGGCCCAAGTGAGAGAGAACATCATCTCTATGGCCAGGTTAGATAGGTTTTATTGTACACTGTGTGATATTTGGCAGATCCAACATGGAGGTACGAGACAGTACACATGGGCTCAAGTGAGAGAGAACATCATCTCTATGGCCAGGTTAGATAGGTTTTATTGTTTTGAGCATCAATCTCAGGTCTGTAAATCAAGTGTGATAAAATCCCAGTGGTAATTTCTGATCATTGTTTAATAACAGAGGTGGTGTACATTAACGCTGTAAAACCCCAAAGTGCATACTGGTATTTTAATATAACTTTATTGAGTGATGCTCACTTCAGGAAATGTTTTCGTTTTTTCTGGAAGAGGTGGAAATCTCAAAAGGCCAGTTTTGTATCCCTTCAACGGTGGTGGGATTGAGGGGAAATCCAGATTCAACAATTCTGTAATCAGTACACGATGAACGTCACCAGAGATAAACCAGATCAATGAACACCTTAGAGTCTGAAATAGTGGAACTCCTGAAGTTGGTTGAGACCACAGGAGATCAATGCTATACTCAGGCCCTCAAGAGAGAAAAAAGCCACTTTGGCAGACCTGCTGGGTACCAGAGCACAGGGGGCATCGGTGAAAAGTAAGTTCCAGAGAATCTCTGAAATGGATGCCTCATCCAAATTTTTCTTTGGTTTCAAGAAAAAGAATGGACAAAGAAGAATTTATTCATTGCCTCAAATCAGCTGTTGAACAGGAGCTCACTAGCCCAAGTGAAATTAGAAAGAGGGCAGTAGAGTTCTATGCTGAGCTCTACAAGTGTGAGGACAAAGAGGATTTAACAGTGACACAACAGTTTCTTGATGAGCTCCCACAGGTGTCTGCAGAAGCTCCGGGTTGAGCTAGAGCAGCCATTGTCTTTGCAGGAGCTACAGCATGGAAAAGCATGGAAAATGGAAGGGCACCGGGAATTGATGGGCTTCCTGTTGAATATTTTAAGTATTTTTGGGCTATGTTGGTAGAGGATTGGCTAGCAGTAATTAACGATAGCTTGACCGGACGGTTACTACCGATAACCTGCAGAAGGGCTGTCCTCACCCTACTACCAAAAAAGGGTGACCCTCGGGAGCAGAACAACTGGAGGCTGGTTGCCTTATTGTGCACTGACTATAAGATCCTGTCCATGGCTTTGTCCAAAAGCCTGAGGGAGGTGATGGGGAAAATCATACTGTGTTCCTGGCAGGCAGATAGCGGATAATATTTCCCTGATTCTGGATGTTATGGACGTCTCCAGGGCTGTTGGGTTGGATGCTGGTCTAGTTTCACCGAGTTGAACATCAATACTTATGGCGCAACTTTTAGGCTTTTGGTTTCAGCTCTGGTTTTATTGCCATGATCACAGTGATATATGATGACATTGAAAGTGTGTTGAAAGTTAACAGTGGGTTGAGTGCTCCTTTTAAAGTGTGTTAGGCAGTTGTGTTTGTTGTCAGGAATGTTATATGCCATCACCGTATTTATTTTTAACTAGGCAAGGCAGTTAAGAACAAATTCTTGTTTTCAATGACAGCCTATAAACAATGGGTTAACTGCCTTGTCCAGGGGCAGAACGACCTGTTACCTTGTCAGCTCGGGGATTCGATCTTGCAAACTTTCAGTTACTAGTCCAACTCTCTAACCACTAGGCTACCTGCTGCCCCATATAGAGCAACTACTAAATAGCATTAGAAGTCAGATTGAAGGGGTGTACCTTTCAGAGGATATTCCTCCTGTTCGTCTCTCAGCCTATGGAGATGATGTAGTTATTTTAGTGAAAAATCAAGCGGAGGTGGATAGTTTGAGTCTAATAGTTGATCAGTTTAGGGGAATATCCTCTGCAAAGGTAAATTGCCGAAAAAGTTGTGCTTTATAGATTGGGAAATGGTCTGGAGGGATTATGGCTTTGCCAGAGGGGCTAGGATGGTGTAAGGGAGGTTTTAAGTATCTTGGAGTGTACCTAGGGGATGAGGGGACTATGAGGGAAAAAATGGAATGTAGTGGTTGAAATGGTGGAAGGGGGAATGAGGAGATTGCGTTGGTTGTTATCTCGTATGCCATATAGGGGGCACATTATTATTGTTAACAATGTGGTTGTCGCTGCACTGTGGCATGGGTTGTCATGTTTAGAGGCACCATCTGGCCTTCTGGCTAAGATACAGGCAATTATTGTAGATTTTTGGGGGGATAAATATCATTGGGTTCGACAGTGTAACGTCTGCTTCCAACTCACACTCTCAAACACATAGATCCCCTGAACGCAGCTCACGCTCCAGATCCCAATCACCTGAATTCTGATCACCTGTTCACACACATGTATGTCATTATCACACACTATTTAGTTCAGTTCTTTGCACCCCATCATTGTGAGGTATTGTTTGTTTTGTGACACACTTCTAGTCGGAGCTCTGTTTTTTCTGTAAATCAATCCTCCCATGTATGATAGTTTTGGCCTGCCTCAGTAACAACGCTTTTTGTATATTCCCTGCCTGTACTTTAGCCTATCAGATTTCCTGTTATCAACATATTGCCCGATCTGCTTGATGAGGTTACAAGCCTTTCCCTTCCTGTACTGTTGCCTTTTTTGGACCCCCTGTGTATGACCTTCTGCCTGCCCCTGGACCCAGCTACCTGCCTCCTCCTGTGGTCCTTTACCAATAAACACCTGCTGCGCCCTGCGCTTGAAACCAGCTCTCTGTCTCCCATCGTGTTCATTACAGACAGTTTTTTTGTATTTGTCGAAAGAGGAGGGGGGACAAGGTCTTGTACATCTTGCTAGTAGGGCTGCTGCTTTCCGGTTCCACTTTATTCAAAGGTTGCTTTATGGACCAAAAAATTTAGTTTGAAGAGGGGTGGCAGGTCTTGTAATACAGCAGGTAGGGGATTAGGTTTAAAGAAGGCTTTATTTTTGGTTGATAGTAGCCAGATTTCTAGGGAGTACCTCTGTTTTACAGAGGCCTTCTTGGGGTTTGGAGTATAATAAAGGTGTCCAGAAGCACTACAACAGAGTCTGTGCATTGGCTGCTGGAGGAACCTCTGGTGTATGGGGCAAGATCGGATTGTACATCTGCAGCTGTTCCACATTTCTCCATGATTCTGGTGAAGGGCAAAATCATCAACCTAAAACATGGCTGGGCCATGGCTGAACATTTGGGGGTGAGGTTGGAAAGGGTTGTTGGACAACTGCCTGGAAGCTGCAGGAAGGCTCTGTCAGCAGAAGAGTGGATTATGCTTAACAGTCACAAGGAAAAGGTACAAGATGAAAACGTCCCATTTCCAAGACTAGGGATTACACCCAATATCTCAGAGTTGGAAAGAAAGACTAGGGATTACACCCAATATCTCAGAGTCAGAAAGAAAGACTAGGGATTACACCCAATATCTCAGAGTCAGAAAGAAAGACTAGGGATTACACCCAATATCTCAGAGTCAGAAAGAAAGGTGTTATTACTGGATTTGAGAGGGTTGGAAGAGGTTGGTTTGGATGAGGTGAATGGGAAGAATGTATATAGTGTCAAGGTTTTGAATAAAGATAAATTGAAAATAGTAAAATAAAACTCATCAAGGTAAAGCCAGCATGGAGAGCACTGTACAAACCATTGTTACAAAAGGGTACTGGTGATACGCAATGGAGAGTTTTGCATGGCATCAATGGAGGGTTTTGCATGGCATCAATGGAGGGTTTTGCATGGCATCAATGGAGGGTTTTGCATGGCATCAATGGAGGGTTTTGCATGGCATCAATGGAGGGTGATACATGGCATCGATGCAGTTAATGCTTTTGTTTCTGTCATTAATTCATGTTGGAGATGTCCTTTTTCTAATATAAGATAAACAATTTTCGTTGTTTTATGGAGTGTGAGAGGATAAAGTATCTCTTTGAAATAATAGAGTCTTTGTTTACAGCTCTAGGTGAGATTTTCAATAACACTGTTTTTATTTTGGGGTTTCAATATAGTAAGCAACAGAAAAGAAAATGTCAACTGTTACATTTTATTTTGGGACAAGCTAAGATGTCAATTTCTCTGAGTAGGGAACATAAAATAGACACGGGCTATAGGCAGGATGTCAAATGTATTTTTAAGGGATTAGTCAAAACGAGAATAAAAGTGTATTTTGAGTTCTTTTCGGCTGTAAAAGATCTCCCATTGTTTGAGGAGAAGTAGGCTTACGAATGAGCTGTTTGTTTTGTGGAGGAGAGGAAACCATTTTTTGTTGATGAAATTAGTTGAATGTAAATGTTTCTTATTTGTATTTATTCGTTTTTTTATGTTCATTTAAGAATGACACATTTGTTGTTTAATTTCTGAAAAGGCACAGTGTGCCATTATTTAGTAAATTTTTATTATCTTTATTTAACCTGTTGGGGATGGGGGCGCTGTTTAGACTATTTATGCTAATGTGGCTAATTTTTTAAACGGCTTCCCACAAAATCCTTGATCGTACAATATGCATATTATTATTATTATTGGATAGAAAACAGTCTATAGTTTCTATAGGAGTTGAAATTTTGTCTCTAAGTGGAACAGAGCCCATTCTACAGCAATTTCCCTGACATGGAGTCAGATTTGAGAAACGTTGGCCACTTTTCTGAAGTCATTTAAACGGGCACTGTCGTTGCTATGACTATACGGACACTTCTTACGTCTTCCCCTGGATGCCTTTACGTGATGACGATTCCAACGGGCTCGATTGCTCGTTCACAGGCACTACAAATGAAAAAAACCTTTAGCTAGCAAGTCTTTTCTTGCTGCGTAACGCGCGTGGAAGACACCGACCCTCTCCTGTTCCAAGCATTAGTTTAGCCTGTTATATTTCTCCGGTCATCTTTTCACTCGTTATAGGAGTTACAAACATCACAAAGTAGTTAATTTAAAGCGTTTTATAGCAATTTATATCCGTTTAGTGCGATTTTGGGACATTTATTTTTGCAACGATGTGAAAAGTTGGGAACGCTTTTCAGTTCATCCCGAACGTAGTTGACATTTCCACATGGCAAGAGGACAGCTTTCCACCAAAAGACGATTTCTCCCAAGAAAGGATCCTTTGCCCAAGATACTGATGGAAGAACAGCTCAAGGTAGGACATTTTTATTATGATAAATCGTGTTTCTGTCGAAACATTTTAGTGGCTTAGGACGCCATGTTTTTTGACGTAGCTTCGCTTGGCGCAAACTGTATTGAAAAGTAAGGATAAATTAAAAAATGTAATAACGCAATTGTATTAAGAATTAAATTGTCTATCAATCCCTGTCCACCCTATATTTTTTAGTCACGTTTATGAGTATTTATGTATAAGAGTAGATCACTGTCTAAGTGGCGCAAGGACGTTTTCTTTACCAGCTTGTCTACATTTCACATTGTCTAACCATGATTTTGGTGGCTAAATATAAACATTTTCGATCAAACTGTATATGCATGTTGTAATGTGATGTTACAGGAGTGTCATCGGAAGAATTCTGAGAAGGTTAGTGAAAAAATTAATATCTTTTGGCGATGTTGACTTTTATCGCTCACTTTGGCTAGAATCAATGCTGGGCTGCTAATTGCTATGTGCTAAGCTAATATAACGATTTATTGTGTTTTCGCTGTAAGACACTTAGAAAATCTGAAATATTGTCTGTATTCACAGGATCTGTGTCTTTCGATTCGTGTATGCTGTGTATTTTTACGAAATGTTTGATGATTAGTAGTTAGGTAAACACGTTGCTCATTGTAATTATTCTAGTCCATTTGTGATGGTGGGTGCAATTGTAAACTATGCCATATACCTGAAATATGCACTTTTTTCTAACAAAACCTATCCCATACCATAAATATGTTATCAGACTGTCATCTAATGAGTTTTTTTGTTGGTTAGGGGCTATAAATATCTTAGTTTAGCCGAATTGGTGATGGCTACTGGTGTTGGTGGACAAATAAAAGATGGTGGAATATGCTAATGTGTTTTTAGGTAATAGATGTACATCTTTACATATTGTGTCTTCCCTGTAAAACATTTTAAAAATCGGAAATGTTGACTGGATTCATAAGATCTGTGTCTTTCATTAGCTGTATTGGACTTTAATGTGTGAAAGTTAAATATTTTAAAAATATATTTTTTTTGAATTTCGCGGCACTGGTTTTTCAGTGGGGGGGGGGGGGGTGTGCCGCTAGCGCCACGCTGATCCTAGACAGGTTAACTAGGAAAGTCAGTTAAAACTTCTTATGGCTGCAATCCCGCTACCGGGATCGATATGACAACAACCAGTGAAAGTGCAGGGCGCCAAATTCAAACAACAGAAATCTCATAATTAAAATTCATCAAACATACATGTGTCTTATATCATTTTAAAGGTAATATTGTTGTTAATCCCACCAACGTGTCCGATTTCAAATATGCTTTTCAGCGAAAGCACTACAAACGATTATGTTCGGTCACCACCAAACCACAATAAGCTCAGCCATTTTTCCAGCGAAAGATAGCAGTCATAAAAAGCAGAAATAGAGATAAAATGAATCACTAACCTTTGATTATCTTCATCAGATGAGACTCATAGGACTTCATGTTACACAATTCATGCATATTTTGTTTGATTAAGTTCATCTTTATATCAAAGAATCTGAGTTTACATTGGCGCGTTACATTCACTAGTTCCAAAAAGATCAAGTGATTTTGCATAGCCACATCGTTTCAACAGAAATACTCATCATAAATGTAGATGATAATACAAGTTATACACATGGAATTATAGATATACCTCTCTTTAATGCAACCGCTGTGTCAGATTTCAAAAGAAAATTACGGAAAAAGCAAATCATGCAATAATCTGAGACGGAGCTCAGAACAATAGCCAAATTAGCCGCCATCTTGGGGTCAACAGAAACCATAAATACATGATAAATGTTTCCTTACCTTTGATGAACTTCATCAGAATGCAGTCCTAGGAATCCCAGGTCCACAATAAATGCTTGATTTGTTCGATAATGTCCGTTATTTATGCCCAATTAGCTACTTTGGTTCGCTCGTTTGGTAAACAATTCCAAAGTCACAAAGCGCGTCCACTATAACGTGACGAAATGTCCAAAAGTTCCATAACAGTCAGTAGAAACATGTCAAATGATGTACTGAATCAAAGTTAACATACATCTTGAATAACGTTCCAACCGGAGAATTAGATAGACTTCAGTTGAGCGATGGAACGGAGATGCCTATCACGTGAACGCGTGTGGTCAAAGCATGGTCAGCTCGTGGCAGTGGTGACTAATTCCTGTCTCCTTCGGCCTCCCCTTCACATTAGAGTCATCAGACAAAGTTCTATTGACTGTTGACATCTAGTGGAAGCCGTAGGAAGTGAAAACTCATCAATATCTCGCTGTAATTTCAATGAGAGCTTGGTTGAAAATCTAGCACCCTCAAAAAAATCCAAACAGGAAGTGGAACTTCTCAGGTTTTTGCCTTCCATATGAGTTCTGTTATACTCACAGACATAATTCAAACAGTTTTAGAAACTTCAGAGTGTTTTCTATCCAATATTAATAATAATATGCAAATATTAGCAACTATGACTGAGGAGCAGGCCGTTTCCTCTGGGCACCTCTGTGCACCTTTCATCCAAGCTACTCAATACTGCCCCTGCAGCCATAAGAAGTTATTAAGAACAAATTCTTTATTTCAATAACGGCCTAGGAACAAGGGATTAACTGCCTTGTTCAGGGGCAGAATGACAGATTTTTACCTTGTCAGCTCGGCGATTCGGTCTTGCAACTTTTCGGTTACTAGTCCAACGCTCTAACCACTAGGCCACCTGCCGCCCCAATTTAATTGATTAATTCATGAGTATAAAATAAAGGTTTAATAAACACTCAAAACTCCCTCTCTCTCTCCCTCTCCATTTTTGTTCCTCTCTCTTTCTATGTTTCTCCAAATTTCCTGAGTTATATGTCCATATAAAGGTTTCCAGATTAAGACATATCCACATATTACATCCCCTAGACTCTATTTATGCATCTTTGGAAACGTCCTCTGTATTCTCCCTATATTAGTCTTGTTAAACTTTGCATCCAGGGGAAAATAGCTTGGAGAGCACTGTCAATGGATTTCTTAATCTGAATATGAATGTACTGTATAACCCCCCCCCCCCCCTCCCCATTGAGTGGAGAAAAAGCACGACTAAATACACTTGACCTTGGCAGAGCAGCGGGTGTCATGAAACGATGCCCAGCTCTCGCATCTCCTCTTGGCACGGCGCCATCGCTGACGGTGCTCTGAGGGTTGGCAGGGATTATACTCTTAGGGTGAAGATCATTGTAACATGTTCAAATAAGGCAGTCTGCCAAGAGGCAGTGCTGCATATTCTTCTTCCAGAGATATACACACATATACACACACACATTGTACGCATGCACACACACATATACACACACACACACACACACACACACACACACACACACACACACACACACACACACACACACACACACACACACACACACACACACACACACACACACACACACACACACACACACAAATACACCCAACTAGAACAGCGTGACATTCCTGAAGTCTGGGGTTCACTACAATGAACTATGGATCGAAGTTCATTGCTCATTACAAAGCCATGTGCATTATATTGTTCAACTTCAACCAATGCTAGCACAATTTTAACTGTACAGCTGGTGTATATGTGTTACTGTATGCGTGTTACAGCATCAAGGAATACAATGAAATATCAGAAAATATCCACTCTTTACAACAGATATGCATTCTGCTCATGCTATCAGCTTGACTACTGTCACAGCAAGTGCTGTCATAATGATATCAACTGTATATCTAACCGGAGTTTGAGAAGAAGACCAAAGTGGAGGAATAGGGCACATACAGCACTGCATCAGTAACTGTGCCAGATGAACCAGTCAGTCAGTCTCTATGTGGAGCCTGGGCTCTGAGATATGGAGAGTGACAGAGAGAGTGAAGACGACCAGGTCTCCAGCCTCATCGCTAGGCTTTCATTTGGGCTGTGGGGGAAATACAGTGTCTTGTTCCCAAGGTAATAGAATTTGATCTGCTGCCTGGCTCATATTGCAGCTTTAGTTGAGATAAGCCATGGTTTCTCCTTGTGTCTAAAATGATTTGATCAGCTACTGGATGATTTCTCTCTCTCTCTCTCTCTCTCTCTCTCTCTCTCTCTCTCTCTCTCTCTCTCTCTCTCTCTCTCTCTCTCTCTCTCTCTCTCTCTCTCTCTCTCTCTCTCTCTCTCTCTCTCTCTCTCTCTCTCTCTCTCTCTCTCTCTCTCTCTCTCTCTCTCTCTCTCTCTCTCGTTAGCTATCTCCTTCTCTCTGGCATTCTCTCTCATTCTCTCTCTGTCTCCCCCTATCTTCACATCTCTCTCTTTTGTCTCTGTAGTTCTCCCTATCTCTAGCTTGCTCTGTTTCTGTCACTATGCCTCTCCCCCTTCAGAAAAGCTCACCCACACAGACATATTGAAACTCATAGTTAATGCAGTTTAAATTTGTGGTGTTATGCAGACTACAAACTCGCACATGGGGGATGTCACTTTTGCAAGCTGTTAATCTAAGAGACAAGTTCATTTCCAGTGCACTTAAGACACATTAATAAGATGAATGAATCACAAGCTACTTTTGTTTTTCAAACTAAATGTGTGTAGATGTGTGTGTGCGTGCATGCGTGTGTGTGTGCGCAAGTGTGTTTGATTTATCAGCAAGCTAAGTGCTCTGCATAACTTCATCCATTCTATCACTTGTTTCCTCCCGCTCCCAACCAACTCTAATCCAGCTAACCCCCCCACCCAAAATAAAAAAACATGCACATTTGGTGGAAACTTAAAGGGACAGAGTTAATGATTAAGAGTTTGGCAGGGGGGCATTGCGAGTCATTAGCATCATTAGTTTCAACTTATATCTGTGTCACATCTTTCCTGCCATGCTGGCTAACAGGGGGGCACAGGTCTGTTAGTGCCATTAGCATCAGGCTATGATAGATATGACTGTCTGGGGGTGCTAAATCGCTAATTTAGCCCAGTCAGCATCCCTCCATCCCTCCCTCCAAGCTGGGGGAAGTAGTGAGAAGTGCTGGGGCGTCAAAAGACCGGTAAAACTGCTGGCGCTAGACAGGGCTGGAGGATTGGGGGATTAGCATTGCTACACTAGAGCTCTCTCCGCTCATTACAAGGCCTAAACACAGCGATGGATGGCTAACAACAAGTCTCTTCTTCTATGCTGTAAAATGGTACCTTTAACAATATCTCAAGAAAGAGAATGACCATTACAGTTGTTAGCTTTATTCTCTGATCCACTATGCTGGATAGAAAAGGCTGATGTATCACAGCTAGCCAGATAACGTTAGCTACACTACAGCCTTTACTAAGGCAGTTAGCCAGTTAGCGTCATTACTATAAGCAACCGCCTTTATCATGCCTAAGTCCCATCAGAGCTTGGCCCTGCTCCAGGTTTATGAAGCTTTAAGAGTGGCCGGCATATGCTGCTGGTTTTGGGCCGCATGCAGTTTCGCTGTGCTCTTAGCCTGGTGTCAATTTTAGTGTCAATTAAAACGATTGCTTTTCTCTATTGTTGTTTTGTTTATACCGTTAATATTTTAGGCAGATTGTGCCAATCAAATTTCATTTGAGTATGTTATAAACTATGCTCTGAATCTTTTTCGTCCACACCAACAAGAGAGAGCGAGAGAGAGCGAGAGAGCGCGCGAGAGAGAGAGAGAGAGAGAGAGAGAGAGAGAGAGAGAGAGAGAGAGAGAGAGAGAGAGAGAGAGAGAGAGAGAGAGAGAGAGAGAGAGAGAGAGAGAGAGAGAGAGAGAGAGAGAGAGAGAGAGAGAGACTTCTATTCGTAGGAACTGACTCCCCCAAGCTGAATGACTTGGCTAGGGTGAGTTTCACTATCATATCTTTTTTTGTGCCTATTTTCCTGCTCCGTTCTGGGGAGAATAATATTAGCTTTGTTAGAACGGAGAGCAGGGTAACTATCTGCAGGGGAGATGGCCGCCACGAGAGAGAGTGAACTCCAAAGACGAATCCCATTTGATTATGTAACAATTACCTTTATCACTCAGCAGGCCTGATGGAAGGATAGAGAAAAGCGGGGAGGGAGGGCAAGAGAAAGAGAAAAGACTGTTCCAGGAGAGAGAGAACGGGAGCTAGCAGAAAACCCACATGTAATGCTTTATTTGTTTTCACACTGTTTCTCATACTGGATGTCCCTGCCTTTTGTTCTGTCCCATACTTTTCTATCTCTCTCTCTCTTTCTCTCTCCTTCTCTGAGGTCAGTCCAGTTCGAATGTGTTCGCCTGAGGTCCCAACAAATAAAATAACTACAGATGGTGTATTCGAAAAATGTGAACGATTACGAAGGCCAGTGATGAAGACGCGTCTGGTGACTTTCAGGTGCCGCGGCCCAGCAGGATGACTCAATCACGATTTATGACATTGTCCGGAAGGCTGACCACATGTTGGCTATCTCAAGAGTCAAACACATTCGTGGATTTCGCTGGGGCAGGACGTCCCCATACAACCCTGGGCACAAATACCGTTAGAGGTGTGAAGACGGATGAAAACTTGAATGGACAAAATGGATGTTACGGTGTGAATTGTGTTAGGAGTTTAAAAGAGCTATGGATTTTGAAGTTCTATTGTACTGTAAGGTCTCTGGATTTATTTTTGTACAGAGTTACGGTGTTATTCTGTTCACTGAACGGCAGTCAGATCTGATGTGCGCTTCTATCATTTAGAGTTGTCGTGACAAGAATGTTTTAATGCCTTTTGTTTATTGTTTTGGCCAAGCAATGGTGTGTTAATTAGATGATACTGAGATTTGGCACTCTGGGAAGAAAAAAAGTAGAAACTGTTCATGGAGTCCTTGTTGAACTAATCTCCTGGTGTAGTGTTCCCTTAAACTATAGTGTGTTTGTTTACTTTCATACATTTAAATATTTTGTATATTTCCACATTGAATTCTTCTGGTATGTACCATTTGATACTTGTATTGTTATTGCATAACTGCAATAAATCTGATTTCCTTTGAAATGGATACGAACTCTAGTCTTCATATATCGGAGTAATATTTCTTGATGTCTGGTCTAATGGTGCATGTCATTCACACTACACATAGCATGCAATCTTAGCCTGTAACTGTGCGTCTCTGAGTTAAGGCTAACTCAGTCATTTAATGTTCGGACATTGACCGCGTAATTTTAGCTCTTTGTCTATTAGCCTCTTAATAATTGCATAACTGTTATCTTGGACACATGTAACTTATAGTATTTTGAGTGTTGATGCAAGGCTTGCTACCTTGGCTAGACCCATCGATTATGATTATGGGCCAATAGCATTCACATGATAATGGAGTCAGATTGAATATTATATTATGGTCGTATTCCTCTAAAACTAATTTCTGTCATCCTCAGTCGAAGTGGATTTTCACTCATCTTTAATAGGAATGACATTTGCTCTGGAAACCACAACTCAACACACACACTCTCTCACACACACACACACACACATATACACACACACACACACACACACACACACACACACACACACACACACACACACACACACACACACACACACACACACACACACACACACACACAGACACACACAGACACACACACACACACACACACACACACACACACACACACACGCACACACACACATACATACACACACACACACTTATTTATTATTTTGAAGTGGCCAGTCGAGCCGATATCAGCTTTACTGGAAGATGTGGTATATTTCCCTTACAAAAAAAAACACGTAAAATGTTCATTTTCACATGTGAAATAGCTGTTTTCACATGTTGAGCCTAAAGTTAACATATGAAACATATTTTCACATGTATTGCATTTAGAGTTCACATCTTAACATTACCTTTTCACATGGGAGAAGAAAAACATGTTTCCACCTTAAGTGAATGGCAGTTGCACATGTAACATTTGCGGTTTCACATGTTAAAAACTTTATTATCATGTGAAAATCTGACTTTCACATGTGGAATTGCAAGTTCACATGTGAAAACCATTCACGTGAAAATCTGATTAGTAGTTTCACATATAAGAAACTTTTACATGTAGAAATGCAGTAACAATGTTTCCACATGTGGAATTCCACATTCTGTAATGCCATTCTGTAAAAAGGTAACTTAGCCTACCTTCTTCTTATGTTGGTCAGTGACCATTGGAAGACACCCAGTGAAAAGAACAGAGAAACAGGTGTTCCATGTCTCCTTATTGATTTTTTTGTACGTGTTAAAATGTGACCATTTTCAAGAAGCTAGGCGTATGTCGTGTTTCATTACTTCACAGGAGATGTATTTGAAAGTTAAAAAAATATATATCAAAATGCATTTTGGGGCAGAAATGCCTTCTGGAACATATGACCTTTCATGTGCCTTAATACCAAACTTGTGTGCCATCTGCCAATTGAGGCAATTGCGGTGGTTTGGGATGAGTTGGACAGCAGAGTGAAGAAAAAGGGAACTCCTTCAAGACAGTTGGAAAAGAATTCCAGGTGAAGCTGGTTGAGAGAATGCCAAGAGTGTGCAAAGCTGTTATTTAAATAAAAAAATATTGAACCTTTATTTAACTAAGCAAGTCAGTTAAGAACAAATTCTTATTTACAATGAAGGCCTACCAGGGAACAGTGGGTTAACTGTCTTGTTCAGGGGCAGAATGACATATTTTTACCTTGACGGATATTTACCTTGTCAGCTCGGGGAGTCGATCATCAAGGCAAAGGGTGGCTACCTTGAGGAATCTCAAATATAAAATATATTTTGATTTGTTTAACACTTTTTTGCTTACTACATGATTCCATATGTGTTATTTTATAGTTTTGATGTCTTCACTATTATTTTACAAATGAGAAAATAGTAAAAATAAAGAAAAACTCTTGAATGAGTAAGTGTGTCCAAACTTTTGACTGGAACTGAAGGTCTGAAAACTATGGAAGTAGAATAATGACATCATTTTACAATCATATGTAAGGTATGATTTGCACATGTCAAATATCATACTGAGTTTTGTAGTAACAAAAAACATTTGCAAAAAAAATGCAACAACACTTGCAAGTGCATAACGTGATGTGTGAATAAATACAACACTTGCATACATATGTGAAAAAAATTCAATAAGATTTGCAAGCATGCAAATACATTTGAGAATTTATGCAACTGTGACTGACCGGCTCGATTCGGTCTTATGTAGCAAAATTTGAAATTGTGTTTTTTACATTGGATAAAAGCAGAGACTCTGATCTAGAAAATTGTACATCATACAGTACAGTTGAAGAACAATGGGAAAGTAATTATGCTTTGAAAGTTGATAAACTTGTAACCTCACTTTTGAGAAAAAGGCCCTTGAATTTTTTGGGAAACCCGCTGGAGACCTCTTCTTTGTCTACACCCATTCAGCATTCATTCTGGAGTGCTAGAGTGCACTCTGGATGTTAGTAAACTCAGACTGTTGTCAGATTGTCCGTTTTTAAATTCAGAGCGTTTCGCTCTCGGAAAGTGCACTAGATGCTCTGGCCGAGGGGTAGGGTTGATACGAGCGTTCTAACAACAGCAGTCAAGCACCCAAGCTAACTGGCTAACATTGGCTGGCTTGCAAGCTACTTCCAGACACAAATGAAAGAAACAGCTCACTCTGACCATTTTACTCGCTCTAGCAGAGCTGGTTAGGCTGTTTTTATGTTATCCAGAGTGTTGGTGACTGTAACTGTGCTGCTAGCAACAATTTAATTATGCTTGTTTGTCAACTTTTAATGACACCGGCCATATTCAACGGACATTTGTCAGTTATTCTGCGCTCTGGCACACTCAGACGATAGTGCTTTGAAATCGGAGTAGATAGCCAGAGTGAATTTACCAGCTAAGTCTTTCAACAGTTGTCACAGTGACATCATGATCATTATATTGTAATGGATAATTGCATAGTGGAGTCTTTTGTTTAGACATATAGCTAGCTAGCTAAACAATGAACCATAATCCCAACTCAGGTAAATAACCAGCCAGGTTCAATGTTAGCTAGCTAACATTAGGCTATAACTAGCAATGCAAATGGCTCTGAGATACAAATAATTTTACTACAGTACTAACAGTACGCTTTAACTTGAAATGAAAACGACTTTCTGACTAAATTAGAGATGTGTAATATCTGAAAATGTAGCTAGCTAGACTATCTTACCCATATGCACAAATGGAAGCTTCTCCCTCTCTGTCACGGATGCCATGGTTACCCTTAGTTTGAAGATGTAATCCGTAGACAGGTGTATACTACAACATCCTTCTGTGTTCTCTTTTTGACTCCCTCTGCATATTTGCAATCAAACTCCTGAATTTTCTGCATCTCCTTAGCTATCATACTGTAATTCCACCAGGCAAATCCACTGATTTCAAAACTCGGTCCTCCAAAAAGTGAAGAGCAACCCTTTTGCATGTATACTATGTGATATCGTTATTTTAAAAAATGCTTTGGAAAAGATTACCTACAAATACTGACCAGCTCCTGTTATAGACAGAAGTGTGCTGTGTGGCAGACCAATCCAAACTCAACTCTCGGCATGTCAAGCCCACCCATTATCTCAGCAAATCATGGCTAGAGGGAAGGTTCCCAGCTGTTTCTGTGGCTTAACCAACAAGGCCCGTAATTTAACAATTTTATTCACATTTACAGATGGCATACGAGTTTGTTTTTAAGGCACATGAAAGTTCACATGTTCCAGAAGGCAGTTTACGTTCAAATGGCTCTCCTGTGAAGTAGTGACGAGTGACATACGCCTAGTTTCCTGAAACGAGTCACATTTACTAAAGTTGCAACTAGTAAATCTTCTTCTGTGAATCAAAACTACATTTGCCTATGTTGAATCTGTGCACTCAGAGTTTTGGCACTAATTTTGCGACTAACTTGTATAAAAAGTTTTGCAATTGTAAAAAAAAAAAAAAAAAAATGCAAGCGAGCAGCACAGAAAAATACGAGCTCTGATGGACAGGGCTTTTTTTCCCGACCAATCAGGTGAGGTGTTGTCATTCTTGATAGTGCTTTCACATTTTACAGGGTTCCAGTTTGGAAGCACACTTTCTACTGTGCTAAATATGGATCAAATGTGTTAAAATTAATAGCAAGCTAGCTAAATGATATTCACGAAATTTGAAAGCTACAACAAGGAAGCGAGGAAGATGAAGTGAATAAGTGTGTCCACATACCATAACCGCTACAAAGATGATGCTTTTCTATTGGCATTACATGGCTGGTTATCTAGCTAGCTAGAGCATTCTAACTAGCCTGTATCTTGTGGTTCTAACATTGTGTATCAGAGCAATAGGTCTAGCTATGTACTTGTAATTTGGTTGATATTAACTTTAGAAAATAACTGTTTGCTTTGTGTCTATTTGGTGTGTAATTGATTAGCTATGCTATTTAGCAAGCTGAGATCTCTACTCAAGTTCGCTAGCTTGCTAATAATGTTTTGAGGAGAACAGGCTAGCTCCCTGTATAATCAAGACAAGAGGAAATGGGGAAGGAGATAAGATGCAGTTGCTTCATCTGCAGTGGCTTCATCTGGTTGCTGCAGTGCCCAGTCGGGATGAGCTAGCTAGATGTCAATGTCGAACCAATGCAATGATATTCTCTTTTTTTCCCACTTGCTACATGAGCTGCTTTTCCTGAAAATGCCTAGCTCATATAGCTAGCTATCTAGTTGTTGTTGATGCTCTAGTGTCCGTTAAATGTTACAGCCACAACATCATGATCATGTAGTCTGCAGACCAGCGAGGAGGAGAAATGCCTAGTTTGGGTGAGCTAGCTAGAACAACATCAACCAGCTTTCTAGAATATCAGATAGACATGTTCAGGAAGAGCATGGATAGAACCAGCATCTGTAGTAACATTATTTGAAACCACTGCATGCACATCATCTGTATCTTTGTTACATTCCATATTATGTTTTACTATATTGTACTGTATTGCAATATGTCTCAAGTTGTACAAATCATCAGCATGAAGAATACTGGATTCTGTTTGAATTGTCAGGTGGACTGAATTCTCATTCAAATAATGTTGTGGTCTCTTTCAGATCTGCTAAGTTAACATCTGCCTCTGATAGCCACAAAACCACTGCTGGCCACAAAACCACTGCCTCAGAGTGGTTGGTTAAGCTCCTTCCTGGCTGGCCCTGTCCAGGGGTGACAAAAGCTTATTTGCTTATTTCCCAAGGGGCTAGGGGAAACTTGAACCGTATTCACACAGCATCTCAGTGTTGACCTAGGATCAGTTTGTACTCCTTAAAATCATAATGAGTCAAATTATATTGACTGGTGGGACCTGACACTAGATACCCCCCTTCTCTGTCTCCCCCCTCCCGGAGGATCTGAACCCCTTGACGTGCTGCCATTCCAACTGCAGTTGTGGACCCCTGGCCTGATTTCACAGAGTGCAACATGAACATGATATTGTTCTGGAGGCGCTGTGCTAATTTTCAGATGGAACTGTTAGCAGGCATAGTGTGCCTGTGACGGCCAAAACAGCACGGCTTGGAACGCTGCTTGTGCAATCAGCATCCAGGATCCAAACAACCAGTTTTATCATGTCTGATATACTACAGTTTTCAGCCAGTCAGCATCCAGGACCCAAACTACCTACAAAAATATTATATAATTAATTGTCAGAAAGATTTGAGTGAATTTTACTTTATTATCTTTTATTATCCCCCTGCTCTCTCTCTTTCTCTCTTTGTCTCTCACATGCTCTCATTCTCGCTCTCCTCCTGTATCTTTCTGTCTTTCTTCTGCTACCTCTCTGTCTCTCTCGCAGGGGGATTTCAGGCCATCTCTGACACAGTAGCGACAGTAGTCATCCATTGTGACAGTCTCACTGACTGAGGTCTGACAGACTGGCATTGTGACTGGCCGACTTGCTCAATAGCACGCGCACACACACACGCACACACACACACACACACGCACACACATCAACACCTCCAATCCTTGCTAAAGTCTCTTCCACTCTGTCGACCATGCTGTCCACTGTAAAATAAACATCACAACAATAACCTCGGAGCATGTTAAGCACAGCATTGAGTTCTGGGGTTCTGTTTTTCCAGGTTTGATTTTCATTTCTGCCTCGTGAGTTTGGGCCTTTAATGGTAGACAAACCCTCAATTCAGCTCTTGACGGAAAATAAGACCAGACTACAAGCATAACCAAAATGATATGCACTCTAATATACACAGTGTGTCCGAAATATTAAGAACACATGGTGAATCCAGTTTAAAGCTATGATCCCTGATTGATGTCACTTGTTAATCCACTTTCAATCTGTGTGGAGGAAGGAGAGGAGACATGTTAGGGAATGATTTTAAAGTCTTGAGACAATTGAGATATGGATTGTGTATGTGTGCCATTCAGAGGGTGAAAGGGCAAGACAAAATATTTAAGTACCTTTGAACGGGGTAACTTAGAAGGTGCCAGGCGCACTGGTTTGGGTCAAGAACTGCTTCTGGGTTCTCATAACTCAACAGTTTCCTGTGTATCAACAATGGTCCACAACCCAAAGGACATCCAGCCAACTTGACACAACTGTGGGAAGCATTGGAGTCAACATGGGCCAGCATCCCTGTGGATCGCTTTCGACACTTTGTAGAGCACATTCCTCAGCAAATTGAGGGTTTTCTAAGACCAAAAGACGGTGCAACTCAATTTTATAAAGGTGTTTTAATGTTTTGTACACTTAGTGTATAAAGGGAGAGCAGTAGCTGAACTAAAGGAATGTGATTCATAGCCCGCGGCCGTAAAGTCTATGAGTGAAGGGCGAATTCTAACTCCAATATGACAAAATTATTTGATGTCAGTAAAGTGACTCAGAGTTTTCATTTGTTTTGGTTTGGGAGCTGCAATCTGGCTCTTGCTTTTTTGTTGATCATTGTGACCCTCTGTCAAGAAAGAAGCAGAGTTGAAACAAGGTCATTTTATCCACAATGTCTGACGCCTCTCAACATTGATTCTTTTGAACCCAAAGCGTTCGTAACATTTTCTCTCTCTCTCTCTCTCTACCTATCAATTCATTTTTTTCAATTCAAGGGGCTTTATTGGCATGGGAAACATGTGTTAACATTGCCAAAGCAAGTGAAGTCTCTCTCTCTCTCTCTCTCTCTCTCTCTCTCTCTCTCTCTCTCTCTCTCTCTCTCTCTCTCTCTCTCTCTCAAACACAGAACTTTCTCCTCTTTATTGCTCTCGATATTTACTTTAAAGTCTCTAACATTGCAGGTGACAAAGTTGTCATGACATCTTTGATTGTCTGTAGCTTTTGGCAGGCAACCAATCAATCTATGTTCGAGGAGAAGCCGATTCCCCAGAGGCTAGAGAACACTCCTCTCTTCTCCTCTACTGTCTCCTCCTTCCTGTCTCACTGAAGGAGGACACATTTACATGTGATACCCACATCTTCAAATGATTTCCTAGCAAACAGAGTTCCACAATATAGTAGGCGGATATCTGTTTGACTTGTTTGGGCTCTGAGCGCTGTACTCAGATTATTGCATGGTGTGCTTTTTCGGTAAAGCTTTTTTGAAATCTGACACAGCGGTTGCATTAAGGAGACGTTTATCTAAAGTTCCATGCATAACACTTGTATTTTCATCAACATTTATGATGAGTATTTCTGTAAATTGATGTGGCTCTCTGCAAAATCACCGGATGTTTTGGAGGCAAAACATTACTGAACATAACGTGCCAATGTAAACTGAGATTTTTGGATCTAAATATGAACTTTATCGAACAAAACATACATATAATGTGTAACATGAAGTCCTATGAGTGTCATCTGATGAAGATCATCAATTTTATCTCTATTTCTGCTTTTTGTGACTCCTCTCTTTGGCTGGAAAAATGGCTGTGTTTTTCTGTGAGTATGTACTGACCTAACATAATCGTTTGGTGTGCTTTCGTCGTAAAGCCTTTTTGAAATCTGACACGTTGGCTGAATTCACAACAAGTGTAGCTTTAATTTGATGTATTGCATGTGTGATTTCATGAAAGTTACATTTTTATAGTAATTTATTTGAATTTGGCGCTCTGCATTTTCACTGGATGTTGGCGCTAGCGTCCCACATATCCCAGAGAGGTTAAGAGTTCTTACGCTCACTCTTTCCATCTCTCCCACTCTCTCTCCACCTCTCTCTCCATCTCTCTCTCTAACTCTCTCTTTCTGTCCCTCGAATCAACATATCCAACACAGTCACTCCCCTGCTCTGTATAAAGATACTATTTAGACCTTGAGCATCTCTATAACCCTATAGGTTTGCTCCCTCTTAGCAGATAGTAGGCCTGTGAGAGAGCCAGTCACTCTTCCCTATCTGACAGGGCCAGCCAGTGTAAGCGAAGGGAACCAGTGAAATCTCTTTGTGTGGAGGACTGAAGAGAGCTATAGGAAGTCAACAGCCATACTGCAGAGATCAATACTAATGGCCAAGCTGCTCGGCAGCAGCCTCTTTTCTTTTCTTGATTTTATTTAACCTTTATTTAACTAGGCAAGTCAGTTAAGAACAAATTTTTGTTTACAATGACGGCCTACCAAACGGCAAAAGTCCTCCTGTGGGGGCGGGGGCTGGGATTAAAAGTAAATAAATAAATATAGGACAAAACACACATCACAACAGGAGAGACAACACAACATAGAGACCTAAGACAACAACATAGCAAAGCTGCAACACATGACAACACAGAATGGTAGCAACACAACATGACAACAACATGGTAGCAACACAACATGGTAGCAGCACAAAACATGGTACAAACATTATTGGGCACAGACAACATCACAAAGGTCAAGAAGGTAGAGACAACAATACATCATGCAAAGCAGCCACCACTGTCAGTAAGAGGGTCCATGATTGAGTCTTTGAATGAAGAGATTGAGATAAAACTGTCCAGTTTGAGTGTTTTTTGCAGCTCGTTCCAGTCGCTAGCTGCAGCGAACTGAAAAGACGAGCGATCCAGGGATGTGTGTGCTTTGGGGACCTTTAACAGAATGTGACTGGCAGATGTGTGACTGGTGTTGTATGTGGAGGATGAGGACTGCAGTAGATAGCTCAGACAGGGGGGAGTGAGGCCTAAGAGGGTTTTATAAATAAACATCAACCAGTGGGTCTTGCGACGGGTATACAGAGATGACCAGTTTACAGAGTAGTATGGTGTGCAGTAATGTGTCCAATAAGGAGCATTGGAGGCAAATCTGATGGCTGAATGGTAAAGAACATCTAGCCGCTCGAGAGCACCCTTACCTGCGATCTATGAATTACGTCTCCGTAATCTAGCATGGGTAGGATGGTCATCTGAATCAGGGTTAGTTTGGCAGCTGGGGTGAATAAGGAGTGATTACGATAGAGGAAACCAAGTCTAGATTTAACTTTAGCCTGCAGCTTTGACATGTACTGAGAGAAGGACAGTGTACCAGCTAGCCATACTCCCAAGTACTTGTATGAGATGATTTTCTCAAGCTTATGGTGGAGAATTTTGTTATACTGTTATTTATTTGTTATAATGCTGTTAATGGATCAAATGGTTGTTTTATGCAACAGAATAAGGAGTTGTTAGAACGCTCATCTGTGTGTGTTCTACTGAGGATGGACCTCTGGAAGATTTACGATGTCTTTGGGTGATACCGCATTCCAGAGCATGAGTTAATGTTTCTGTTCTATAGGGTGCCAGGGAGAGATGACCCCAGGGCCCGACCCTGGTCTCTACACAATGAGATACTGTCTGCTGTGAATTATAATTATCTTTCATACTAATCTTAACCTTCTGACCCATTCCATACATCTGTTGTTTGTCATGTAGACTGAAGAGGGTGTATATTGACTATAAAACACCTTTGTACTTTTGTCTCTGGGCTCTCCACGATTCATCTGAGGGTGATTCGTTGACCAACCATCATTAACGTAGAGCACTCAATTGATTCACTTTATATGTGTGTGTTGTATTTACCTGCTCCCTTATTAACTTCTCTAGGGTAAGTGAGACGGTAGCGTCCCACCTCTTCAACAGCCAGTGAAACTGCAGGGCGCCAAATTCAAATACAGAAATACTCATTATAAAAATTCAGAAAACAAACATATTTTACATAGGTTTAAAGATTAACTTCTTGTGAATCCAACTACAGTGTCAGATTTTAAAAATGCTTTACGGCGAAAGCATAACTTACAATTATTTGAGAACATAGCCCAGCAGACAAATCATTACTAACAGTAACCAGCCAAGTAGAAGAGTTACACAAGTCAGAAATAGAGATAAAATTAATCCCTTACCTTTGATGATCTTCATATGGTTGCACTCAGCAGACATTCATTTAATCAATAAATGTTTATTTTGTTCGATAAAGTCTCTTTATATCCAAAAATCCCAAATTTCTTGTTCGCACGTTTTCTTCAGTAATCCACAGGCTCAAACGCAGTCAAAACAGGCAGACAAAAAATCCAAATTGTATCCGTAAAGTTCATAGAAACATGTCAAACGATGTTAATATTCAACCCTCAGGTTGTTTTTAGCCTAAATAATCAATAATACTTCAATCGGACAATAATGTTGTCAATATAGAAGGTATTCAAGAAAGGCACTCTCTCGGTCGCGCGCATGAAAAAGCTTTGTGACACTTTAGGGTCCACTCATTCAGACTGCTCTTACTTCCTCATTTTCCAGAATACAAGCCTGAAACAATTTCTAAAGACTGTTGACATCTAGTGGAAGGCATAGGAACTGCACTTTGAGTCCTAAGTCAATTGATACTGTAATGGCATTGAATAGAAAACTACAAAAACAAACAAGCAAAAAACTTCCTGAATGGATTTTTCTCAGGTTTTCGCCTGCCAAATCAGTTCTGTTATACTCACAGACACTATTTTAACCGTTTTGGAAACTTTAGAGTGTTTTCTATCCAAATATACCAGTTATATACATATCATATCTTCTGGGCCCGAGTAGCAGGCAGTTTAATTTGGGCATGCTTTTCATCCAAAATTCCGAATGCTGCCCCCTACTCTAGAGAAGTTAACAAGTGAATAAAGATTTAGTTTCAGTATAACTCTGACTTGTGTGATAAGTTTGTCTCTCCTCATTTGATAGTAAAGAAATTAACCACCACAAGCTCTAAACCCTCAGAGGTAGTAATCACACCTGTGGGGAGAGGGGCATTCTTCTTACCAAACCACATGACCTTTGTTTTGGAGGTGTTCAGAACAAGGTTAAAGGCAGACAAAGCTTGTTCGACACTAAGAAAGCTTTGTTGTAGAGCGTTCAATACAAAATCCGTCTGTAAATAAATGGATGAGAGAGCTTCCTCCTGTCTACTATCGAGTCGTCTGCATCTAAATGCCGAACGCCAGTCTCTGATTGGTCTGCTAGTGTCAGGCTGGAATGTATGGGTCTGTGTGTGTGTGTGTGTGTGTGTGTGTGTGTGTGTGTGTGTGTGTGTGTGTGTGTGTGTGTGTGTGTGTGTGTGTGTGTGTGTGTGTGTGTGTGTGTGTGTGTGTGTGTGTGTGTGTGTGTGTGTGTGTGTGTGTGTGTGTGTGTGTGTGTGTGTGTGTGTGTGTGTCTGTACGTGTGTGTTCGCACACGCCTTTATGCCCTTCTTCAATCGTCATCCTTTTAGAACTCAGAAAATACACTTGTGTGATATGGAAAGGGTACAGTGGACTGAATTACTAAACTGTTTTCCATGCTGAGAATATTGTTGAGAAAAGGAAAGATAGATGGGCAATAGAAATAGGTAAGAGCGCCTGACAATGACAAGCTGACAGGCATGATGAAAAGTAGATCAAAAAGAAAGGGGAAAAAGCTGTAAGTTACAACAAAGGGCTGTTGACCAGGATGGAACAAGACATGTGTGACAGCAGTTTTAAAGGTGGCCCAGCACACAGATCGATGGCTGCAGAATAGAAGTGCTCGTCACATCGCTAGGCCCCCGTCCCTCTGTCTCATCCCCCGCTGTCTATCTCTGTAGCAACATAGAGCCACAGCCAGGAGTCTGACTATACTACAGATGACACAGACATAACCTACAATACAAAGTCTGGGAGGGGGGAGGAAGAGAGGGAGCTGCTTGTCTCAGGTTACAGTTAGGGTTAATAGCCTACTGTGGGTGTTTCTGAGCCTCTATGGTTCCTCCAGCCTCTGCTCCCTTGCAGGGAGAAGAAGAGAGGAGAAAGTAAAGGGGAGAGGGGGCACCATACTGTAAAAAATTGTTAATTAAACTAATATTTATTTATTAACTGATTCGACAGTTTTTTTTAGTTTCTCAACTGTAAAAGTGTTACTTGAAGTATTACCAAAGCTCCAACTTAGTTTGGGACAGAATTAAGTTAGGGACACCCACACATTCAAATAGTGCTTTTAACATGTTTTCAATGTACATATTTGACACACGTTGACATCGTGCGTGTTCATTTATACAGTAATTACTATTCAACATGTCCTCACCTGGGATTTTCGACTCACAACCTCTTGATTCATGGCATTCTGATCTTCCTGCTACACTTCCTGCTATGCTACCAAACCATGTATGTTATAAGCACTGTACTGTGTGTGTGTGTCGGTGTCGCTAACCACATTTTTGCCTCGTTTTTGTTTTTAAATGTGAGAAAGGTTTGGGCCAACAAAACATTCAGGTGACACTTTCACTGTAAATATGAATAAACAAAAAAAGTCTGTGGAGCCTGTGACTGATAAATGATCAGTTTAATCAACTCGATCATTTATTCCCCACAGTGCGTCGAGAGGAGAGGGGCATCCTGTACCCAGACCCAGACCCAGGTGGACTTGTGTGGGTGCATCCTGAGCTCCTCCGGGAAATTGGATCACCTATCATCAAATGAAATTAGACCCACTCTGCCATGCGCGAGCGAGTGAGCACATGCAGCGAGGTATCAACAATGATACACAGGAATCACTCTATGTAATGTTCCTAAAAACACGGGTGGAATGAGACATTATCAATATTTATGTCCCAAGTGATTTAATAAGGTCTGCGTGTTTAAGTTCACACCGAAAGAGATGCTGGTGATTCATGGCCTACATGAAAACAATAATTGCACTATATGTGAAGAACAGCTTCCTGTATTTCCCGTTGCCTCGGCCCACTGCTAATGGGCTTAGTACATGTATAAGTACTTCATTTCATGTAAGTGACAGATATATGAATAGTAACGACTACAGCAATTGATGGCTGGATGGTACCCACCATGCCCCTTATTTCTTTAATATGAGTGTTTCATTAAGCTGAATTATTAATTAGCGCTTTATCATATTCAGAGAGACGTGGGGGTAAGGAGGAAGAGATGGGGGTGTCTTTGTTTCAGACTAGTAAATTAGTTTTTAGACAAATGACTCTCAGTGCAGAAGATCTTTAACTCTCCTACACTCTGAGACCAGTGCAGCGCTGACGCAGTTCAATGGCGCGCCGGCCCGGTGACATGACGAAGAGGTGGATCATGATGATTATTTTCCTCGGTGATGATAATGTGGTATTAAATGGACCCCATGGAGGAGCTGCATTAGCTCCACAGGTCCATACTATTAACAGCATCAGGGCCATGATATAGGACTAATGCATTCTCTCTCTCTCTCTCTCTCTCTCTCTCTCTCTCTCTCTCTCTCTCTCTCTCTCTCTCTCTCTCTCTCTCTCTGTCTCTCTCTGTCTTTCTGTCTCTCTCTGTCTCTGTCTCTGTCTCGCTCGCTCTCTAGCTCTCTCTCTCTCTCTCTCTCTCTCTGTCTCTCTGTCTCTCTCTCTCTCTCTTTCTCTCTCTCTCTCTCTCTCTCTCTCTCTCTCTCTCTCTCTCGCTCTCTCTCTCTCTCTCTAAGTGTTATGTTGACATTCATCACTCAACCTGTGCAGTTTAAACGAATGAACTAAAACTACAAAACAAAAAGGAACTAAGGACAACTGGATCGTTTGCCTGAACCGAACGCATCTCCTCAAATACTGAGAACGAGCTCAACATTCCTCATCAACAGCTGGACCTTGCGCAGCCATATTTATATGCTCAACTAAGTATGAGGTATTGTGCCCGTAGTGTTACCTTCACTACTTGCAATTTGTCTTTTTGTCATCCAATATCAAATGTTGAATATGAGACCTGAATTAAGCAGGATATAGCAGTATATATTATTCCATAATGTCACAAAATCAATACTGATCTGATATTCATATTAAAATGAAATATCACTCTGTGTCAGCTTGGTATTAATGCTTAAATCATACATGAGAAATGGAGGGCTTATAACGGCACAGAGGATTGTGCAAGGCTTTGTGTGCAAACTGTTCCGTTATGGTATGTTCATGCAATCTAAATAATATAGTGGACTTACCAGATGTCATTGTAATATACTTTAGTTTAAATAATGTATAACTAGTTCATGAACTGCAAATAAAAACACTAAATGGTGTTTTCCCATAGTAAGGCCACACTTGTAATGTTTAGAGGATAAGTGGAGCATAAACAAGAATCATACCTAAGTAGTAGAATTTATACAATCTAATGTGTAATTAAGGTCTATTGTACTCCCCAAGACAGGGCCTTTTGCTCAATGTACATTTTACTCTTAGATAATTAAGTTCTTGGTTAAATTAAGACCAGACCAGACAATGTTCATAACGATGTCTGGAAGTGGCAACAATTCTTCCATTCCTGTGCTTGAGGGGAATGTTGGTTTGGGAACTACACACTACAAGGGGTCAAAGATTCTTTGACTCTTGAAATTCGGCAAGATCTTTACAAGTTCAAGGTTGACGCTCGCACACAACAGAGTCGAGGACATATATGAAGGAAGGCAGGAAGGGAGGTGGCCAAAATGATTTGTCAGTGAGGAATGCAGTCCGCAATGAGTCTTTCTGTGTTTCTGTGTTTCAAAGGAGGTTAGAGAAGAAGGCAACGGAGGTCAACATCTTTTGTCACCCGTCACCTGTCATCTAAGTGAAAAAGTGACGTGGGTGATGACAACCTTTCCCCTTCAACTTTCCCACACACTGGAGACGCACGTGCACGCACATAAAACACACATACGCACACACCCGTTTACACACCCTTCACCCACCTCCCCATCAGGCTCTGTGGTGATAATGGGCATGGTGTTGTGACCAGTTCACACCCCTTGCCTGGACCAGGTGACATTTTAGCAGTCTTTCATAATGTCACACCCCCAGACGCCTTCCACCCCCCCTCATGTCCCCCATAACCCCCAGCCCTCCAACACACAACAACAACATGGACCAGAGAGACAGGACTTCCATCGTTTTCCTTCTCAGAGCCATCTGGTGTGATGAGTCAAATTGTTCCTAATGTCCTGTACATCTACGGACCGCTTGATTAGGGCCCATTACTGTAATTGACCAGTTGATGTACTGTATTTATGATTGAATGAATTGAATTAGTTCTCCAACGTCTACAATCCTCAGGCTGAATTGAAGGACGACACAACGATGGTCCTTCCCGTGCTCTGTGCTGAGGGAAGCAGGTCTTTCAAGATCAGGCAGTTAAAAACAATGCCTGTTTAATCACCACAGAATGGCGACAAAAGGTGTTTAAAAAGTGCTGCTCACACAGAATCTGTTCAATTAGCCCACAGCCTTCCTTAGAGAGTTCTTATTCTATTTTAGGATCATGCCTCAATCCTGCTTATAGACATATGGAGACGCACACGAAAACACGCTCACACACGCGCGCACAAACATGCACACAGACACACAGGCACACACGCACGTACTCACACACACCTAAGGAAGACACACGCATGCACACATGTACACACACGGACTGTGAGTGCTGATGCTGGTGTTTTGTGGTTCATTTAGAGTGGTGATGAGGAGTCAGAGGTCCAGCCATCAGTTTCATTAGGAGTTCCTCTGACAGACGGACAGACAGCAGCAGCCTCCCAGTCACACAGCAACAGAGAGTTAACACCACGCATGTAATTAACTTAACGTTACACTGCACTCTAATCTGGAGCACTGGACACTATCAGAACTCCATGGCTGCACACACAAGTCTCTGTCTCACTTTTTCTCTCTCTGTCTCTCTGTCTCTGTCTCTCTGTCTCTGTCTCACTTTTTCTGTCTCTGTGTCTCTGTCTCTCTGTCTCTGTTGCTCTGTCTCTGTCTCTCTGTGTCTGTTGCTCTGTCTCTGTGTCTCTCTGTCTTTCTCTCATTCTCTCTCTGTCTTTCTCTCTCTGTCTCTCTATCGCTGTCTCTCTGTCTCTGTCTCTCTGTCTCTGTCTCACTTTTTCTGTCTCTGTGTCTCTGTCTCTCTGTCTCTGTTGCCCTGTCTCTGTCTCTCTGTCTCTGTCTCACTTTTTCTGTCTCTGTGTCTCTATCTCTCTGTCTCTGTCTCTCTGTGTCTGTTGCTCTGTCTCTGTGTCTCTCTGTCTTTCTCTCATTCTCTCTCTGTCTTTCTCTCTCTGTCTCTCTATCGCTGTCTCTGTCTCTATGTCTCTCTGTCTCTCTATCGCTGTCTCTCTGTCTCTCCGTATTCCTCTCATTCTCTCTCTATCTTTCTCTATCTCTCTGTCTCTGTCTCTCTTTCTCTGTCTCACTTTTTGTCTCTCTCTGTCTCACTATTTCTGTCTCTCTGTCTCTCTGTTGCGGTGTCTGTGTCTGTGTGTCTCTCTGTCTCTGTCTCTCTGTCTTTCTCTCGTTCTCTCTCTGTCATTCTCTGTTGTTCTCTCTCTGTCTCTCCGACGCTCTGTCTCTGTGTCTCTCTGTTTCTCTATCTCTGTCTCTGTGTCTCTCTGTCTTTCTCTCATTCGCTCTCTGTCTTTCTCTCTCTGTCTGTCTCTCTCTCTCTGTGTCTCTGTGTCTCTGTGTCTCTGTGTCTCTCTCTTTCTCTGTCTGTTGCTCTGTCTCTGTGTCTCTCCTTCTTTCTCTCTCTGTCTTTCTCTCTCTGTCTCTCTCTGTATTTCTTTCTCTGTCTCTGTCTCGGTCTGTCTCTCTCTCTCTGTCTCTGTGTCTCTCTGTCTTCCTCTCATTCTCTCTTTGTCTTTCTCTCTCTGTGCCTCTATCTCTGTCTCTCTGTCTGTGTGTCTCTCTCTCTGTCTCTGTACCTGTGTCTCTGTCTGTGTGTCTCTCTGTCTCTGTACCTGTGTCTCTGTCTGTGTCTCTGTCTGTCTCTCTGTCTCTCTCTCTGTACCTGTGTCTCTGTCTGTGTCTCTCTCTCTCTCTCTCTCTCTCTCTCTCTCTCAGTCTCTCTCTCTCTCTGTCTCTGTACCTGTGTCTCTGTCTGTGTGTCTCTCTGTCTCTCTCTCTGTCTCTCTCTCTGTCTCTCTATGTCTCTTTGTCTCTCTGTCTCTGTACCTGTGTCTCTATATCTGTCTCTGTCTCACTCTCTCTCGCTCTCTCCCTTTATTTGTGTTGTTCTTTTTTTGCCAGTAGCTATGAACCATTTTGCATCAGCCAGATAACGACACAAAATTCTATTTCTCGCAAAGTTGACTCCCTAATGGGAAAGTCATCCCAGTTGAAGGGAGAGCAATCTCATGTGGCTGTCTTTGATAGGTATATGTTAAGTTATCATATGTGTTAGTGTTTAATGGCTGGACAGGGTGGGCTCCATATCTGTGTCCATAGTGTTTTCTCAAGAGTTTCTATTAGGAGAAAGAGAAGATTTGTCTAATTTCCTCAATCCAAAGAGTGACTTTATATTTCATGACCCATTGATTATGTTTCATTATATAACAAAATAACAAAGATGGTTGATTTTAGGTCTGATGATGTTATCATCTCCTCCTTTATTAATTGATGTCCTTGAATAGGTCACTTTGTCCTTATGGGCAAATAAAGGCATTCGAGAATTATGAGGAGCCAATGATTTCTGATACCTGTGAGGTCATCGTTGTTTAATTTAGAGACCAATAGAAGTATGGAAAATCTATGTTGTCTATAATCACCACACAAAGCACCCTGGCGCCTTGGGCACGCTATCCATTTATCTACCAGGACCGTCCTCAAAACACAAAGACGGCGTTGTGGTGTTGGAGGAAGATGACGGGTTAGATTAACGTTGCCAAACTGATGAATAACCATGTTTGATGAATTTAATCAAATACTTTCATCAATTACATTGGAAAGGTGAATGTTGAGGAAGCAAGAAACAACACTGAGGGAATGTGTTTGCTAATTAGATATTCGCTAATTATCATACATCACTGGCTTGATTCACGGTCATTAATTAATCAGAAAGTTGATAAGATACGCTTGCTAATTGCGTCCGCGAGACCGATGCTATCAAACTAATAAACCGCTATGACTATGCAATTCTTTACAAATATCGGCATATTCTAATAATTTCGCTTAAGCATCTTAATGAATCGGAATTGGCTTACTAGATAAGGCCAGACAGAGAGTATGAAGAAAACGCTGACCTGACCAGAGCAGATTTGTCTTTATCAATCTCTTTAACTGATCAGTGGTCCATGTGTCTCACGGAAAATACGTTCGGTTTCAGGTGTGTGTGTGTGTGCGTGTGCGTGTGCGTGTGCGTGTGTGTGTGTGTGTGTGTGTGTGTGTGTGTGCGTGTGTGTGTGTGTGTGAGTGTGTGTGTGTGTGTGTGTGTGTGCGTGTGTGTGTGTGTGTGAGTGTGTCTCACTGAGAGGCTGAAGGTCACAGAGGACACATGGGGGCGCACGGCGGCGAGGCGTCGGCATTGACAGCAGCGTGTTTATGATCCTTTTCGGCGCCATTCATCACAGAAATGAATCACAGAGAGAGGAAGCAGCTTCCTGGATGGCTGGCATCTCCTATAACCGTCACCGTCTGCTGTCTCCTACACCGGCAGAACAACACCTCCACGGATGGTGATGATTATGATTCATCCCACACAGGTCAACTGTTCACCGCTGTTCTCCCCCTTACAAAGTTTGGATCTGTTTTCATAATATCGCCAAAGACACATTTCAGGCTTGAGCATGACGATCCTGATGGATTGGACTCAGGTGTGCCCAGGCGACGACGGGTGACCTCACATCACCTTTCTAATGTCAGAGCTGACCACAACAGTCTGTCTATATATGCACAGAGGGAAATACAATTCTTCAAATTTCTCAGTCGCAACAGAGAACAGATCGATTTCCTGAGACAGCCACAATTCCCATGTTTATACGCCACTTCCCGAAATATCTGAATCCGTTTCTGCATCAATTATTCACGGTCAGGGTATAGGAGACGGGACTGGTGCCCTGGCAGGACGGCAGCGTGCGGTGAGCCGGTGAGGCCTGAACCGTTAAACGGCTGTGACGGCTCACTGATCCGCTGCCAAAACAACCGGCACGGAAAAGGACCACAATACATCTGGAGGCAGGTGGGCAGCACCGAGAGGTGTGATGAAGAGATAGGATCATCCGGGGGGGGGGGGGGGGGTACCCTCTGACAGAGGAAAACATGCCATTAGCTATCGGCCACGGGCCAGGGAACACGGAGCGAGAGGGAGAAGGAGGAAAAGAGAGAGAGGGAAGAGGGAGGAGAAAGAGAGGGAGAGAGACAGACTGATGCTGGGGTGGATAGACAGACTAGATTTTGGGTTGCAGAAGCAAGACACTGAGAAGTAGAAAGAGAAAAACGCTATACCCAAGGGTGTAGAGACAGGAAGTAGAAACCACGCTTGGGTGACATAAAAGGAAATAGAAGAAAGGACAGCAGTAGAGAAGGACGATGGGGATATTTTTTTAAAGCTGGGTAGGAGCCAAGGAGGATTATGGGGCATGTTAGGGGAACCACAAAGGGTGACAGCCAAGAGGGGGCATGTTAGGGGAAACACAAAGGGTGAAAGCCAGGAGGGGGCATGTTAGTGTAGCAAACAGGAGGAAGTGGGGAGCCAGAGGGCCATGTTAGGCTAACAGGGTGAGGGTGTCTTTGAGGCGGTGTGAGCCAAGCAATGGCAACACGCTGCTTAGAAGGGATCTGTGCTGGCTGGCTGTCTGACTGTGTGTGTGTGTTGCCTGTGTTGCCTGTGTTGCCACACGGAGGAGCAAGGGGAAGCAGAGACATCGCCAGGCGTCACACACAAGCTGTCTGGCCTCCCCAAGCCAAGAGGAGAGGAGGGGAAGAGAGAGGAGGGGAACGCTGTCTCTCACAGACACACAGGGGTCGTTTTATACAAACGTTTCACTCCTCGCACATGCTTAGCGCCACACTGTATCCGTGGGGTGACAACACATTTACTGCCAGACAGATGATTCCAATGAAAAGGGAAGATATATTGACCTCTCTCTCTCTCTCTCTCTCTCCCTGCCTGAGATGTGTATGGTAGAGGCAGACAGGAAGACTGGCGGGAATTCCACCAGGCTGGCTCATTGTCAAGGCAACGGTTGCCGTGTGGTTGTACCTGGCTGTTTGGCCAATGGATTTGACCGTACTGGGTTCCAAATGGAACAGCTGTGCACCTGCTTTCGGTTCGGCCATGACAAGCTGCAGCCTACCGAACATTCACCAGATGGTAAACAAACGTTTCATCTTTAAGAACGTGGCCATGTCCGAATACCCATACTTTTGTCCTAAATAGTAGGCCATTTGAGTATGCGGGAAAAAAAGGTTTTAATAGTATGTGACATTTCGAAAAGCGAGTATACTTTAAATGCTCGGATGTGATTCTCATTTTGGCTTTGACGACAGCTGGTCTATTAGACATGGGGATGTGCTACCGGAATCAAGGAATATCGAGAAACAACGCAATAGGCGCATTACTTATATGGAAATAGAATGTGTTATAGTTTGTGAATTTTCGAAGACCGAGTATGGTTTAAGTGCCAGGATGTTGCACAGATGTTGGCTCTTCATCTGCAAGTGATAGGCCCTAGCTCTCTTCATGTAGTCCAACAACAAAACCAAGCTACATAATTGGGAAGATGCCGAATAGCGAAGCTTCTGCCGTGGTGTTCAAATGTAGACGATAGTCTTTTGATTTGAACATTTGAAATGTTTTGGTGTGTGTACTAGGCTATTTGATTTAATGTATATATGTTACAGCACTTTGGCTTCACTAAATATGTTGAAATGGTTTCCATCTTCAGTCCAAATAAAAGGTTTCTGTCTTCAGTCAAATGTGATAGCCTGCCTATAACCAGCTTGAGTAGGCCTATAACTCCATAACTATTCTATTCAGAGTTTAGAGAATTTAATCACATTGGAATTGATCTATTATCAGGCTGGTTAATTCGATGCATGTCGGTTGAACTTGGAAAAATCCACCTGTACTCGACCCCGGCCGACCTACTCAGCCATAGCATTGTGGCTATGTCATACTGCATACTCTTTACTAAACGGTACGTGGTAAATAGTATGTGACGATGAGTACATAGTGTACAGTGTAGGAATGTAGTACGCCAGAATGAGTATTCGGAAACGGACAATATTTTAAATGAACAGTAGTAATATGTATATTCTCAGATAATGCTATCCTATTCACCTTTTTGCCCACTATTCTGTCCATTCAAAGAATCCTACAGATGAGCCTTTCAGAGAGACAGATCTTCTGAAAAGACAGGGTCGGTTCTCAGACAGTGTACAAACTATATGAATATGCAGCCGGTACAGTACAGTACACTATCTTCATGCTCTGGTCCCGCTGGTATTGCCCACTGCTGGTATTTACAGGCAGGGTGTGTGTGTGTGTGTGTGAGAGAGAGAGAGCGAGAGAGAGAGAGAGAGAGAGAGAGGGGAGGGATGGTGGGAAAGAGAGAGAGAAAGAAAGAAAGAAAGAAAGAAAGAAAGAAAGAAAGAAAGAAAAAAAGAAAGGTTTTATTTATTAATTTATTTTTATTTAATCTTTATCTAACTAGGCAAGTCAGTTAAGAACAAATTCATATTTACAATGACGGCCGACCAAAAGGCAAAAGGCCTCCTGCGGGGATTGTGGCTGGGATTGAAAATAAACAAATTACATCAAAATATAGGACAAAACACACATCACGACAAGAGAGACAAGTCAACACGACATAAAGAGAGACCTAAGACAACAACATAGCAAGACAGCAACACATGACAACACAGCATGGTAGCAACACAACATGACAACAACATGGTAGCAACACAACATGGCAACAGCACAACATGGTAGCAGCACAAAACATGGTACAAACATTATTGGGCACAGACAACAAAACAATGGGCAAGAATGTAGAGACAACAATACATCACGCAAAGCAGCCACAACTGTCAGTAAGAGGGTCCATGATTGAGTCTTTGAATGAAGAGATTGAGATAGCTGTAGCGAACTGAAAAGACGAGCGACCCAGGGATGTGTGTGCTTTGGGGAACTTTAAAGTCTTCCTCTGGACTATGCTGACAGCACCTATCCATACTTGGCCAACCCTAATGACAAAGCTTTTTTAACAGAATGTGACTATCAGAACGGGTGTTGTATGCGGAGGATGAGGGATGCAGTAGATATCTCAGATGGGGGGAGTAGAACAAGGAAAGTTGGAAGTGAAACCCTCTCTGTTTGTTGGGAAAGTTGGAAGTGAAACCCTCTCTGTTTGTTGGGAAAGTTGGAAGTGAAACCCTCTCTGTTTGTTGGGAAAGTTGGAAGTGAAACCCTCTCTGTTTGTTGGGAAAGTTGGAAGTGAAACCCTCTCTGTTTGTTGGGAAAGTTGGAAGTGAAACCCTCTCTGTTTGTTGGGAAAGTTGGAAGTGAAACCCTCTCTGTTTGTTGGGAAAGTTGGCGCTCCGCCACTCTGGCAGATTGTCATGTTCTACTGTAGCTCTAAGTGTCCAGAGAGATCAAAAGAAGGAGAGGGACATGTTGGTTCTGTCATCACATAAGGCTTTGAAGTGGTGATGATGAACAAACTCAAGAGTTACAAGGCTCTCTCTCCAAAACTAACTCCACAGAATATTTACAGTGTTGAGATGCGGTTTTAGCATTGAGCAGCCATGGCCGTCAGCGCGACTATGAACTTGTCACCACACATTGATGTGCTTCAAAAGTCAGCCAAAGTCAAAATGAGTTTTAAGTTGGGGAGGTGTTGAATCACTTATAGTACATTAACCTGTTGGGGATGGGGGCGCTGTTTAGACTATTTATGCTAATGTGGCTAATTTTTTAAACGGCTTCCCACAAAATCCTTGATCGTACAATATGCATATTATTATTATTATTGGATAGAAAACAGTCTATAGTTTCTATAGGAGTTGAAATTTTGTCTCTAAGTGGAACAGAGCCCATTCTACAGCAATTTCCCTGACATGGAGTCAGATTTGAGAAATGTTGGCCACTTTTCTGAAGTCAGTTAAAAGGGCACTGTCGTTGCTATGACTATACGGACACTTCTTACGTCTTCCCCTGGATGCCTTTACGTGATGACGATTCCAACGGGCTCGATTGCGCGTTCACAGGCCCTACAAATGAAAAAACTCTGAAGCTAGTCATTCTTTGGGAGCTGCGTAACGCGCGTGGAAGACACCGACCCTCTCCTGTTCCAAGCGTTAGTTTAGCCTGTTATATTTCTCCGGTCATCTTTTCACTCGTTATAGGAGTTACAAACATCATAAAGTAGTTAATTTAAAGCGTTTTATAGCAATTTATATCCGTTTAGTGCGATTTTGGGACATTTATTTTTGCAACGATGTGAAAAGTTGGGCATGCTTTTCAGTTCATCCCGAACTCAGTTGACATTTCCACATGGCAAGAGGACAGCTTTCCACCAAAAGACGATTTCTCCCAAGAAAGGATCCTTTGCCCAAGATACTGATGGAAGAACAGCTCAAGGTAGGACATTTTTATTATGATAAATCGTGTTTCTGTCGAAACATTTTAGTGGCTTAGGACGCCATGTTTTTTGACGTAGCTTCGCTTGGCGCAAACTGTATTGAAAAGTAAGGATAAATAAAAAAATGTAATAACGCAATTGTATTAAGAATTAAATTGTCTATCAATCCCTGTCCACCCTATATTTTTTAGTCACGTTTATGAGTATTTATGTATAAGAGTAGATCACTGTCTAAGTGGCGCAAGGACATTTTCTGACCAGCTGAGCTACATTTCACATTGTCTAACCATGATTTTGGTGGCTAAATATAAACATTTTCGATCAAACTGTATATGCATGTTGTAATGTGATGTTACAGGAGTGTCATCGGAAGAATTCTGAGAAGGTTAGTGAAAAAATTAATATCTTATGGCGATGTTGACTTTTATCGCTCACTTTGGCTAGAATCAATGCTGGGCTGCTAATTGCTATGTGCTAAGCTAATATAACGATTTATTGTGTTTTCGCTGTAAGACACTTAGAAAATCTGAAATATTGTCTGTATTCACAGGATCTGTGTCTTTCGATTCGTGTATGCTGTGTATTTTTACGAAATGTTTGATGATTAGTAGTTAGGTAAACACGTTGCTCATTGTAATTATTCTAGTCCATTTGTGATGGTGGGTGCAATTGTAAACTATGCCATATACCTGAAATATGCACTTTTTTCTAACAAAACCTATCCCATACCATAAATATGTTATCAGACTGTCATCTAATGAGTTTTTTTGTTGGTTAGGGGCTATAAATATCTTAGTTTAGCCGAATTGGTGATGGCTACTGGTGTTGGTGGACAAATAAAAGATGGTGGATTATGCTAATGTGTTTTTAGGTAATAGATGTACATCTTTACATATTGTGTCTTCCCTGTAAAACATTTTAAAAATCGGAAATGTTGACTGGATTCATAAGATCTGTGTCTTTCATTAGCTGTATTGGACTTTAATGTGTGAAAGTTAAATATTTTAAAAAAATATTTATTTTGAATTTCGCGGCACTGGTTTTTCAGTGGGGGGGGGGGGGGGGGGGTGCCGCTAGCGCCACGCTGATCCTAGACAGGTTAAGTCACTTAACATGTATTTGAACCGTCTCTCTTCTCATATCCGATAGAAAACCTGCCAGAGTATACTACAGGTAATAAAACGTCTCTACTGAACTCTTTCCACATTGACATTTGGATGACGTCCGTGTTAACCATATTAACCACATTCACACCTACAATCATTCATAACATGACTTGGAACGGACTCCATCTGCATACAGTTGAAGTGGGAAGTTTACATACACTTAGGTTGGAGTCATTAAAACTCGCTTTTCAACCACTCCACAAATCTCTTGTTGACAAACTATAGTTTAGCAAGTCGGTTAGGACATCTTCTTTGTGCATGACACAAGTCATTTTTCCTACAATTGTTTACAGACAGATTATTTCACTTGTAATTCACTGTATCACAATTCCAGTGGGTCAGAAGTTTACATACACTAAGTTGACTGTGCTTTGAAACAGCTTGGAAAATTCCAAAAAATTACGTCTTGGATTTAGAAGCTTCTGATAGGCTAATTGACATAATTTGAGTCAATTGATGGTGTACCTGTGGATGTATTTCAAGGCCTACCGTCAAACTCAGTGCCTCTTTGCTTGACATCATGGGAAAATCAAAAGAAATCAGCCCAGACCTCCACAAGTCTGATTCATCCTTGGGGGCAATTTCCAAACTCCTGAAGGTACCACGTCCATCTGCACAAACAATAGTACGCAAGTATAAACACCATGGACCACGCAGCCGTCATACCACTCAGGAAGGAGACGCATTCTGTCTCCTAGAGATGAATGTTCTTTGGTGCGAAAAGTGCAAATCAATCCCAGAACAACAGCAAAGGAAGCTGTGAAGATGCTGGAGGAAACAGGTACAAAAGTATCTATATCCACAGTAAAACGAGTCCTATATCGACATAACCTGAATGGCCGCTCAGCTAGGAAGAAGCCACTGCTCAAAAACCACCATTAAAAAGCCAGACTACGGTTTGCAACTGCACATGGGGACCAAGATTGTACTTTTTGGAGAAATGTCCTCTGGTCTGATGAAACAAAAATAGAACCGTTTGGCCATAATGACCATCGTTATATTTGGAGGAAAAAGGGTGATGCAGCATCGTGTTGTGGGGGTGATTTTCTGCAGGAGGGACTGGTGCACTTCACAAAATAGATGGTATCATGAGGGAGGAAAATTATGTGGATAATATTGAAGCAACATCTCAAAGACATCAGTCAGGAAGTTAAAGCTTGGTCGCAAATGGGTCTTCCAAATGGACAATGACCCCAAGCATACTTCCAAAGTTGTGGCAAAATGGCTGAAGGACAACAAAGTCAAGGTATTGGAGTGGCCTTCACAAATCCCGGACCTTAACCCTATAGAACATTTTTGGGCAGAACTGAAATAATGTGTGCATGCAAGGAGGCCTACATACCTGACTCAGTTACACCAGCTCTGTCAGGAGGAATGGGCCAAAATTCACCCAACTTATTGTGGGAAGGTTGTGGAAGGCTACCTGAAATGTTTGACCCAAGTTAAACAATTTAAAGGCAATGCTACCAAATACTACTTGAGTGTATGCAAACGTCTGACCCACTGGGAATGTGATGAAAGAAATAAAAGCTGAAATAAATAATTCAGTACTATTATTCTGACATTTCACATTCTTAAAATAATGTGGTGATCCTAACTGACCTAAGACAGGGAATCTTTACTGGGATTTAATGTCAGGAATTGTGAAAAACTGAGTTGAAAGGTATTTGTCTAAGGTGTATGTAAACTTCCGACTTTAACTTCTTGCGACTACAGGGGGTGCTGTTTTCTCATTAGCATAATTGCATTACAGATTAAACGGCTTCCTACTAAATTCTTTATCGTACAGTATGCATATTATTACTATTATTGGATAGAAAACAGTCTCTAGTTTCTATAGGCGTTGGAATTTTGTCTCTGAGTGGAACAGAACTCATTCTACAGCAATTTCCCTGACATGGAGTCAGATTTCACACATTTTGGCCCCTGATCTGGAGTCAGTTTAAAGGCCACTGTGAACGCTATCAGGATACGGACACTGCTTACGTCTTCCCCTGGATGCCTTTACGTGATGACGATTGAATGGTATCGATTGCGCAATCACAGCCCCTATAAAACAAAAACACGTGTAGGTAGGAACTCCTTTCCAGCTGCGTCGGGCGCGCGGTGGACACCGACCTGCTCTTTTTCCAAGCATTAGTGTAGCCAGTTATATTTCTCCGGTCATGTTTCTACTCGTTATAGGAGTTAAAAACATCATAAGGTAGTTAATTTAAACCGTTTTATAGCAATTTATATCCGTTTAGTGCGATTTTGGGACATTTATTTTTGAGACACTGTGAATCTCTGGGCACGGTTCCAGTTCATGCCGAACGCAATGGGCATTTCTACATGGCAAGAGGACAGCTTTCGACCAAAAGACGATTAGACCCAAGAAAGGATTCTTTGCCCAAGATTCTGATGGAAGAACAGCTCAAAGTAGGAACAATTTATTATGATAAATCGTGTTTCTGTCAAGAAATGTTAATCGCTTATGACGCCATCTTTTTAGACGTAGCTTCGCTTGGCGCAAACTGTATTGAAAAGTAAGGATAATTTAAAAAATGTAAATCAGCGATTGTATTAAGAATTAAATTGTCTATCAATCGCTGTCCACCCTATATTTTTTAGTCACGTTTATGAGTATTTATGTATACGACTAGATCACTGTCTAATATGGCGCACGACATTGTCTGACCAGCTGGGCAACTTTTGTCATTGTCTAACCATGATTTTGGTGGCTAAATATGCACATTTTCGAACAAACTGTATATGTATGTTGTAATGTGATGTTACAGGAGTGTCATCTGAAGAATTCTGAGAAGGTTAGTGAAAAAATTAATATATTTTGGCGATGTTTACGTTATCGCTCTCTTTGGCTAGAATCAATGCTCTGGTAACGTTTGCATATGTGGTATGCTAATATAACGATTTATTGTGTTTTCGCTGTAAGACACTTAGAAAATCTGAAATATTGTCTGTATTCACAGGATCTGTGTCTTTCGAATTAGTGTATGCTGTGTATTTTTACGAAATGTTTGATGATTAGTAATTAGGTAAACACGTTGCTCTATGTATTTATTCTAGTCCATTTGTGACGGTGGGTGCAATTGTAAACTATGATATCTACCTGAAATATGCACATTTTTCTAACAAAACCTATCCTATACCATAAATATGTTATCAGACTGTCATCTGATGAGGTTTTTTCTTGGTTAGTGGCTATCAATATCTTAGTTTAGCCGAATTGGTGATAGCACCTGATGGAGTAAGAAACTGATGGAGTTAGAAAAGTGGTGTCTTTTGCTAACGTGGTTAGCTAATAGATTTACATATTTTGTCTTCCCTGTAAAACATTTTAAAAATCTGAAATGGTGGCTTTATTCACAAGATCTGTATCTTTCATTAGGTGTCTTGGACTTGTGATTTAATGATATTTAGATGCTACTATTTAATTGTGACGCTATGCTAGGCTATGCTACTCAGTGTGGGGGGGGTGGGGGGTGCTCCCGGACCCGGGGTAGATACTCGTGAAAGGTTAACTGTAAGTATCAAAGCTATATTTCCTTCAGGCCCACAAACCTATGCAATAGACCACAACACATGTTCAGATGCAGCGCCGTCCCTCCATCTCCCTCCGTGCCCTTTTGTCTCGTTCCCTGGTCCTGTTTACAGATGGCGCGGTGGTGACCACTTATGAGGCTTGAGCCACAGCGTGTCACTCTGTCACTGTCCACTCCTGTCTGTCACAACATAAAGTGTCTTAACAGGGTGTTGGGCCACCACAAGCCAGAACAGCTTCCGGTCACCTTGGCATAGATTCTACAAGTGTCTGGAACTCTATTGGAGTGATGCGACACCATTCTTCCATGGAAATTCTGTCATTTGGTGTTGATGGTGGTGGAAAACACTATCTCAGGCATCACTCCAGAATCTCCGATAAGTGTCCAATTGGGTTGACATCTGGTGACTAAGATAACCCATGGCATATGGTTAGCATCGTTTTTATGCTCATTATACCATTCAGTGACCAGTCGTGCCCTGTGGATGGGGGCATTGTCATCCAATGGGGTCATAGCCATGGTAGCCAAAATAATGGCTACAGTAATGGCAGGCCCAGCATTTTTACACATGACCCTAAGCATGTTCATATGCTTAATTAACTCAGGAACCACACCTGTGTGGAAACACCTGCTTTCAATATACTTTGCATCCCTCACTTACACAAGTGTTTCCTTTATTCTGGCAGTTACCTGTATCTGCTCATCCAGCTCACTAGGATGTCTCTGGAACAACTGTAAGCATATGGCCACAAACAGTCACACACAGGAACACACATACACATGAATACCTGCAGGAAGGCATGCACATACAGTACCTGTGCACACACAAACAAACAAACACACACACACACACACACACACACACACACAGAAGGACTCATTATGTAATGACTGTATTCCATTGGTATTGATAAAATAAACATTTGAAAGACAAGAGCATTGCTCGTATTTCAGTAAATCTATCACTTTTAAGCATTACATTATCATAATCTGTTACCGTGGTATCTGATCGAGAAGCTCTGCTTCGACCGTTGTAGCATTAGTATAACAGAGAGTCCATCTCTGGGTTTAAACACGTTTCTTTTGTTAAACTCTCGCCACGGTCCGTGTGACACGGGTACGGAGGTAATTTCACACCTGGCCAGGCTTACGGTGCTCTGCCAAGCGTCCTTGGACCTGTTCACCGGTGCCCTGTGCCACTGTTGCCATGGACACATTGGGGAAGCGAGCTCGTTTCATTCCGTTAAGTGACTGTTTAACATGGAGCCACGCACAACGGCTCATTTGTGACGGTTTGACTCCCGGGAGTCCAGAATATTCCATTATCACGTGTATTCATACATGGATAATAGAGATATTTTATTGACTGTGGATAAGGACACGACACGGTCAAGGGAAGTGTTTTATGATAAAGAGTTGAGGTATTTTATTGTTTGGGACAGAACCCCACATCGCCTTGCACACTCTCTCTGATTCAAACTGTACTTTTCACTCATTCACACACGTATGCACTCTCTCTCTCTCTCACTCTCTCTCTCAATATGAAAATAATACGAATCAAAGTTGTCAACGGGACAACAGTAACAACAAAATAACCATACATTGAAAAATAACAATAAATATACAGTAGAGGACATGTGCAGGTTGATTGGTCTGTCAGACACTGTCCCTCATCTTATGGCAGGCAGTAATGTAGTGCGCTGCCAACCCACAGCTCTCTGCATCCTCCCCCAACAGGACGGGTAGCCTACTCTCATCAGAGAGGTCTTTGAAACATTGAATAAGGGTTTCAAATTTGGGGAAATGACACTCTCTAATTGTTTTATATTTTTTACATTTTGTCAGGAAATGCAGCTCTGTCTCAAGTTCTGCTGTTGTGCAGTGGTTGCACAGCCTTTCCTCTACAGGGAGCCAGGTTTTCCTGTGTCTACCCTTCTCAATTGCAAGGCTGTGCTCACTGAGCCTATACTTTGTCAAGGTTTTTCTAAGGTTTTGATCAGTAACCATGGTCAAATAATTTGCCATGGTGTACTGTCGATTTAGGGCCAGATAGCACTGCATTTTGCTTTGTGCTCGTGCTTGTGTTTCCCAATAAGCAATGTAGTTTGTTTTGACTGTGTTGTAATTTGTTTAATTCTGATTGATTGGATGTTCTGGTCCTGAGGATTCAGTGTGTTAGTAGAACAGGTTTGTGAACTCAGCCCCAGGACTAGCTGGATGAGGGGACTCTTTTCTTTGCTCAGCTCTTGGCATTGCAGGGATTGGTAATGATATGAGAGGGGGTCACGGTATTTTAGATGTTTCCAAAACTTAATTGCTCTTTTGTGAGGTTTTATTATTAGTGGATATTGGCCTAATTCTGCCCTGCATACATTGTTTGTAGTTTTCCTATGGACCTGTAGGAGAATCTTACAGAACTCTGCATGCAGGGTTTCAATGGGGTGTTTGTCCCATTTGGTGAAATCTTGTTTTGCAAGTGGACCCCACACCTCGCTGCCATGGCGTGCAATTGGTTCAATGACATATAAAATTAGTTTTAGCCAAATTGTAATAAGTATTTAAATTTGAATTTGTTTTTTAATGGCGTAGAATGCCCTGCGTGCTTTCTATCTCAGTTCATTCACTGCCTCATTAAGGTGTCCAGTTGAGCTTATTTTTAAACCTAAATAATTGTAGTGTGTGCAATACTCTATATATGTTGTACCAATTGAGAACTTTGGTCTAATTCCCTGAGATCTGGATCTTCTCTGGAAAATCATTATTTTTGTCTTTTTGGAGTTTACTGCCAGGGCCCAGGTCTGGCAGTACTGCTCTAGCAAGTTCAGGCTCTGCTGTAGGCCATGTGCTGTGGGTGACAGCAGGCATAGGTCATCTGCAAAGAGTAGGCATTTAACCTCTGAATTGTGGAGACTAACACCAGGGGCTGAGAATTTTTCGAAAATATTGGCCAATTCGTTGATGTAAATATTAAAGAGTGCAGGGCTCAGATTGCAATTCTGGCGAAGGCCCTGCCCCTGTGTAAATAATTCTGTCATTTTCTTGCCAATTTTAATGCTGCACGTATTGCCAGTATACATTGAGTTAATTATGTCATATGTTTAACCTCCTACACCACTTTCAATAACTTTGTAGAACAGTTCTGTATGCCAAACAGAATTAAATGCTTTTTGGAAGTCGATAAAGCAAGCGTATATTTTTGTATTATCTTGGTGGACATGTTTATCTATCGGGATGTGTAGGGTGTAAATATGATCAGTCGTGCGATGTTTTGGTTTAAATCCAATTTGGCTTTTACTCAAGACATTGTGCTTATTAAGGAAGTTTAGAACTCTTACATTTATAATACTACAGAAATCCTTCCCCAGGTTACTGCTCACACAAATGCCTCTGTAATTGTTTGGGTCAAATTTGTCTTCTTTTTTAAAGATTGGGGTTATGAGTCCTTGATTCCAGATGTCAGGAAAATGACCTACACTCAGGATCAAATCTCTCTCTCTCATGTTTTACCAAAACCTTAAGGGTTATGACAGCAAGGGTTTGGTGGGTTAAAGGGTCCACATTTATATTTCTCACCATGGCTGAAGAGTATAACGATAAGGGTACTAGGTAAAAGTGGACACAAACACATTTCCTCACTCCCATTCAGGCTCCTACAGTACATGTGCAAATGCTGTATTCTATAATTGGATAAAGCCTTTGTCTCATTGTTCCTTTGATGACCTGAATGCAGCTTGCAGTAGAGTTTTCACCCACCTCTCCAGATACTGCTGTCTAACATAACCCTATTTTCATATCAAATGACATTGATACAAATGGGTTTGCATCCTCCACCTACAGACAAAATACTAGTCCCAAATGACACTATTCCCCTATATAGTATACACTATGTAGGGAAGAGGGTGACATTTAGGATGCAAACAAACTACAGAGTCTCATCCAAACCCACAAACCCCCACTACCCACACGCGCACACGCTCACACCATCAGGAAGTTGAAGGCTCTAGTCTGTTTGGACAAGACGTTATAGTTTGTTTGCATCTTAAATGGCACCCTCTTCCCCTACAAATCAGCCAGGCTAGACAATCTGGACCCTCTCTTTCTAAAATTATCAGCTGAAATTGTTGCAACCCCTATTACTAGCCTGTTCAACCTCTCTTTCGTATCATCTGAGATCCCCAAAGATTGGAAAGCTGCCACGGTCATCCCCCTCTTCAAAGGGGGAGACAGTCTTGACCCATACTGCTACAGACCTACAGTATATCTATCCTCCCTGCCTTTCTGAGGTCTTCGAAAGCCAAGTTAACAAACAGACCACCGGCCATTTCGAATCCCACCGTACCATCTCTGCTATGCAATCTGGTTTCCGAGCTGGTCACGGGTGCACCTCAGCCACGCTCAAAGTCCTAAATGATATCATAACCTCCATCGATAAGAGACAATACTGTGAAGCTGTATTCATAGACCTGGCCAAGGCCTTCGACTCTGTCAATCACCACATTCTTATCGGCAGATTCAAAAGCCTTGGTTTCTCAAATGACTGCCTCGCCTGGTTCACCAACTACTTCTCAGACAGAGTTCAGTGTGTCAAATCGGAGGGCCTCTTGTCCGGACCTCTGGCAGTCTCTTTGGGGGTGCCACAGGTTTCAATTCTCGGGCCGACTCTTTTCTCTGTATACATCAATGATGTTGCTCTTGCTGCTTGTGATTCTCTGATCCACCTCTACGCAGACGATACCATTCTGTATACTTCTGGCCCTTCTTTGGACACTGTGTTAACTAACCTCCAGACGAGCTTCAATGCCATGCAGCTCTCCTTCCGTGGCCTCCAACTGCTCTTAAATGCAAGTAAAACTAAATGCATGCTCTTCAACCGATCACTACCAACACCTGCCCGCCCGTCCAGCATCACTACTCTGGACGGTCACTCACTTAGAATATGTGGACAATTACAAATACCTAGGTGTCTGGCTAGACTGTAAACTCTCCTTCCAGACTCACATTAAGTATCTCCAATCCAAAAATAAATCTAGAATCGGCTTCCTATTTCACGACAAAGCATCCTTCACTCATGCTGCCAAACATACCCTTGTAAAACTGAATATCCTACCGATCCTTGACTTTGGTGATGTCATTTACAAAATAGCTTCCAACACTCTACTCAGCAAATTGGATGCAGTCTATCACAGTGCCATCTGTTTTGTCACCAAAGCCCCATATACTACCCACCACTGCAACCTGTATGCTCTCGTTGGCTGGCCATCGCTTCATATTCGTCGCCAAACCCACTGGCTCCAGGTCATCTATAAGTATTTGCTAGCTAAAGCCCCGCATTATCTCAGCTCACTGGTCACCATAGCAGCACCAAACCGTAGCACGTGCTCCAGCAGGTATATGTTTCTCTTGTGTTATTGCCTGTAAGTGTAACGTCCTGACCAGAGTTCTTATGTGTTTTGCTTGTTTAGTGTTGGTCAGGACGTGAGCTGGGTGGGAATTCTATGTTGTGTGTCTAGTTTGTCTGTTTCTGTGTCCAGCCTAATATGGTTCTCAATCAGAGGCAGATGTCAATCGTTGTCCCTGATTGAGAATCATATATAGGTGGCTTGTTTTGTGTTGGGGATTGTGGGTGGTTGTTTCCTGTCTCTGTGTTTTGTCTGCACCAGATAGGTCTGTCTCGTTTTTTTCACATTTGTTATTTTGTATGTTGTTTGTAGTGTTTCACTTGTTCTTTAATTAAACATGTTGAACACTAGCCGCGCTGCACTTTGGTCCTCTCCTTCACCCCTGGAAGAAAGCCGTTACAGTAAGTTTGTTAAATCCATGTGTAACTCTGTGTTGTTGTTTGTGTCACACTGCTTTGCTTTATCTTGGCCAGGTCACAGTTGTAAATGAGAACTTGTTCTCAATTAAATAAAGGTAAAAAAAAATAAAAAATAAAATAAAAATAGTATATATGTGAACGTATGTTTTTATTATTCCCCTGCACTGCAGAGAGGGTAGATATGGGAGAGAGAGGACATGAAGGTGGCCCTCCATATATATTCCTGATTAGCTACAGTAGAGGAGGAAAGCTGCTCCACATCTCTCCACACGTCTCCTCATCCGACATGATCAAAACCCCTATGTCAACCAGCCGAGATAATCATCAAAAGACAGCAGCACAGGGAGGTATATGTGTGTCATCTGTAATCTTCCGCTTCCTGCCTCCTTGATCAGCGGGTGGGTGGGCTCCCCGGTCCATGGTCCTCGATGCTGAGAAGAGGCCCAGATGTTTGAGTTACAAGAATCAAACACTGTGCTTCTGAAATAACTACCGCCACTGCTGACACCCTCTCAGCCAGCGTGCTACAAACGCAAAGGTGAACTGGGGATATTCGTATTGCGTTTCTTTGCGATCAAGTCATTGACAAGGGGCAGTTGAAGGTTAAGCCAAAATGTATCTTCATTGCGATGGCGTTTAGAAGTAGAATGTTGTTGCTTCTGAAATCGTTCGGGATCCTTTCATGAACACGCGGGTGGAGAATCCTTTCTCCTTGAATAGAGCCTCTCAGCAGGACCTGCATCTTCAGATGAGCCACCACTTGACATGAAGAAAATAGGCAGATGATTGAAGACACAAGAATATTTCCAAGAAGATGGAAGATGACAGAAACACCCAGTGGTTCATGGAGCGCTTAGCTGGTCCAATTTGACCGTGGTGTTTGGTCAAAATATACAGATCATTTGGTAGGTTTATGTATTTGACACATCGACTCGAATGGCCAGATTCAAACACATTTTGGGGTCATCATACTGTACTTGTGCTGGTTCCCACTGTGTCTCCTTCACACACACACACACACGCATGCACACAAACACACACACACACACACACACACACACACAGAGGGGGCTTTCAAATATGGCTTCCAGAGCCATCTCTGTAATTGTTTTGGCATAACATTGACTATTTCTCCACCAGGTCATAAAGGATACCAGCAGCAGCACATAGAGGACAGGACAGAAACAGAGGAAAGAAACACACATTTCAATCAGTTGTAAATGGCTCTAGCGTTATCACCAAGGCATGGAGGTCTTTTCATCATACAGCATAAGAATTCAATGTCATTTTCAAACGTGGCCGTCACTTTGGTGAGATAATGAGTGTTCAGAAGGCGCCGGGTGACCCACCTCCCTGGACATATCCCCCAGGGGGGTAGGGGGGCGTAGTTGGGTGGATCGACCACCCTGAGAGATAAAACAACATTTAAAATGAGACAAAAGACAGACAGAGAGAGAGAGATAGGAAAGGAGAAGAAAAAGAAAGAGAGAGAGAGAAAGGAGAGGAGAAGAAAAAGAGAGAGGGGGAGAGGACAAGAGGAGAAGAGAGAGAGAGAGAGAAATAAGTATGCCTCCTCACAATCATAACCATCGAAAAACTTTCACTCTCTCTCTCTTTCACTCTCTCTTTTAGTCTCTCGTTCTCTCTCTTTCTCTGTTGTCATCTCACAATCTGATTGATGACAAGTCAACATCAATACTACAGTCTAACACTGAATGCACTGTAAATACTGTGATCATCATTCTTACTTTTCATTCCAACAGAAAAGTGTCATAAGGACAACATCTAGCCAGCATGGCCAATCACATGAACATCTAAATCAGGCAACCCCTATGTACCAAAATATGAATTATCTTGCAGAACATAAGCGTCAAGCACATGAGAAGTTGCTTTTGGGAAAGCAGCAACTCCAACTACTGTCACCTTGAGCTACTAGCACAAGACTGTCCATGAGAGAAGTGGAGTGAGACCATTTCTGATTTTTTTCCTGAATTCATTTCTTCTTACCCAGAGTTCTCAGGGAGGCTCTGAGATGGCCAGTAATATTACAAGGGACTGACAGGTGATTTTAGCGTTGTTCCTCTCCCCACCTCATGTGTCTGCCAATCGCTAAATGTGTCTCTCTTAATCCTAACTCCCACACTCCTGGAATTAGCCTAGCTCCTGTAGAGAGCCCTGAGACCTTTCGCTGACATGATCCCCCGGCACCGCTTTAAACGGACTTAATTCTCAGTTGTACACGTCTAAAACGTGAATGCACAGACACACAGACATACACACACACACACCAAGAGTGAAGATCTTAATGGATTAACCTTTTTGGAGTCTGTGGTGATTTGTTGCCATTTTCTCTGTGTTTCTTCTTTCCGTTTTAATATGGAGGTAAGACTGAGTAAATTCTATCTTCTCTGTCAATAAAGCATACAAAGTCCTCTCATCATCCTTTTCCTCTAGACATCCACGACACAAATCCCTAAGACTAATACCGATTTGCCAGTAATTATTTCAGTCTTTTGACTATGGTTACAGAAATGATTGACAAACTGCCAGTTTGCCATTCTAACAAAATCCCCAGTGCAGGTGGTATGAGTCTATGTGAGCATCATTATGAAATAACCAACCTGGCATTCATTTTCCTCAGCATTCATTATAGGATTAACCCCTTGTAAAGACAGGTGCATGGTGTTGTGCTGCATTGTGCTGTGTTGTGCCGTGCTGTGTTGTCTGTAATCCTTCCTCCTGTGCTGCTTCGTGTTGCTATAACGAGAAGCTAGGCCACCAGAGGCCTCACAGAGGTGGAGGAGCAGATCATTTCTTTTTTTAAATTTTACCCCACCTTCTTAGTGTTAGAAGGAAAAAAATAATTGCAGAAGTCGCGTGTTCTTTGAGTTCCTACCTCTTTAATAGTAGATACTTAGCGTTGCCTTGCCACAACGAAAGAAAAAAAAGATTGAGAAAAAATAAAAATAAAGAAATCCTGCAAAAAAAGGAGCAAATCAAAGAAGAATGACTTTGTACTGACACATGGAACAAGATGTTTCTCCAAAGGAAATGCAAATTGCTATCAACGGGAATGAAACACAACAGTTTCAAACACACTTGACAGCGAAAAGTCACACAAGACATATCGTAATGAGAAGGAACCCGAAAATAAAGAAAGACATTTTAATCTTTTAAAACCCTGGCACGCGATTCATTGTTAGACAAACCAAGAGTCAGTGTGTTGATTTTTTTCCCCGTGCTCTCTTCCCTTTTTACGTGGGTTTATTTTTTATTTCAGGCTCCTGCAGTGCGTTTTAACAAGGCTGTCGCTCTTTGAAGAGTTGGCCCATCAGATGGCATCAGCTGAACTCTGTGAGCCAACGCTCCCCACAGAATCACTGTGACTTAAGAGGAGATTCAATACACAACCCCCCCCCCCCCCCCCCCCCCCACACACACACACACACACACACACACCTGGAGGTAGAGCCATTAGAATAGGACTCACGTAAAAAGGTGCGTATGTATGAGAAATGCCTCTCATGCCGCCTAAAGATTAAAGCACTTGTACAAATGAAGATCTGTATTAAACATGTGACAGCTTGTATTATCTAGCGGGTGTTTAATAGCCTCACTAAAACCTTTCATTCCCACAACCATATCTCTCTCCTCTATAGCCTGGGAACATTCTGAGGTAGGGCTTGATCTCAAAGGTCACTCATGTTGTGAAGGTGCCTGTATTATTCATTCAGGGACCATATGTCCGATTCGGCCACAACCCCTAATCCTTCACTCAGTGAGCTGTTGGTCTGTCTGTTCTCGCCATGTCAGAGTGTCTCATTAGACAAGACAGCAGCAGAGCCAGTATGTTTGATCATCACTCTGTTTGACCTGAAGGGTCCTGTCTAAGTTACAAAGGGCAATCACCCTACCCCTCCTGTCCAAAAACAGAAATACTAAGAGACGTTTCATGTTGACCCCGGTTCGCTTGGCTGAGATCTCACATCATTATTTTTTATTTGAATAATCAACTAGGAGTCATGTCCAAGGGTTTCGATTCATTTGAACCCACATCGCGCCATTCACACACTAGCATATAGACAGCTTTTACCAAGCCTTATAGCCTTCTTTACACTAATGCTGAATCAATGGGTGCAAAATGGTCCTACACCATGAATCATAGCTATATTAAGGACATCAAGGAGTATAGATTCTACAATCACTCTATATCTTCATCTGTGTGGGTTTGATGATTATAATAAGTCACTCTACTATACTTTATAGCTGTATCTTTAGCTAATTTCAACCCTTCATGAATTAAATGATATAAAGCAACTGGTTGGAAAACACAAAAATGTAGAATTGCAGGCTTGGATACCCATCTGATACATTGAGCGGCTAAAATTGTCTATGCGATGAAAACTTGTGCTTCTCCAGTCAGCAGTTTTATCATAGAAAGCTATTTCCGTCAAAGGTATTTTCTCCTATCAGCCTTTGTGTTTGCCATTGACTCTGCCTCTGTGTGGATACTGGTCCCCAAGGTCAATACTATGACGTTCCTCTGCTGTTCAGAAAGAGGACGATAGCCTTTGTATCACCGTGACTAAATAGAACAGACAAAGTGTTGGCAAGTAGTTTAACCGCATTAAGACGGATAAAGATTGTTTCTTTGACTGTGTTTCTGTTTGACTTGTGTTAGAGTGCTATGTAAATGTGTTGAGGACAAGTATGCTTACTGTAGCAATGGTTATAATTGTCCATGAGCAAGCACTTTAAAAAGCCTTTTCTGATCCTTGAGGATTCCAAACATGAACATAGAACATGCAGTAGAACGCTGAGTAACAATTCAGGCATATGAATGGATATAAAGCAAACAACCACAAAATGCCAGACAAACTAATTTCTTATAATTTATTGACCTCCATCTCCACAATACAGACTTTTAATTATGTCCTGTATAAAAACAAATTCAAATCAGACAATTCGCAAATTGTTAATGGCATTACATTTAGCTACAAGACAACAATATATCAATGCTATTTATTTTATCCACCACGCACCAATAATGAAACCAACGTTCTTCGTGAATACATTAGCAGATATTAGGTTTGGAAAAACGCAAATAGATTTCTTTGAATCCCGTAGTTCTCTCCTGTAACTGAACCTACAGTATAAGCAATCTCTGTACAATAATTGAATATTGATCTTTGTTATTCATCTGTGTGGCCAGAGTTCTTTCTCAGAGCACAACATTCGTAATCCCTGTGAATATAGTTTAAGATGCAGGAGCCCTCCTTAAACTGCCAGAGACCTACAAACACCTTCCCCACTGGCGAAACAGCAAATCTAATTAGTTAAATAAGTTGTGGGAATATTGATTAAAGACATTTAATTTACCTCTTCACACATACGAGGGTGAGCCTTAAGGTGAGAGAGAGAGAGAGAGAGAGAGAGAGAGAGAGAGAGAGAGAGAGAGAGAGAGAGAGAGAGAGAGAGAGAGCAAAGGAGAAGATGGCAAATACATGTTTTTTTGATGTTCATTTTTTAATTTATTTTTTTACAAATTAATTAAAATGAAAAGCTGAAATGTCCTGAGTCAATACGTATTCAACCCCTTTGTTATTGCAGGCCAAAGTAGATTTTTGAATGACTACCTCATCTCTTTACCCAACACATACAATTATCTGTAAGTTTACTCAGTTGAGCAGTGAATTTCAACCACAATGACCAGGGAGGTTTTCCAATGTCCGGCAAAGAAGGTCACCTATTGGTAGATGGGTAAAGATTTGGGGAGGTGAGGAAGGAAACCGCTCAGGGATTTCACCATGAGGCCAATGGTGACTTTAAAACAGTTACATAGTTCAATGGCTGTGATCGAAGAAAACTCAGGATGGATCAACAACATTGTAGTTACTCCAAAATACTAACCTAAATGACACAGCCTGTACAGAATCCAAAATATTCTAAAACATGCATCCTGTTCTCAATAAAGCACTAGAAATGTGTCAAAGAAATGAACTTTATGTCCTAAACGCAAAGCTCTATGTTTGGGGCAAAACCAACACAAGAAATCGCTGAGTACCACTCTTCATATTTTCAAGCATGGTGGTGGCTGCATCATGTTATGGGTAATGATTTCATTGGCAAGGACTAGGGACTTTTTTAAAGGTGAAAAGAAACAGAATAGAGCTAAGCACAGGCAAAATCCTAGAGGAAAACCTGGTTCAGTCTGCTTTCCACCAGACACTGGGAGACGAATTCACCTTTCAGCAGGACAATAACCTAAAACACAAGGCCAAATCTACCTTGGAGTTGTTTACCAAGATGACATTGAATGTTCCTGAGTGGCCTAGTTACAGTTTTGACTTAAATTGTCTTGAAAATATATGGCAAGACTTGAAAATGGCTGTCTAGCAATGATTAACAACCAACTTCACAGCGCTTGATGAATTTTGTTGAAGAATAATGGGCATATATTGTACAATCCAGGTGTGCAAGGCGCTTAGAGACTTACCCAGAAAGAATCACAGCTGTAATTGCTGCCAATGTTGATTCCAACACGTATTGACTCAAGGGTTTTAATACTTATGTAAATTAGGAATTTCTGCATTTCATTTTCAATAAATGTGCACCAAAAAAATATTAAAACAAGTTTTCACTTTTTCAATATATTTAATACACTTTGAATTCAGGCTGTCACAAAACAAAATGTAGATTAAGTAAAGGGGTGGGAATACTTTCTGAAGGCACTGTACATGAGGCATCTCCCATCTCTGAGGAACCCAGAAGACTGACACTGTCTGTCTTAATAAACCAACCAATTTCGGGAATTCAGACTGTTCCTATCTGAGATTCTGGTTATTTTCTTCAGTATGCTAAGATAATATCCTTGAGAGGTCATTTGAATGGGATGTCGCCCAACATCTACATGCTTCAAGCCACATCCACCATCATAAATTAGGCAAGTCCATTTCCAACATTCACATAATAACTCAGCCTCTGAAAATAACCTTCCAAGTGCACGCACTTGCTGATTTTCTCAGTCACTAAGCACTACACAACTCTGCGAAAGTCAAGGTGACCTACTCTACCCTCTATCCTTTGCGGTCAACAATTGCCACTGTCAACGTTCGCCATAGTCAAGGGCGGCCATAAGAAAACATTCCCTCGCGGACAGACAGGAGAAATGTTGATTGTGACTGCTCTCCTTCCCAACTTTCTTAAGTTGCCACTAATCAACAAGGGGCTGTGGAGGTTGCAGCCCAGGGGATGCCCGCAGCTATTTTCCAATTAGTGTCACCAGAAAGACAAATAAGACTTCTACACTGTGCTCAGAGAGGGGGGAGGGAGAGCGGGAGAGAGAGGGTGGGGAGAGATGGGGGAGAGAGAGGGCGAACAGAGAGGGGGGAGTGGGAGGGGGGAGAGGGGGGAGTGAGAGTGGGGAGTGAGGGGGAGATAGGGGAGGATGCAGGGTTCTTTTTTTCTGGGCGAACAGATTAAACGATTGTGACAGCAATTTCGACAAAACACAATTTGCAGGCACAGACTGACAGATAGACAGTGTTGCCCAAGCCTGTCTAGGCTCAGAGAGTAGTCATTCATTACTCTGGCACTGGAAGTGATACAGAGACAGACGGAGAGTTGGCTCTGCAGTAACAATTAGCTCTGGCTTGTTCTGTATGCTGTGTGTGACTAGTAGCCTCTCCTCCCTACCAAAGCTGCTTCCAGAGTTCAAGCTTCTTATCGACTCTGGAGAGACTAGTCTTGCATCAACAACAGTTATGGAAATGAGAATGCAAACAGGAACTAACAATGTCAAGATGTTTGCTTGTAGGTTTGATGAACCCTATATTTAGCTTCGTGTAATAAAAAAATCTGGACAAGAACGTAAAACATCAAAGAAAATATTTCTGACCTAAAGTACATCTTGTTCTTCAAATCCCCTCCAAGAGGCAGTGTTCAGACGGCGACCATATTTGCCAGACAGGCACGAGATTACACTACAATCTTCAATAAATAGAAAACAATATCCAAGTTTCAGCTTCTGTAAATCTCTACAAAGATATGCTGCACTGTGATTTGGACAAGAATAATATAACAAAGACTCTGAGTACAGAGGGGAAAATATAAAAGTGAGAGTGAGTGAGTGAGTGTGTGTGTGTGAGAGAGAGAGAGAGAGAGCTGTTTCTTGAAGTCTGTGTAACCACATCCCTACCTCCCTCGTCCCCACCCATCGCGGTATGCATTAGTCAAGCCTTGTGGCCTCTCTACATCTACTGAGAATATGTGAAGGAGTAGGAATCCATCAAAAGTAATGGTATTGCTGTATGCCCTCAGGGCAGCCATCTTTAATCCTTACCCATCATGCTTCTGCCTTAAAGTATGCAATCACGGCCCCATTCGCCCGCAACCAGCAAAGCAAGTCCTTCCTCAGCCAGAGAGCGTGTGGTCTTACTTCATGCTCTATTTAAGAGGAAATCACAGCTTTACTTCAGATTTCTCTCTCTCTTTTTCCTTCTCCTCCTCTTCCTCTTTTTCTTCTTTTTTTTATATATATTTTTTTACCTTAACCAGATGTGTCATCTCCCTCGTCTCTCCACCGCTTTTCACGCTCCCTCTGTCTTCCACTCCTTCTCGTCCCCTCGGCATCAGTTCCCTTCCCTCGCTCACCCTCCCGGCTCACTCCACTCAGTGGGTTTAGAACATCAAATAACAATAAACCTCAGCATCACCGTAAAACACAGCGCAGCACACTACACACTTTACACACTAAACCACACGACACTACACTACACACTACACTATATACTACACCACAAAACACTACACCACAAAACACTACACCACAAAACACTACACCACACACTACACACTTTACACACTAAACCACACTACACTACACTACACACTACACTATACACTACACCACAAAACACTACACCACAAAACACTACACCACACACTACACACTACACACTACACACTACACACTACACACCACACGTTACACTACACACTACAATGCACTACACATCACTACACTACACTATACTACACAGAACTACACACCACACCACACTACGCTACACACTACACTACACACTACATTACACACTCCACTACACACTAAACTACATACTACGCTTCACTAAACACTACACCATACAATACACACTACACACACACTCCACACTACACACTACACTACATACTACACTACACTAAACACTACACTATCCACTACACACTACACACTACACTACACACACTACACACTACACTACGCACCACACAACACACTACACTACACACTACATATAACCCTACACCACAATCTAACCTAGACTACACTACACTACACTACACACTACACACAACAATACACTACACACTCCCCTACATGACAATACACACTTCACTACATACTACACTACACTAAACACAACACTACATTACACACTACACTACACACTACACTACATACTACACAGCATACTACACTACACTAAACATTACACTATACACTACACACTACACACACTACACACTACACACCACACTACACACTGCACTACATTATACACTACACTAAACACTACACTTTACACTACACACCCACTACCCACTACATATAACCCTACACCACAATCTAACCTACACTACATTACACACTACACACAACAATACACTACACACTCCACTGCATGACAATACCCACTACAATAAACACTACACATCATAATACTACACTACACTACACACTGCACTACACTAAATAATACAATAAACTACACACTACACCACACTACATTACGCTACACTACACTACACACTACCCTACACACTACCCTACACACTATGCTACAAACTAATCAATACCACACATAAAACTAAACACTATAATACACACTAAACTACACTAAACACCACACTACACTACACTACACACTACACTACACACCACACTACACTACACCACACACTACACTACACACTACACTACACACCACACTACACACTACACTGCACACTACATATTACACAACACCACATACTACACTACACAACACTACACTACACTGCACACTGCACACTACATACCACCGACTACACTACATACTACACTACACACTGCACTACAATACACCACACTACACTGCACACTACACTACACTACATACTACACTACACTAACACTACACTACACACTGCACACTACACTACAATGCACACTAGACTACACACTACACTACATTGCACTACACTACACTACACTACATACTACACTATGCTACACACTACACACGGCACTACACACTACACTACACACTGCACTACACTACACTACTCACTACACTGCACACTGCACTACACGAAACGACACAACACAACACCACACTACACACTACACTACATGACACAACACTACACTACACACTACAATACACTACACACTCCACTACACTACAGTACACTACACTACACCACACTACACTATACACTACACTAAGCTACAAACTACACTACACAATACCCTACACACTGCGCTACACACTAAACAGCACCACAACTAAACGACACACTATAATACACACTAAACTACACTACACATGACACTACACTACACACTACACTACACTATACAGTACACTACACACTACACTCCACACTAAACTACACTACATACTACACAAGGCTACACTACACACTACACATTACAATACATAATACACTACACTACACAATACGAACTACACAATACACTACACACTACACTCTACACTACAGCACATGACACTACACACGACACTACACACTACACACATACTACACTGCACACTACACACTACACACTACACACTACACCACACACTACACACCACACACTACATACTACACTACACTACACACTACACTATACTACATACTACACTACACTAAACACTACACTATACTACATTGCACACTACACTGCACACTACACACTACACACCACACTACAATACACACTACACTACACTACACACTACACTAACAACTACACAACACAACATAACACACTAAACTACACTACACTAAACACCACACTACAGCACACTACATACTACACTACACACCACACTAAGCACTACACTATACTACACTACACACTACAATACACTACACACTGCACGACACAACCCTGCACTACACTACACACTAAACTACAATACACTACACTACACACTTCACCACGCTACACACTACACTGCACCATAATACAGTATACACCACACTATACACTACACAACACACTACCCTACACACCACACTACACTATACAGTACACTACACTATACACTGCACTACACACTACAATACACTACACTACATACTATGTAATGCTACTCTACACACTACGCATTAAATAATTACATAATACACTACACCACACTACACAACGCTACACTGCACACTACACACTACACTAAACAATACACTACACACTGCACTACAGCACACTACATTACACAATACACTGCACACTACAGCACACTACACTTTACATGACACTACACACTACAGACACACTACACTACACTACATCCCACTACACTACAGCCCACTACATTACACATTACACTACACACTACACCACACACTACACACTACACAGCACACCACACTGCACATTACACACTACAATACACACTACACGCTACACTACACACTACACTACACACTACACACTATACTGCACAACACACTACACTATACACTACACACTACAGAATGCACATTACACTACACTGCACTGCACACTACACAGCACACCACACTACAGCACACTACCGCACCACACAGTGCAGCACAACACACTCATTAGAGCACACTGCTGCATCGCACAGCGCAACACAACACACTACATTAGAGCATAATGCTGCACCGCGACAAGCAACACAGCACACTACTCTACAGCACACTAGTGCACAGCACTGCACTGCACTGGTCGCTACAACACAGCACAACACAGCCCTCAAACATGCAAACCAAAAGCAGCAACAACCACCAGAGCGCAGTGAGCTGTGCTCAACAGTAACCAGCTTAGCCAGTTTGCCTTCCACAAAAAAGAATACTGTACACAGCAGGAGCAACTGCAAAGTTGTTGTCAGTTGTAAACCTATTCTGACCATGGCATGGTGTCTAATAGATTAGAAGTAAGACATAAATGTGTAGTAAAGCCACAGCTAAGCTGTGGTGGCTCATCCTCCCCCGAACCAATATTCTACTATGGCAGTAATGACACATTGTCAACCATTTAATAACAATCACACAGTTCAAACATGAGGGTTATGATCACCCACAGCCTCTAAATGTATTCTTACTGTGACAGGTTAATCCATGAAAGTGCCTTTCATATTTCAACCTCAGTACCTTGAAGGCCCCGATCGAAATGTACAGAATGGTTATCTGGAGGTAAAATGGGGTCATGCTTCTTCAATTTCAGACAAGGGGAGGGTTTAGTATTGTTTAAATCTAGTCCAGGGGAAGGTCATGTCATTTGTAATTGATGAAGTGTCAGTATTTCTCAGTGTTTTAGAATGAGTTGGTTATTAGGCTATATATCGATGTGTGCCTGATGTCGCCCCTCATCTCTGATTCTCCGCTGGGCGCACAATATCAATTGCGCCTATAGGCTATTTACTGTGGTCTCAATCAAATGATCCATATCCTACAGCCGATCGGCTACGAAGTGCATGCTCGGAGAAGCGAGTAGCAAAGTTATACTTCTAAGATAGCTGCTGGGATGGTGTAAATAAAACTAGGCTGCATTACACACTGCAATGAATATTCCAATCATGAGCACCGGCCTGCTAGGATCTTGCTGATCAAAAACGTGTTGTGTGCTGCTTAACCAATGGCTGTCCTGGGTAGAGCTACGGTGGCAGTTCAGGAGGAGAGTTTTCTTCCTAAAATAATTTTTCATTAGGCCTAGTCCAAAAAATGCAATATCTTGCGCACGATCTAGCCTATAGCCTATGTTCCTTTCAGTGTGAGAAGGAGAGCGTGACGATGCGGCGCTTTGATAGCTGTGATAGCTCGCTACTACTATAATTGATTTGATTAAAACAATATGTTTCTTGCCCATGATGTATTCATTAGAGTTATTGACCTCACAATAACCCAGATTCTAATCATTTACATTGTGGAGCTGAAACTTGAAGCAACAGTTGCGGGACAATCAATCAGAAATGGACAGCTCATGGTGCTGAAAGTAGGCAAATTTGAGTAGGAAATAATCCATTTCAACAGTCTACACTTTAATTAGTCTTTACTAACAACAAGAGGACTTTGTGTTGGAGCCTGTTTCTTCTTGTCATTGAAACTGAAATTGAGGAGATTTGACAGTGTATGCCATAGGCCTACCTTTTATTATAGAAATGACAAAATGCACAGACCTACCCATTGTTAGCTTAAAGAAAACAGATCCGGTCATAACAACTGATCAATAACAGAGCTTTGGTTCGCAATGCTTCATTCTAGAAACAAGCTGTAAAATATCCGGGAAAGACGTGACTCTGATGCATTGGGGATATCATTGTTTCATTTCTTTGACATTCAGAAGCTGACTTTGCTTGGGAAGTAATCTAATTCTGTCACTGTCAATTGATTAAGCTATTCGCTTTCTGTACAATAGAATATGTTTAAACCCAGACAGCTTTTAGGGAAACACTTGTGACCTTCTCTTGTTGGGTTAAGCCACAGAAGAAGAGTAGCCAGCAGATAAAGCTTTCATTATTTCTGAGTCGGTAGGAAAAGGAAAGGGAAAGGGAAAGGGGGACACCTAGTCCAGGCCTACTCTGTCTAGGATGGAAAGGTAGGCCTAACTTTTGAAAGTAACATCCTCCGATTCCTAATGACATCTCAGATGTAATTATTTGCAAACAGGGAATGCTGCAATTTATTGCCCTGGCCACATCTGCAGTCCTCATGCCTCCTTGCAGCATGCCTAAGGCGCGTTCACACGGATGAGCAGGGACCCTGGGCATCTTTCTTTTGGTGTTTTTCAGTCAGTAGAAAGGCCTCTTTAGTGTCCTAAGTTTTCATAACTGTAACCTTAATTGCCTACCGTCTGTAAGCTGTTAGTGTCTTAACAACCGTTCCACAGGTGCATGTTCATTAATTGTTTATGGTTCATTGAACACACATGGGAAACAGCGTTTAAACCCTTTACAATGAAGATCTGTGAAGTTATTTCAATTTTTACGAATTATCTTTGAAAGACAGGGTCATGAAAAAGGGACGTTTCTATTTTGCTGAAGGGAGGGACATCCATTTTAATTTCAGAGGTCAGATTTTCTCCATATAACCCTTGTAATAAATAACGTTCACTCCCTACGAAGTCTATGATTTTTTTTGACTACGTGTTACTAAGAAACTTTTCCATCCCCTGCCTGCTGGAAAAAGCATTTCAAAAAACGAAAAAGGTTTTTGAGTGCGAACCACTCATCATTTTGTGACTAGGCCTACATGTTGGAAATTAGATATAAATCCTGCCTGGGAAGAAACTAGCCTCTATTTCCTCTACTAGGTTTACTTCACTTCACCAACTGAAAAAGCTGTGAGTGAATCAATAGATATGTGTGCCCACATAACCAAAAGCAGAAAAATATTGCATTTTATTGACAACATATCTTTTTCTAGGTTTATTGGCAGACCGAGATTATAAAACAAATAACAGAAGTCAACAACAACAAAAAATCCACACTGCAGATAATCTTGTTTTTGACTTGAGTGATAGGCAAGGATTTCACAGTAGCTCAATCTGCTTCTGACGGCTAAGCCTTTATGGAGAAATTGGATTTCTTAATCTAATCTGTGGTGGTTATAAACTAAACATTTCTCTCGCCTTTCTATCCTCTCAGATCATTCCTAGGATCCGACTACAAGCAGATGCAAAATACATCCTTCTGATCTACCAGCAATTATGATAATAGAGCATAAGGAGCACAATGCTAGCAGCATTGCAAACGTACAAATGTCTATTAAGGTGGTGCGAGGCTTTTGTAAATCCAAGTTAAGCCTGTCTGTCTAAAAGAAGCCTTGCATTCACCATTCGAACAGGAAACAGTTTGAGGCGAGACAGCCAGACAGCTCCGCTCTCTAACTTGTCTGGGAAGGTAACAAGGAGGGCTTGTCAATGGGATGAGTAAAGAGTAGAGAACTGAGGGAACTAGGGAGAGAGACGCGGAAGAGAGCGGGAGGGATCAGGTGGGCTCGACAGGGCCGAGCAGGTTTTGTGTCGACCTGGATTAAAGGAGGGATCTGTGTCCCGGCCATTTTAATACAGTGTCACATTATGCAAATCCCCCTCGGTAGAATGCTACAGATTTGTGTCTGTTTTTTAACACCAGTTTGTTTTAGGCTCCTCGGATTGACCTCAATATGTTTTCACACTCCTTTCTTCCTGTTTATCTTCCTCACCCCTTTCCCCTCTTTTACTCACTTTCCTTTGCATGCGTGAGAGAGGTGATGGCGATGCTCTCTCAGTAGGAAAGTGATATAAAACCATCACTGTAGCCCCAAGTCTTTGACTTACCCAAGACTGAAACCTATATATAACATCAACAATACACACCTCTAGAGAGCACACATACTGTAGCTCTTTACAAGCAGTGCAAGTGGTTCACTTGCTACAGTATCAGTCCTCTAAAGATAGGATCTTGATTTGATCACTCTTTTGTTGCTGTGAATTGTCCTGCACACCAGGAAATGCACACTTGTAGTGTGTTTGAGTTTTAAAAAGGCTTCTAGAGTTTTCTACAATGTTTTTAACCTGTAAAAAAAACATGTTTTCTGTTGCTGCAAGATTATTTTCCTGCTTTAGCAAACTGGCTCAAATTAAGATCCTACATCTGTAGATGTGCACTGTGCTCCATTCTCTCTATCTATCTCTTATCTCAGATCGCTTTCCCCCTCTCCCATGCTGTGTTCCTCCACCTCTACCACTAGTGTCTGTGTAACACCAAGTCAACCTAATTGACAGACTGGCCTGTAGAACTACACTATTGCCCCAACCAGCTATCCCCAGATCAAACCCTCTCCAGACAACTCCTTCACTTCAACTACCGTGCTTACAGAGTTGTAGATGAAACTTCTCTGTGAATGCAGCAGGGCGGGACGTCACTCTGAGGGCAACGGGATGGAGAGTGGACGGACAGTTTGAGTTGTTCCATTACGTTTCCCTCTAACAATGTGGTAGTGCTGAGACTCAACCTCCACCTTGAAGTGTCAGGAGACATTCATCTCATCACAGACCCGTGCCTATCTCTATCCTTATCTCTGTCTTTCTCGCACACACACAAAGGCGACGACACACACACATCATATGCTGCTGCTACTCTGTTCTTTATTCCTTCTCTTATCTATCGTGTTGCCTAGTCACTTTATCCTGCCTTCATGTACATATCTACCTCAAATACCGTATTATTATCTATCCTGATGCCTAGTCACTTTCTCCTGCCTTCATGTACATATCTACCTCAAATACCTTATTATCTATCCTGATGTATAGTCACTTTATCCTGCCTTCATGTACATATCTATCTCAAATACCTTATTATTATCTATCCTGATGCCTAGTCACTTTATCCTGCCTTCATGTACATATCTATCTCAAATACCTTATTATTATCTATCCTGATGCCTTGTCACTTTATCCTGCCTTCATGTACATATCTATCTCATATCTACCTGTGTATAGCTTCATTATTCCATGGGTTAAAATGATTATATATATATATTTTTTGTTTTACTCTGCATTGTTGGGAAGGGCTCGTAAGCATTTCACAGAAAGGTCTATACCCGTTGTGTTTGGCACATGTGACAAATAAAATGTTCTCGGATTTGACATGCTGTACACAAACAAGTGAAGACAATTACACATACGTGCACGTTAATACTTCCTGTACAAGAAAAGTCTCCTCACAGTTCTGAGATCTGTTACTTTCTGTACACACTCTCATTGGACGGTCCTATACAGAGGTCTCCTCTGAGTTCTGAGATCTGTTACTTTCTGTACACACTCTCATTGGACGGTCCTATACAGAGGTCTCCTCTCAGTTCTGAGATCTGTTACTTTCTGTACACACTCTCATTGGACGGTCCTTTACAGAGGTCTCCTCTGAGTTCTAAGATCTGTTACTTTCTGTACACACTCTCATTGCACGGTCCTTTACAGAGGTCTCCTCTGAGTTCTGAGATCTGTTACTTTCTGTACACACTCTCATTGGACGGTCCTATACAGAGGTCTCCTCTGAGTTCTGAGATCTGTTACATTCTGTACACACTCTCATTGGACGGTCCTTTACAGAGATCTCCTCTGAGTTCTGAGATCTGTTACTTTCTGTACACACTCTCATTGGACGGTCCTATACAGAGGTCTCCTCTCAGTTCTGAGATCTGTTACTTTCTGTACACACTCTCATTGGACGGTCCTTTACAGAGGTCTCCTCTGAGTTCTGAGATCTGTTACTTTCTGTACACACTCTCATTGGACGGTCCTTTACAGAGGTCTCCTCTGAGTTCTGAGATCTGTTTTTTTCTGTAACTTTCCTCTCTCCACTGTTCCCTCCTGTTTCACCTACAGCCTCACCTTTTCCTGTACGTTTTGGACTGAGATGAGAGAGAGTACAACCCTATGTGTCGCAAGACTTCTCTCTGTCTAGGGAATAGTGAAGAATTGAACTCAGTTGACTTTTAGATGTCATCGTTATTTCTGCTGGCAAAATGGTGCCATTAACATTAGCTCTGTCTTTCTGAAACTGATGGTAGGAGGCGTGATGTAATTGCCAGTGCTCAAAATGACAACCCAATTGGCACAGAAATTGTACATGATATTATAACAACAGCATGCATTCATATTTGGTCTAAAACGAGTGGAATCCATACAACACCCTTTAGTGGTGGAGTCCGTGTGCTCCATGGAATGAATGGGAGCTCGATTTAGCCATTATTATGATAGATCATTTCCGCACTCCCCTCCATAAAGGCCTTTTTAAACAGTCCCCTATCTGTATATCCCCCTTCTCTCACACAAAGGAATCTCCCAGCCATGAAAGGTTTGGCGTTGTCCCAGTCTCAGCTTAAGCTCCACCATGGCATTTCACAGAGCGCTGAGACTGGACAGACGAGAGGACCACTGCCAGTGTCAGTGTGTGTGTCACTGTCACACTGCACTGGCCGGTCCGTCACCAACAAAGACAGCTCTCCTGTCCGCCCCCCATACAGCAGCCAGGCAGATAGACACCTAGACACGGAAGGTCACACACATGTCAAACACACTTGTCTGTTTGCTGATTCCCTCACAATAGGAAGAATTTGTCGGTGTCCAAGCCAATGCTGGACAGAAGACGTAAACAGACAGCAAAAGGTAGAGAAATTGTGCTGGAAAAACCCCAAACAAAATCTTGTCTTGTCGTCAAACAGGATACAACGTGAGCTCATGTCACAGAGCAAGGTCGTCAGACAGCAGCTGCCATGGCTCTGTCCAGTCTGGGCTGAGGCTCTTTGGCCGTGTAAATTGCATATGGCGGCATTGCGGAGAGTGGTGGAGAAGAAGACTCGGGGGCGGGAGAATTGCTTGTAGCGGTCGGAGGTTAATGAGGAAAGGCAGCGAGGCATTGCAGTGTGGTTGTCTTGTCATGAAGCTTTCCTCCAACACGCAGTACAGAACAGAACAGACTTCTTCTTCGTCGTCGTTGTCTTCTTCCTCCACGTTCTCTCCTTTTGACTCCTGCCTTCACTAAATGTGATTAGATGCTTCAGAGGCGTGTTGTTTATTTCCCAGCTAATCAGAACTCCAGAACAGTACGTGGTCAGACCCATGCTACATTAACTGACTGGCTGTGGCCCCGGTCTGTGCTGGATATAACATAATGCCTGATCAATTAAAGTACTTACGTCTCCACTACAGGGCTTCTAGCAGGAACAACAACAACAACAACAACAACAACAACAAGCACCACACAGCCCAGGGAGGGAGTCAGTGTGGGTATGGCACCTCTGAAGTACCCCCTGAGATGAACGTTTAAAAACACACACACACACACACACACACACACACACACACACACACACACACACACACACACACACACACACACACACACACACACACACACACACACACAGATCACAAACAAGTCCTCCTCTCAGTTTGGCTCCCACAGGGGTAGGTTGGGGTGTTGGTGGTGTGTGAGCATGCCCCCCCCCGGTTTCTTAGGGTTAAACTGTTAGACAAGTCTCCAATTTGTCTGGGCTGTGCATCTCCACACCTCTAGTTAATTAGCGAAGGTCTTTTGGATCCCGGTGAGCTGAGAACCCAAGGGATGACTTTAATTACACGATGAAACAGGAGTGATGTGCTAGGAGGCACCGAACACACAGACAAGCCCTGCAGGGGTGGGATGTGAGTGTGTATGTGTGTGTGTGGGGGGGTGTAGCTATATGTGAGTGAGTGTGTGTTTTGATGATTCCTGTGGAGTCTGTTCGCCAGACTGAGACAAGCTACAACACACACTGACACAAACACATACTGTATAAAGGATAGTTTCCGTCATGGTTATTTTCTGTAAATAGGTTTTGGTCTATTTAACCTGACCTAATACGACAAATAAGCAAAGCATCCGTATATTCCATATGTAGGTTATATAGTATTTTCAGCTTTCTATAAACATAGAAATCCTATATGACTGCCGCGAACAAAACTCAAATTACATGGATATCCACGGACTGAACATTCAAACGGTCATAAAAATAGAAAGTGTTTCGAAATGAAAATGAAAACTGAAAACAAATGATGTAATGACAAGTTTCCTCAAAGACACGGAACGGTCGCCTCACTGACAGAATTGTCACATCTTCGCTCGATGACAGTGCTTTGTAAGCATGTTGTCACGTCCAATCAGCCTCTCGATGAGACTCTCTCCCCCAACTTTGGTGACATCATTTGTGATAGCTTTCACTTCCTGGGTGAAGAGATCAGATGGGGAAGCTGAACACAGCAGAGGGACAATTAACGACTTCAGGAGTTCGTTTTTTGATCACATCTCCTATCCTTTCGACATTGCTGATAGTTAGCGTGCTGTGCGCAGTGATACTAATTCTCCCTGAGGGTCCCTTCCTCGTAGCTTCATCATAACCTGATTATGCCAATCATTAAGTCTAATGAGTCGTAGAGTAACGTGAGCGTCACAACTTAATGTGCCAAGATTCACTAAATAAACATTTTATTTTCCTCCACCCTCAGGTCTGAGAAACTGAAATGTATTTTTTTTATTGTTAGTTTTTACAATTCTGTTTCTGTGGATAAGCACACAACAGCATTGGTGTATATCCACTTGAGTCCGATGTGATCACAATGCAGTATGTCTGAACAGAGTGACGATTAAACAGACGGCAGGAAAGGGACAGTTTATACACCACAGGTAGGATTATGCTTCTTCCAAACCCACAGAAAAATCACTACTATAATTATGCTACAATCATTAGACTGTAGACTGTGTGTTAGCATGGGTATTAAAACACTAAAGTAGGGTACACATAGAAATGTCTCTCTGATTCAATCTAGATTTCCATTCATTCTCATCCCTATATATGAACAAGGTCAGAGGTATTTTTTTATTTTTTATTTTACCAGGTAAGTTGACTGAGAACACATTCTCATTTGCAGCAACGACCTGGGGAATAGTTACAGGGGAGAGGAGGGGGATGAATGAGCCAATTGTAAACTGGGGATTATTAGGTGACCATGATGGTTTGAGGGCCAGATTGGGAATTTAGCCAGGACACCGGGGTTAACACCCCTACTCTTACGATAAGTGCCATGGGATCTTTAATGACCTCAGAGAGTCAGGACACCCGTTTAACGTCCCATCCGAAAGACGGCACCCTACACAGGGCAGTGTCCCCAATCACTGCCCTGGGGCATTGGGATATTATTTTTAGACCAGAGGAAAGAGTGCCTCCTACTGACCCTACAACACCACTTCCAGCAGCATCTGGTCTCCCATCCAGGGACTGACCAGGACCAACCCTGCTTAGCTTCAGAAGCAAGCCAACAGTGGTATGCAGGGTGGTATGCTGCTGGCTAAGATGGTAAGATGGTAAAGGTAAAGATGAACCGTAGCTCATCTTGAAGTTTTAATCATATTAAAAGACTCCGTCTCACTCTACATTGCGTTTACTCTCTACTTTAGCTTTACATGTGAATTCTATCCCAGAATCTGCACACTGATTAGCATGTCTAGTGCTCCCCTGTATATGGAGAGGGAAAGAGAGGAACAGATGTAGGATGTAATATGAGTCAGTTTGCTACAGCAGGAAGATAATCCTGCAGAAACAGGAAATGTCAATTATTATGTGGATTATAATGAATAGACATTTGTGTTGGGGCTGATACATTTTTCATAAGGGAAAATCAAGTATGACATTTCTAAGTGGACGTTTCAAACTTCAAAAGCCTTTTACAACCTCAAATACACTACAAGTTTTACATTTCCTGCAACAGGGTGATCAAATTAAGATCCTATATCTGTATAGCAAAGGAGAGGGAGATAGAAGGACAAAAACAGAAGGATAGCGAGAAGAAAAGACAAAAGGTGAAAGCAACGGAAGGCGTGTTTTAACCTGCTCTGTTCTATCTCTCAGTAAACATATAAAAAGAGTAACCCTTACCAAAACATGCATGTACAGATGTAGCATCTTAATTTAATCACTATTTTGTTGCTGAGAATTGTCCTTCACAGCAGGAAATGCATACGTGTATTCAAGGTTTCAAAAGGCTTTTAAAGTTTGTAATTTCCACTTTAAAATGTCCGATTTTATTTGCCCTAACGAAAATGGTCCATTCGTTATAATACACCAAATAATTATACATTCCTGTTGCTGCCTGATTATTTTCCTGCTGTAGAAAACTGGCTCAAATATGTAGCTAGAAGATAGAGACAGAATAAATCAGTGTTATACCAATATGTATTCTGATAAAGGCCCCACAGCCTATGGCTCTGTATTCGTACAGATTTAAAACCAGAATACCAACAGGGACAGAAAGTTCTAGTAGCGAGGTCTGTTTTTCAAAAAATTCTAACGACTTTTGATTTTAAAAAGCCTTGTTGCAACTTTTGTTTTTACATTGTGTGGTTGATCGAGTGAACAGCATAGTCAGTGCTACATTACATCCTTCCAAAGATCCCTCTTTTTGAATTTCACCTACGCTACAATTGAAGTTCAGTAAACACCCAATATTATAGCAAAAAATGACTATCCGCTCCCGCATAAGAAATGGGCTTTCGTAATCTCCGTCCACCCAAGGTGTTCACCTGTGAAGATTGATATTTATCACGATGACTCACTCAAGGACTCGTGATTAACATTCCCATGGCAACAGATATAATCATAACTCTATTGATCCCTATCCTGATCGTTACACACTCTTTGGCATGCAGGTAACATGCAGCAGCAACCATAGTCACTGATGGAGGCTTCACACCAGTAAGACACATATCAGTGCTGTACTCTTTGTCTGGGTGCTCTTATCAATATGGTAACACCTTTGGTAAAGTTTATTTGAGCAACAGCACAAATACAATTTTAATCTCATTTTAAACCAAAATCAGTGACCAGGCTTAATGCTCACAAAAGGCAGCCTGGTGACCAAATGACATCCTTTCTACACAACATCAATTTCTGTCAAAGATTGAAGAGGTCCATTTGAAACCATTTCTACGGCAGAAGGAAACAGCCCTCACATGCCACTGACAGTGATATTTACATTTACATTACATTTAAGTCATTTAGCAGACGCTCTTATCCAGAGCGACTTACAAATTGGTGCATTCACCTTATGATATCCAGTGGAACAACCACTTTACAGTAGTGCATCTATACTTTTTAAGGGGGGGGGGTTAGAAGGATTACTTTATCCTATCCTAGGTATTCCTTAAAGAGGTGGGGTTTCAGGTGTCTCCGGAAGGTGGTGATTGACTCCGCTGACCTGGCGTCGTGAGGGAGGTTGTTCCACCATTGGGGTGCCAGAGCAGCAAACAGTTTTGACTGGGCTGAGCGGGAACTGTACTTCCTCAGAGGTAGGGAGGCGAGCAGGCCAGAGGTGGATGAACGCAGTGCCCTTGTTTGGGTGTAGGGCCTGATCAGAGCCTGAAGGTACGGAGGTGCCGTTCCCCTCACAGCTCCGTAGGCAAGCACCATGGTCTTGTAGCGGATGCGAGCTTCAACTGGAAGCCAGTGGAGAGAGCGGAGGAGCGGGGTGACGTGAGAGAACTTGGGAAGGTTGAACACCAGACGGGCTGCGGCGTTCTGGATGAGTTGTAGAGGTTTAATGGCACAGGCAGGGAGCCCAGCCAACAGCGAGTTGCAGTAATCCAGACGGGAGATGACAAGTGCCTGGATTAGGACCTGCGCCGCTTCCTGTGTGAGGCAGGGTCGTACTCTGCGAATGTTGTAGAGCATGAACCTACAGGAACGGGCCACCGCCTAGATGTTAGAAACCGATATCATCTCCCTGATGACAGATTGTCTCCATCTCTCAACCTAACTTTTCCTTCCTTCCCACCCCCACCACTTTGCGTTGCGCTATCACTGTGATACAGCATCCGTGATTGAACATGTGATCGCAGTCTAATTAAATGCCCATTGTTTTAATGCCCCAGATGAACTTTGACCTTAGATCTCCCTGGGACAGTAAATCCACCCCCTCCCCTCCCCTCCTCTACCCCGGTAACAGTCTCACCCACAGTAACAGTTGGGTACAATGTCATTAGCAGTTTAAAAACCTGTTTGGGATAGGGGGCGGTATTTTCACGTCCGGATGAAAAGCATGCCCAAAGTAAACTGCCTGCTATTCAGGTCCAGAAGCTAGGATATGCATATTGGCAGATTTGGATAGAAAACACTCTAGGGTTTCTAACACTGTGAAAATTATGTCTGTGAGTATAACAGAACTTATTTGGCAGGCGAAACCCCGAGGACAAACCATCCAGGATTTTTTTTGTTTTGAGATGACTTTGTTTTCAATTGCTTTTCTATGGGAATCTAGATTTCTGAGGCATCTGGTTGCAGTTCCTAGGGCTTCCACTAGATGTCAACACTCTTTAGAAATTGGTTGATGTTTTTCTTTTGAGTAATGAAGAAGTATGGCTGTTCAGACTGAGTGTCGAGTCTACTGTACTGTTGTGTTTGGGGCGCGCGACCACGTGCTCGCTCCACTTTCATTTTATCCACTATTGAATACAGTTTATTCCGTCTTAAATTTTATCGATTATTTACGTTTTAAAATACCTAAAGTTGGATTAGGAAAGTTGTTTGAAATGTTTGGACCAAGATTACAGGTAATTTATTAGATAATGTGTAGTCATGTTGGTCGAGTTGGAACCGGTGTTTTTCTGAATCAAGCGCTTGAAATAAATTGACATTTTAGGGATATAATGACGGAATTAATCGAACAAAGGGACATTTGTGATGTTTATGGGACATATTGGAGTGCCAGCAGAAGAAGATCTTCAAAGGTAAGGCATGAATTATATCGTTATTTCTGAGTTTTGTGTCGTGCCTGGCGGGTTGAAATATGATTGTCATGTGTTTGTTTGATGGGGTGCTGTCCTCAGATAATCGCATGGTTTGCTTTCGCCGTAAAACCTTTTTGAAATCTGACACGGTGGCTGGATTAACAAGAAGTTAAGCTGTATTTTGGTGTATTGCACTTGTGATTGTATGAAAGTTAAATATTTCAAATAATTTATTTTGAATTTCGCGCTCTGCAATTTCACCGGATGTTGTCAAAACTTTCCGCTAGCGGAACCCCTAGCCGTAAAAGGTTAAAGCATAGCCTTCCTACCAGCTCTTACAGTCTCACATCAGTATTAGACGTTCATCCATGTTTCTCAAACGTCAAATTTCAAAGGGTTTAACTTCTTATGCCTGCAAGGGGCAGTATTGAGTAGCCTGATAAAATGTGTCCATTTCAAACGGCCTCGTACTCAATTCTTGCTCGTACAATATGCATATTATTATTACTATTGGATAGAAAACACTCTCTAGTTTCTAAAACCGTTTGAATTATTTCTCTGAGTGAAACAGAACTCATTCTGCAGCACTTTTCCTGACCCGGAAGTTCAAAGTCTGAAACCGAGGCTCTCTTCCTCTTCCTGCCTATAAATGGGCACAAGAGCTATTGGTATACATGCACGTCAAACACCTTCCTCTGGGTGTCAAGAAGGCTGTGAGAGAAGAAATGAGGTGATTATCTCGATCTGAGTTGGAACACATCATCTTGGAATCTCGTGTCCCCCATTTTCGGTACTCTGAAGAGCGCGAGCTTGACAGTTGGATTGCCTTTTGTTTTGCTGACGTTATAGGCGAATATTATTTCCGGCTTTGATTTTATTTATTTGATACATGTCACCATATCATCGTAAAGTATGTTTTTCAATATAGTTTCATCAGATTATTGAACATTTGTCGGGAGTTTTGCTGTGTTCCGTCCTTTGACTTTGTTTACGTTGGAGAGATCCGTGCCACTTGGCTAGCGCGCGTGCTAATTCAAGAGGGAAAGAGTCCATTCTAATTCCAAACAACGACTGTTCTGGAAAAAGGACCCCTTGTCCAACATTCT